>NW_018127903.1:89247-118778 GCF_001952655.1 Monopterus albus
TATATTACTTGTGTGGTGTAGAAGATAATTATTTAAGAATGTAATTATGTAAGAATGTTAACATTCTTGTTATAATTCTTTAGTATATTACTTGTGTGGTGTAGAAGAGAATTATTTATGTAGAGATACTGCTTGTAAACCAATGATGGTAAGATGATGTCATGGGGTAGGACTGGATAAGTCTGACTTCTTCCTACTCCATTCAAGCATGTACTAGGTATAAGCAAATTGATATTGGATTATGTGTAAAATTATGTGTGTTGTCATATCAACTGTCTTTACATGCTTGAAAGAATAAATCAAATCAAATCAAATCAATCAAATCAAAATGCCAAATTAAATCAAGCCCTTTTCAAACCTGTCACTGTGGATGATATGTCAGTGTGTCTCTTTTGTACCTGTGTGTCTGCAGTGTTCCCTTCCTGCAGCCTTTACCGCAGGATGTCATCATGAAAATGTCTGAGCTCATGGAAGAGGTACAGATTAAGTTCTTAGAACCTGAAGAACAGTGCTGCGTAACCCTCGCTTGTTCTTCAAACAGAAATAAGTCAATAGATTATGTGTGCAGGCGCAGGGAACGCCTGTAAACAATCATGTTTACAAGTGTCCCCTCTGCATTTTCTACCTTCAGCTCTCTTTGTACAGCATCAGTTAACAAACAAATGCGGTGATAGTTTCAGAATTAATCCTTCAGTGTTATCAGCATTCATCTCTCTGTCTGTTTTAAACGATTTCCCACTATTTGCACCTCTCATTCATTTTCCATAGACACACTATACTCAAGGGGACTACATCATTCGACAAGGGGCCTCAGGAGACACTTTTTACATCATTAGCAAAGGCCAGGTATAGTGCTGTGCGCTTTACCTGCTGAAAAGATTCAATGACACTGTCAGAGAAATAGATTTAGAACGTGGAGGTCAAAATGTCAGTGTTACTTTAGAAATTGCTTTATGATGGCTATAACTGACTTTGGCACTTTGCTACACTGCCCCCCACCATTACCTCTTTTTCATTGCCTCTCTCTTTTGAACTGGGCAGGTGAAAGTAACAGAAAAGAAGCCAGGGCATGAAGAGCAGATAGTCCTTTGTAAGCTCTCTGAGAGACAGTGGTTTGGAGAAAAGGCTCTGTGGGGGTAAGAAGGATGAATTCATTTATTGTGTGCTTCAATAACATTATGATTCACATATGATACTTTTTGACTCTGCCATTAGAGAGGACATTCGAACTGTGAATGTGACCGCTGTTGGTGAAGTTACTTGCTTGGTGATAGACAGAGAGTAAGTGAGTATTTTGTGATAATATGAACTGCATAGAAAATATACTCTAATTTGGTCCTAAATCCATGCACTTCTGTGTTTCAGGACCTTCAGAGACTTCATTGACGCGCTGGTGTTTGACTGCAGTCATGAGATGCAGCGAAGCCATGAATCCAAAATGAGGTGAGGAACGTTACAATACTGCTACAAGAATGACATGTTATTTGCACAGATAGAAAACACAAGTCATCAGCTCCACCCTGCTTTTTCTTGTGAGCAGGTTAGACAAGGATCCTGGCCTCCTCTCATCTTCCATCTTAAGTGATTTCCACATTATTCACACTCTAGCAGTTGGGGAGTTTGGTCACGTAGACCTGGTAAGGGTTGATCTTACAGCAGCTCATGCACAGTGACACCGATACCCGGTGCTGCTGCCTCCTTGAGATTCCATGTTTCTGTAATGTAATCTATTGATTTTCACCTATGTCAGGTGCAACTAAAGAGCAACATCAAGTCTCTTTTTGCCATGAAGGTCCTTAAGAAGACACTGATCCTCAACAGCGGTCGCCGAGAGCACATCCTGAGAGAAGGGCGCATCCTTATGGACGCTTATTGTCCATTTATTGTCAGGTGTCTCTTCTTTAACTGTTACACAATTAGGATTGTTTTGATTACATAAGATGTTAAATCTTAGATCTTAACATGTTTTATGCATTTTTTTGTTTATCACAGGCTGCATAAAAGCTTTAGAGACTCCGAATGCCTGTACATTTTGACAGAAGCTTGTCTTGGTGGGGATTTATCTTGTCTACTCAAGGATAAGTAAGTGTTTTTGGATGAATGGAGATTAAGATTCAAGGCACCTTTTTGTCACCATACTGATAAAATATTTATAGTCTTATCGCTTGTTTTTAGCCGAGGTTTCATCACAGTGCAGTTTTAAGGCTGATTGGGGTTGGTGTCTTACATCTGTATACAGCACACGTTTGCTTTGTTCTCTGTGATGTCAGCGTTTTTACATCGTGTTTCAGAGGCTGTTTGGACGAATGCAGCGCCAGGTTTTACACAGCTTGTGTTTTTGAGGCTTTGACCTTTCTCCACTGTCGAGGTGTCACCTACAGAGACGTCAAGCCTGAAAATGTTGTTCTGGATGAGCACGGTTATGCCAAACTGGTACTAAGAGAACAAAGTCCACATTTTGAGTAGTCTACTGAATTTTACCAAAGGTGAATGTAAATCAACTTGTATGCCTTTGTAGATTGGCTCCAGGTGTTTAAAGAGGGTTGAGGTGGGTAAGAAAACCTGGACATTCTGTGGTACACCAGGCTACGTGGCACCTGAAATCATCCTGTACAAAGGCCACGATACATCTGCAGACCTCTGGTCACTCGGTGTTTTTTTGTTTGAACTTCTGAGTGGTGGGTAAGTTTTGCCGTTATATGCATCCTCACATTTTCAGCTCATTTGTCTAGTTACAGATTAAAGTGACGGTTACCGGCTCATGTTTTCCTCTCCAGGCTCCCATTCAGCAGCTCAGACCTGATGAAGATTCTCACCGCAACCATTCGTGGCATCGATCAGATTGATTTCCCCAAAACCATCAGCAAAAGTGCCTCCAGTCTCATAAAGAAACTGTGCAGGTGTTGTAAATATGCCCTACAGACACCAGGATTTATAACATGAAGGCCAGTGACAGTTATTTTAGAGCATGACTTCAGACATAAAACCTCATCCTCCATCCACTCACCAGTGTAAAGTAAAAAATGCAGTGCTGTGACACCGCCTTCTGAATGGCGGACTCCGATTATGAATTCATAGTTATCTGCTTTCTTTTGCTTCCCATCATCAAGGAGCAATCCTTCACAGAGACTGGGCTGTATGAGAAATGGGGCCAAAGACGTTCAGAAGCACAAGTAAGGCGACAGATTTAATACACTGGAGACAAACGCTGAGAAATTTGCCTAGAAATGTGGAGTTATATGCTGTGATGCCTGTTTTTATTCAGGTGGTTTGAAGGATTCAACTGGGATGGGCTCTGTAAAAGATCATTACACCCCCCGGTTATTCCCAAAGTAAGACACATTCAGTTTGGCTTATTATAATTTGTTTTATGATATCTCTTGTTGCAGTGAGTGGACCTGCTTTACATGCCTGCTTGTGTTCATCCCCTTTGCAATGTCTTTCAGGTTAAGCATCCTGTAGACAGAAGTACCTGTAGTCGTTACACTGAGGACTCGGTGGAGGAGATCACAAGCTGGGATGATTTCTGATGGATCAAACTGTGAACTGGGGAATAAAACGCCGTCAGACAAAAATTCCTCATTTTCTGTTTTAATCCTCATAAAAAATTCACTTGTACAAAATAACTTCCACAGTATCAGCGACTGCTGATATTGTTTGATAAATGAACCGTGCTGCCTACCCTGTTGAGCTGAGACTGTTTTTGATGTAAAATCACTATAGATTTAGAGTTAGAAAATATCACTGCAGTTTAATGTAACTCAATAAACAAATAAGCTGCATCACACTGACTTTGGTGTCCTCTTCAGTCTCTCCATCAACTGAACTATCATTTCATTATTGAGCTCTCCCTAAAATGTATGGAAATAATTAAGAAGTGACGTCAGAGTCGACTGGGAGAAAGTGTCAAGTCACAAGAAAGTAGGAAAATTAAAGACAGGAAGTTATGATTTACAATTTCAAAATAAAGTAAATCAAATGGAAGACAACATTTTTAATTAGTTGCGGAAGACAGAATAAACTGACCACAGTGATCCACTGGGTGACAAGCTGTGATAACAGGATGCTTCAATATTAAAGTCAAATGGAAAAGAGAGAAACAAAAAAAATATATATTTATTAAAATTTATATTTTGTTTGGATGGAATTTTTAAATGTGGTCTAATTCTCAGTGTCTTTACCCAAAGGCATTGGTTTGTTATTTCATCCCGTTTCCTGTAGATTTCAACCTTAAATCGGATGCACACAGCTGTTTTCAAGGAAATAAAAGTTGTTTCCGGAAATAAAAGCCTATCGTCTCCGACTTGACGCGTGGGTGTCGTTGGACCCGCGGCTGAAGTACTAAGTGCTATCAAAGGAAAAATCGGAGGGCTGCGTTTTACTCAGGTAAACGTGGTTTCTCTTTGTTTGGTGTCGTTCTTGAGTTTTCTCAGCATCTGCAGCTCGATACAGAAGCATAACTAAGACGATTAGATTCCGATGTAAGGAAAGTTTGGCTGCAGCCCGCTGAGTTTTCAGGCTGTCGAGCTGAGAGTTGGCTGTGGTCTTTGGAGGAATGTGACAATGAATCACCCTTTTAAACTACTGCATGACGTTTTATAGCATTTGAAATGAGATGAGGGCCACAGTTTGGGTTTTTTGCGTTGTGCGCGGCTGCAGACCGGTTGGCTTTTATGCACTTGAATGTTTTGTAGAGGTCAATTTTAAATGAATAAAATAGCCATGTGTCTCAGCCGTCTACACCCCGTGACCCCAAACGACAAAGTAAAAACACATTTAGAAATTTCAGCAACTCTTTTAAAAATCAAAAACAGTATTTTCTCACCCAGTTAGGCACTAAAGTGTTGTCAGGTGCATCATGTTTGTTTTTCATTAATAAATAGTTTTAGATCTTGCCAGGAGTTCACCTGTGGCAAAATGAATTGACTGGACGTAGTTTAGAAAGGCGCACACACACCCGCAGTATGAAGTCCCGCAAATCACACTGTCTGCACAAAAACCAAGCCATGAGTCCAGAGAACTGCTTGTAGACTTGGCTGATACGATTCTGGCGATATAAACAGTGGTGGAGAGTATTTTCATTTTCTGCTACTTCATACTTTGACTTCACTAGAAGTAAATATTGTATTTTTTTACTCTACTACATTTATTTGATAATTGTACTTTTCAGAATCGTATTAATGATGCAAAGTAAAATATACGAGATGTATACAATAATAAGTCAATAATTAAACCAAAAATGTAATATGTATTAATATGAAATGTGCAAATTTTGCATAATGAGTACTTTTACATTTGGTTCTTTAAGTATATTTTGATGCCAGTACTTTTGTAGGTAAGTAACATTTTGAATGGTATTTTTTTGCTTGTAGCAGATTGATTTTACACTGTGGTGTAGTTAAGTAAATAATCTGAGTACTACTTCCACCACTGGATATACAACCATTCCTAAATCTTTAATTATTCACAATGGAAGAAGTTTCAAACCACTACATTATATTCAGAGATGTTCCTAATATTCTGACCTTTGAGCTTCATAAACATGGATGTTAAGGTGGAAGTGTATTGAATTGCATACAATTGTACAGGTATGGCTGGTGTGTGTGTGTAAATAGGCATCCGAAGAACCTCTTGGTTATCTTGTCAGTGTGCCAGTACTTTTGTAGGACTTGTTTTTGGCCACACGCATCTGATGCCTCTTTTCAAAAGCTGGAAATTAAGAGCATGAACCTTGCAACAATTTTTGATTGTCTGTGAGCATCCTGATCGGAGTGAAGCGAGAGACCACAGGAGCCTGGTGATCGCCTTGTGGAGAGTGAAGGTGTTTTCAATGTGCAGAATGCCTGGTCCTTCTCAGTTATTCATCACCTCCTTCCGCTTCGACAAGAAAAACATCATTGTGACCAAATCTGTTCTTCACGCATAATTTAGGAATCGCCGCCGGAAAACACCAGTGTGTTTAATTTTCTCGTTTCCCTCCCACTGCCTGGCCAGCCCTATGTGTCCCCTCCATTGTGACCTTTCACTTCTCTGGGCACATGGAGAGTGTGAAGAGTTTGTTGATGCTGGTGTAGGTACAAAATGCTGTCGCCTCTCACTCATAAAAAAAACTCCCCCCTTGTCATGTCACCTCCTGTAGTTTTCTGGGTCAGAGGAAAGCTTTGCTGTCGTTCACACAGAAGCCCCGTTCTGTAGAAAGCCTCTTCTCACTCAGGGGCTTGTGTGGGAAGTTTGCCTCGTGGGAAGAATGTTACTGAAATTTGGCTCTACTCAGAGAACAAACCCTTACTGTAAGTTTACTTTAGTCTTTTCTTTGTGTTTAAAAACACCCTTGACTACTTTTTCATGCTCTCAGGTTTGACCAAAAGCATATGAAATAATTCTTGCTTTTACCAGACCCTGATGAAGGCTACAAGCATTGGTCTTAACATTAAAGCTCAATGCACAGCAAGTGTCGCTGGATTAAAGTCACTGTTATTAATTCTACATTTTTCTCAAAACCAGTTTTTGTACATATTGCACATGGCAAGTCACGCCTTTGTTTTTGCCGAAGCGGATCTGGATCGTCTGTGCCTGTGCTTGTCGGCAGGATTGAGTGTGCACAGGCTTAGGCTGTCTGTTACATGCCTGCTGTCCCCTGTGAACCTCCATTCTGCTGTTTTATGCACTCTATAGCAGGATGACTGTTTATTTCCATATTTACATCATTTGCACCAAACATAAACTTATCCCCCTGCTATTCTTCAGACGCCCCTCCGCCTGATGTGATCCCTCACAAACACATTTCTGTCATGTGTGTGCTGCACTCAGGTCTTTCAATATAAATTCAGATGCAAACTGCCAGAACATTACAGTTTCTCTCTCCCAGCAGGGATTGGCGCTCTCTGTGAAAGTGCATTTGTTTTCCTTCACTTTTTTTTTTTTCTCGTGTGTGCACCATTTCTTTTGACTCACGTCTTCAGGGGGTAAAAGCTGGGAGCACAATGGCCCCTGTCTGGGCATCAACAATAGCCATAATGAATGGGAGTGAGAGAGGAGGGAGTGGTGGAGAGACACTGGAAGCTCTCTTCACAGTGCACTGTCCTTTTCTTGTTTATTTGTTTGCTTTTTGATGCGTTACATTTCATAAAGCCCTTTTGTTTTCCATTTATCTACCAAGTGAAAGGACTCGTTTGTTTTATTACTCTGGCAGGTCTAGATTGGCAACTGAGTGGCTTTAATTCACATAAACTGATTTCTAGAGTAGACTATAAATCCTCAGAGGACGAGCGTGGCATCAGTTTGCAGGATCGGCCTTGTCAAAGAGAAGGGAGGGGTATGATATCGCCCTGTCCTCTCTTCTATTGAGTACCAGGGGAGAAAGTGGGGGAGACTTGAGGGGTGTACAGGGAGGGGAGGAGATGTGGGAAAGGAGAGATTTATTCAGTGAGGGGAATTCTTTGCCTGATTGAAGTGGCCTGTCAGTAGGGGTGAAATGAGCAGTTTGGGGAGAAGTGGTAGTTTTTCACTGCTGGAGCTTATTTGGAAGTCATCGTCCTCAAATTGCCTTCCCCCTCCATTTTTCATTGAGTTTTGATATGAACTATAAGTAACTCTGGCAGGGAATCACGGGAGTAGACTCAGATCCTCCACCCATCTCGTCATCAGCACCTCATTACCGTGTGCATCACAAGTCTCACTTCCTCTCTCCCTGTTGGACAAAAGAGCGACACTATATGACTGAGAGTAACCTCAGTGCCTTTTTCTGTTAAGCCAATCATTATTACTTTCTGGTGTCGCTCCCCTCCCCCCACCTCCTCAGGCCCAATTCTTCTCTTCGCTCTCTGTGTGCGGTGCAGCCTTGTAACCAATCTGCAGACTGGTATTTTAGTTTGTGGAATGATGTTTTTGAATGACATCTTTTGGTTTTGTTGCATGCCATACTTGCAGTAAACTAGACTGTCGTATATTTGAACAGAGTTTACTGTGGTGAATTGCAGGGGAGATATTTAAAGGAAAACGCCACTGATTTTATGCATCAGTCTGTTTACAGGTCTTGAAGAGTACAACTGCACATGAGAACAAAGCCTTTGGTTGCTCCAGAGAGCCGCGTGAAGTTTGACAAGTTGCCTCAGCTGATGTCATTGTTCTTATACACATTTAGCAAGTTTGTTATTGAATTGAACATCCTGAAATAGCATGTTTAAAATCAATTAACTTGAAAATCTTTAGAATTTGGACTGTGGAGAATACAAGCAACTTGATGTTGGTAACTAGCGGTGTGGGAACTTTGGGCATTTGTGTATTCTTGGTCCTTTTTACAGACTAAACAATTGATTAGTTGAAAACGATCAATAGATTAATTGCTAATGAAAATAATTTGAGAATTTGAGGCTTTATGGATGTGGCTGTAAGTGTTGGCATTGATACAGTGCTCTGTTTCTCCTGAAAAGAGATGAAGTTAAAGCTCTTTTGTGATGCGCACATGCATACTTTTGTTTTGCCACAGAATAAAATGAAGAAGCTGTGAAAAGAATTCTTGCTTATTTCACAAAGGCCTCCTAAAATGGTTTGAATAAAATTATCGGGAGCCCGTGGAACTATTGAAAAATATGTGGACTGTAGCAGACTGTCTTCAGTTAGTATCATCAGGCATTCAGCCTATTTAAATAGATAAAAGTTCTCACTGTGCTGTTTGGTATCACTGTGTGCGCTGCGCTGAGCACAGATAAGAGAATGAAAGTGAGAGTTGCCTGAAGAGATAAGGAAGAAAATAACTGCCACGTGCAGTCAGTGTTCGTGGAAGAAAAAGTTGAGCTTTCAAGGAAATGAACACATCCCCATTGTGACGCATGGACGAGACTGGGTTGTTTTGCTGTGCTTGATTCTTTCAGAGCACAATGAAATCAGAAGGTTATCGAGGCATTTTGGAGAGCAACATAATGTCCAGCGTCAGAGAGCTCTGTCTCAGGTCATGGCTCCTCTAACAGCATAATAACCCAAAACACACATCTACCAGCACTGAGAATGGATGAGAAGGAAACACTGGCGCATTCTGAAGTGGCCCGCTATGAGTCCTGAGCTTAACCCACCTGAACATCTTTGGAAAAAGCTGAAACTCGCAGTTGGGAGCAGGCACCCATCAAACCTGAGAGAAGTGGAGCGGTTAAAGCAGCCCAAGAAGAGCGGGCCAAGCTGCCAGTTAACAGGTGCAGAAATCTGACGAAGAGCTACAAATAGCCTTGGTCGCAGTGAATCCTTCAAAAGGTTGTGCTACACCGTATTAGGTTAAGGGTCCCGCTGTTTTGGCCCGTGTCATTTTCACTTGTATTATTTAAGAATGTTACCTAGAAAATCAAAAGCAGTACGTTTGCTCTGTTAGATATAGGATAGAGAATGGTAAAGTACTTTTGTCGCTTTCAATTTATTTCAGAAAAAATGGTGCTTTTGCTTCGAAGTGAAAGGGTAGAAACCTTTAGCCAAATACGACAGTACAAGTATTTTCATACATGCACCTTCATTTTTGATGACAGACGAAATTCCCCTCGGTATGGAGGACATTAGTGTTGCATGAATTTCTGGAGAGAGGTTTGGCCGTTGTTCAGAGATGGTTTGTTTCAGCTGCTTTTTGCTGGAGGGGGTGTGTTCCTGTACCTTTCTGTTTAAAATACCCCACAAGTGTTCTGTTGGATTCAAGTCAGGCGACGCACTTGGCCAGGTCACAGTTCCCACCTTATTCTTCATGAGAAACTCTTGTGTGACTTTGGCAGTGTATGTGCTTTAGATCCTTAACATGCTGGAACATCCCTCTTCTGCAAAGCTGCTGGAGACTGGGAGCCAGTATTTTGGTACAGTGCATCCAGAAAGTATTCACAGTGCCCAGCTTTTTCCACATTTTATGTTGGTCTTATTCCAAAATGGATTAAATTCATTATTGTCCTCAAAATTCTACAAACGATACCCCATAATGACAATGCGAAAAAAGTTTGAAATCTTGGCAAATTTATTAAAAATAAATGAGAAAAAATAAATCACATGTACATCAGTATTCACAGCTCTTGTTCAATACTTTGTTGAAACACCTTTAGCACCAATTACAGCCTCAAGTCTTTGAGTATGATGCTACAGCTTGGTACACCTATTTTTGGTCAGTTTCTCCCATTCTTCTTTGCAGTACCTCTCATGCTCAATCAGGTTGGATGGGGGGCGTCGGTGCACAGCCATTTTCAGATCTCTCCAGAGATGTTCAATCGGGTTCAAGTCTGGGCTCTGGCTGGGCCACTCAAGGACATTCACAGAGTTGTCCCGTAGCCACTCCTTTGTTATCTTGGCTGTGTGCTTAGGGTCGTTGTCCTGTTGAAAGATGAACCGTCGCCCCAGTCTGAGGTCCAGAGCTCTCTGGAACAGGTTTTCAACTAGGATGTGTCTGTACTTTGCTGCAGTCATCTTTCCCTTGATCCTGACTAGTCTCCCAGTTCCTGCCGCTGAAAAACATCCCCAGAGCATGATGCTGCCACCACCATGCTTCACTGTAGGGGTGGTATTGGCCAGGTGGTGAGCATTGCCTGGTTTCCTCCAGACATGACGCTTGGCATTCAGGCCAGAGAGTTTAGTTTCTTGTGGTCTGAGAGTCCTTCAGGTGCCTTTTGGCAAACTCCAGGCAGGCTGCCATGTGCCTTTTACTGAGGAGTAGTTTCCACCTGGCCACTCTACCATACAGGCCTGATTGGTGAAGTGCTGCAGAGATGGTTGTTCTTCTGGAAGGTTCTCCTCTCTCCACAGAGAAACACTGGAACTCTTTCAGAGTGACCATCGGCTCAGTTTGGTTGGGCTCTAGGAAGAGTCCTGGTGGTTCCAAACGTCTTCCATTTACGGATGATGGAGGCCACTGTGCTCATTGGGACTTTCAATGCTGCAGAAACTTTTCTGTACCCTTCCCCAGATCTGTGCCTTGATACAACCCTGTCTCGGAGATCTACAGACAATCCCTTGGACCTCATGGCTTGGTTTGTGCTCTGACATGCACTGTTACCTGTGGGACCTTATATAGACAGGTGTATGTCTTTCCAAATCATGTCCAATCAACAGAATTTTTCACAGGTGGACTCAATCAAGTTGTAACATCTCAAGGATGATCAGTGGAAACAGGATGCACCACAGCTCAATTTTGAGTGTCATGGCAAAGGCTGTGAATACTTATGTACATGTGATTTTTAATACATTTGCCAAGATTTCAAAAAAACTTTTTTCACATTGTCATTATGGGGTATTGTTTGTAGAATTTTGAGGACAATAATGAATTTAATCCATTTTGGAATAAGGCTGTAACATAACAAAATGTGGAAAAAGTTGGGCGCTGTGAATACTTTATGGATGCACTGTATGTGTTGTCATCTATAACACCTTTCACACTCATACAGCCCATCACATCACACTCCCGGCGGGTCCAAAATGGATTAAGCTCTAGTGTTCACAGGCCATTTTATAACCATGTCCATGTAATTTGGGTAACGTTTGTACTCGGTTTTGTTTCAGTGATCACAGGTGTATTAACGTCTGTTGCACTGAGCCTCCTCTTTTTGTTTTTCTGTCCTTTTCCACCAGCTATGCATTTCCAGGACTGGTTACGGTCACTTTACTTCAGCACAGGATCCAAAGCATCTGAATCAGAAGACTTCTGGTGTCTTCTGCCGTCTCTGCATCTGTCGTCTTTTTCCCTGTCTCTGTCACCCTTGTCTCTACTGGGACTAGGAGCCCTGGCTTCCTTCGCTGTGTGCTGGCTGGCGACCCGTCCTCGACCTGTCCGTCCTCCCTGTGATTTACAAGCCCAGTCTGTAGCTGTCAATGTGAGTGGATCACAGTCGTTGTTGGCTTCATGATATTTAGATTCATGTACATGATGTATCTTATTATCATATAAGTGTATTAAGGCTTTGACAGGGGTGTTTGATGTAGGGAGATCCCAGCTGCAGGCGATCGGCTCTTCTTAAAGATGACTCACTGCTGGAATTTTACTACGAGGACACAAGGACGGTCTACGACATGTTCCTTAGAGGCCTTGAGATCTCAGGTGATGACAGTTTCACCACATGTTCCATTCAATGCTGTCCATTTGTAGAATTGCAAGCAGCAGCACTCTTTTACAGCTAGTGCAGGGAAAATGGACAAAAATACTATTTAGCCTAAAATTTATTTGATATGTCATCAAAGTAAAACTCACAGAATACATCACACTAGAGAAAATAATATCCACAGATTTGGTCATTTTATTTATTTATTTTTTTTATGAAATGTGTATACATATATATCTGGATACACATAAATATATGTATGCATAAGTATATTGTATTTATATGATCGAAATTGTTTTTTTCTCCCCTTTTATTGCTATTTTATTATTACAGTCATCCATTTTCTATCAAACTGTCTTATTTACCCATTCATCTTTCTCCATTAACAAACCACGAGTTGTATTAGGGGATGCTCCGCCCTGTCCCCAGCAGCTGCAGCATGTCAGCTGGTCACTCTTGGGGTTTCTCTGAGGGGTGCAGCATGGGGGAGGAAGGGCAGGTCACTGTTTGCTTTCCCTTGACTGCATATAGCATTACTGGACTGCTGACACCCTCTTAGACAAGGTCCCTCCTCAAGGTCTGGGAGCTGTCTAAGAGGGGAACAAACCACACACGGGGTCAGGTCTCATCTGTCCAGGTCAGGGGCCGACCACGAGCTATTTCAGTCCCACCAGTCAACTATTAAAATAAACCATGACGAACAGTAAAACAAAGGGAAGGTTTAACTTAACCATAACACTAGGACACTGCTGTCCTGGACGACCTCACCGTGGCGAACTGCTCTGGAGCTCCTCAAGTGTTGGCCTCACCTGGTGCTGGTGGTCAGGGCAGGGGCATCACCAATACACTCCTGGTCCTTTATTGATTTAACATCTCCAAATTTTATTTTTTGTTTTTTACATTTACCTCCCCTCTGAATTTCATCACAGACACCATATTGTAAACGTTGTGTATGCTTGAACGGACATGACACAGCTCTCTCTCGTGTTTTCCAGGAAATGGCCCGTGTCTTGGTTTCAGGAAGCCAGGGGAGCCCTACCAGTGGATCTCCTACACTGAGGTCTGATATATTTCACTATTCTGACCCTCCAGTTGTCACAGCTGTGTAATCTGTTAGTCTTTGCTGTTTGTTCCTGCTCCAATCCTTCAGGTGGCTGAGCAGGCGCAGGTGCTTGGCTCTGGACTGTTGGCTAAGGGCTGCCAGCCGAACCCGCAGCAGTTTGTTGGGATCTTTGCACAGAACAGACCAGAGGTAAACACCCTGTCCTGTTTGTGTAGTGTGAAATTTACAGGTTGGTTACCTGTGAGCCTTAAAATCAGTCAGATAACTTTGAAGACATAGATTGTTCTCATCTCTAATCAAGTTGGTTAATGCTTAAACAGCCCTGTTATTTTAAAGAGGTATCTAACCTGCATATAAGTGCAGATCTCATGAATGACCGTCCTACTCTTGGAGGCCAGGATCAGATTTATTTCTTTGAAAATTAAAATATGATTTATTGTTGTCTAAGTCATCCTGAAAGTGTGTTTGCCTGTATTCATATTGAGAGCAGAGTGCTGGTGGTAAATGTGGGTCTCTGGGGCAGCTAATATTGGAGCATGTCTGCTCCCAAATTCATTTTAATATCTCCATCAGCCAAGGCCATTTTTGTACAGGGTGAAAGATAATTCTCGGCTCCACCAGAGGCTGTAACCTCTCATCAGAAACAATCTACCCACTGAGTGGTGTTTTTCATATTGAATGTGGTGGTATTTTGTAAATATGAAGTGCACGATAATGCTTAAGACCCTAATGTCTGGCTGTTTAACATAAGTGCACAGTAATGGACACGAGTGAAACAGTGCTCCTTTGTCTCCCTCTGCTGGTGACAGTGGATTATGTCAGAGCTGGCCTGCTACACTTATTCCATGGCAGTGGTGCCTCTGTATGACACACTGGGGCTGGAGGCCATGGTCCACATACTCAACCTGGGTAAGAAAACCTGCCTGTAGAAATAACAAAAGAAAAAAAAAAAACTTGAGAAAAGTTAAATAAATTAAATTTGAAAGGGTAGGAGATAATTAAGTATACACATTGTCTCGAACCCTACAGGGAAAAATCACTTTGACACTGCTTGTATGTAAGGGGTTAAATCTTGTACACTGTATTTTATAAGCTCATGTCAACGATTGTATTGGAGTAGAAATAATGTAGCAGAAACCAGCAGTGCAAATGGATTACCTGATTAAATGCACTACTTTCCACCCACGGTTACAGCTTTGGACCCAAACACTGTTGGATTATTGCACTAGAATAATTTGAAAAATGCTTGATTTTAAACGTTTGATTTGTATTGCCTGCGAAAATACTGAAAGTTATTTGAGCTTCATTGGAGTTGCAACTAAGTTTGGAGAAAACTCCACCAGTTTCTCACTTTTGGCTGACCTTTTATTCACTACTGTCCTATTATTAGTTACCGTTTCCATATATAGAATCTGTTTTTCATGCTTTGTTTATAAGTTATCCATGTATTGGTTCTTGTACTTCTGCTGCTGTGACCCAGTTTCTCTCACCTGTGTGTCATGGTGCTTAGCCGAGATCTCTCTGGTGATCTGCGATCGGGAGGAGAAGGCAGCATCTCTGCTAGAGAACAAGGAGAAGGGCAGGACTCTGAAGCTCTCCTGCCTGGTTCTTTTTAATGACTTCAGTGATGCCTTTGCGGAGAGGGCAAAGAACTGCGAGGTGGAGGTTTTGAAATTGGAGCAGCTCATGGTGAGCGGGGTGGAAAATCCCTGTAATACAGACTTGTTTAAATTTTCCCCCCTTTAACTGAGTCATCGATGGTGATGTGTAAATTGATGTGAATAACTCCTTTGTCCACATCTTAGGATCTGGGAAGGCAGAACCTCAAAGATCCTGTGGTAAGTTTTTCATCTCTCAGCTATTTATCACTGCATCAAAATGGTTCCACTAAATAGCTAATCCCCCCTCTAAACGGCAGATGACAGTTTTATCATTGCTCCTGTCCCATAAGATATCATTAACACTCACTTGTAAACGGGGCTTAAATTGAGAGTGGAGGAAGTCCTTTGTCATATTCTCATATTTTATTGCTGCCTGCTGTAGCCGCCCCAGCCCCAGGATCTGGCCGTGGTTTGCTTCACCAGTGGAACCACAGGTACAACACTGTCTGATCTCATAAGTCTCTCCATAATTATCCTTAACTCGCATCATTAGAGAAGTGTCCTTCAGTGCCCACTAACAACCTCTCTTTATGGCACCGCTGTCGTTTCCTTTGCTGTGCAGGGCTCTGCAATAATGTCTTGTTTATTTATCCAGGGAAGCCCAAGGGAGCCATGATCACCCACGGCAACATCGCCTCCAACACTTCCTCTGTCATTAAGATCCTGGAGGTCTGTCTACACTTCCACCTCCTTGTCTAATTGCGAACAGCCTCACAGCTTCCATCACTTACTATCTACTTGTGTGTCTTTGTCTCAAAACTGTCCTTCTCCCTGCTGTGTTTTATGGCGTGATTAATTGGGTGTTTGATTGCCCCTGTTGCTGCAAGGCACTTTAACTAATTGCCTCTGTATAAAGACTCAGCTGTTCAGCTGCTGTTGAAAAAGCCATACAGCATGTTTGATTGCCTGCAAGGCTTCGCTGTTTGCTGCTGCCGGAACGTTATCTCTCCCTTGTGCTTTTGCTCATTTTATTTCTCATGTTCACTCAGGGTTCCTTTGCGATCCAGCAAGAGGATGTGTCGATCTCTTACCTCCCGCTTGCCCACATGTTTGAAAGGATGATTCAGGTAATTGATCCTGTTCTCAATACTTTTTTCCTGAATGTACATTTGTGTTTAAACCCTAACTTGGAGTCATTTTCTGTCACAGGTCACTATGTTCTGTCATGGGGCCAGAGTGGGCTTCTATCAAGGGGACATTTCTCTTCTTATGGATGACATTAAAACTCTCAAACCTACCTTCCTTCCTGTTGTGCCTCGTCTACTCAACCGCATCTATGACAAGGTCAGCAGATACATACAGATCTTGTAATTTACATAACACGAGGTAAAATTCTTGGTAAGGTTTGTAACTTTGTTTTATGTTTATGTACATTTTCACTGATTTTTAAATAAAGATCCTGGGTTCTGTGACTTCTCCGCTGCGACGAGCTTTGCTTCACTATGCTGTGAGGAGAAAGCAGGCGGAGCTCAGGAGCGGGGTTATACGTAACAACAGCCTGTGGGACAAACTGGTGTTCAACAGGATTCATGTCAGTTAAGGCTCAGTTTTATTTCTGCTTGCATCATACTTTTCTCATGGTTTTAAAGAAGCTTCTTGGTTGTAGAACAGTTTTTTATTGCTTTGTTACAGAGCTTTACATTACAGAGCATTATTCATCAGGCTTAAATGCCATGTTCTCTGTTAATCCAGAGCTTTACAGTTGTCACTATTTATGTTTTGTAATACTTAACACAGTGATACAAGTAGACCAGCAGTCAACAAATTTGTATCCAAACTTTACAAGAGAAGCACGACTGTTCCAGCAATCAATGCCAAAATCACTCAGAGCATATTGGCCCTGTGGGAGTGTATTGGAGAAGCATGCACACAGGCAAACAAGAACTGAAAGCTTTTGGCTTGGTATGATCAATGCAGATGGGAAAATATGACCAAGGTTGAAAATGGCTAAAATGGAAATTAGTCTGTACCCACTGTATCTGAGCTATTTTACATGTATTAACTCTGTTTCAGGCCAGTTTAGGAGGAAACCTACGCTTCGCCCTGACTTCTTCAGCACCCATCTCCCCCACTGTGCTGTCTTTCCTCAGAGCCACTCTCGGCTGCATTATATTTGAGGGTTATGGCCAGACAGAGTGCACTGGAGGCTGCACCTTTTCTTTGCCTGGAGACTGTAGCGCAGGTGAGAAACCAACAGATCCTTAACTTTTTTTTTTTTTTAATCCTCTCTTTAAATTGCTTGTGTCTGTGCTGGTTACTCCTGTCCTAAGTGGGTGTGTTTGTGTGTCTGTCAGGTCACATTGGTGCTCCTTTACCTTGTGCTATGGTGAAACTGGTTGACATCCCTGAGATGGACTACTGTGCTAAGAACGGAGAAGGCGAGGTGAGGCAGTCTGAAGATACAATTGTACTACACACAGTACCAGACACTCTGCTGCTTGATGACAACTCTCATGGGTTTCTCCTGTGTTAGATTTGCATCCGTGGCCCCAGCGTGTTCAAAGGCTACCTGAAGGACCCAGAAAGGACTGCTGAAGCCTTGGACAGCGATGGCTGGCTGCACAGTGGGGACGTGGGCCAGTGGCTTCCAGTAAGATTGGAAATAAATCAGCCTAGGTGACATATTTAATCGTCTAGTTTCCTGTAAGTGAGCAAATGGATGTATGTTTACTCTTTCTCTGCCAGAATGGGACACTT
Organism: Monopterus albus; assembly: GCF_001952655.1. NCBI lineage: Eukaryota > Metazoa > Chordata > Actinopteri > Synbranchiformes > Synbranchidae > Monopterus > Monopterus albus. Next base: position 106,719 of record NW_018127903.1, read on the forward strand.
CGCATCATTGACAGAAAAAAGCACATCTTCAAGTTGTCCCAGGGAGAGTACATCGCTCCAGAGAAGATAGAAAACATCTACATGCGTTGTGTTCCTGTGCTGCAGGTGTACGTACATGGGGACAGTTTACAGGTACAATGTATTATACAGTGTGATTCCTATTCATTTGACCTATACACAAATGATTTGCCTAGGTATGAGTGAGATATTTTATTTTCTCCTGTATTTCATGTTACCAGTCTCATCTCATAGGCATAGTTGTGCCTGACCCTGAGGTGTTTGTTCACTGGGCTAAAGAGCAGGGATTTGTGGGGTCCTATGAGGAGCTGTGCCAGAATCCTGTAGGTTAAATCTCTCAATTTTGTAACATCACGTTCATTTAACTATGTGGATTATTTCAAAAAAAATAATTCTTAAAATGTGGTTGTCTTCCAACAGGATGTAAAGAATGCTGTATTAGAGGACATGAAAGTTGTAGGGAAGGAAGCAGGGCTAAAGTCCTTCGAACAAGTGAGGAGTCTCTGCTGACAGTTTACAAGCTACAAAGTGGCTGATACTAAAATTTGATGCAATTTTGACCTTTTCATTGTTTCAGGTGAAAGACCTTTACTTGCATCCAGAGATGTTCAGCGTTGCCAATGGCCTTCTCACGCCCACCCTGAAAAGTAGACGTGCTGACATCCGCAGAGTCTTCAAAGAACAGTTATCAAGCATGTACAGCAAGACGGCCATTTAAAGGACTTCAATCTGTAATTCACACACAACACCCAAGGGTTACTGGTGTCTAATAAGCTAAAATATAGGGCAGGGACCTGGGAGAAGAACATTTAAAATATACAACTGAATCTATTTTGGAGTATTAGTATCTTGCTTCAAAGACGTTTAACATCAGTCTCTTGCATACACCGATCAGGCATAACATTATGACCATCTGTATGCACTTCAATGCAACACATCTGCCTTAACACTTGTTTATGAAGCTCAAAATGTTTGTGTTGGGTGAGATTGCCAAATTTATATGTTCATTATTGAGGTCATAGTTAAAGGTGTTGTTGTACTGGACTACATTGTATTCAGAGGTGTTCCTAATGTTCTGACCCTCATGTATGTCAATGGGCAGGACAAAAATATACAGACACCAGAAGTGTTGCATTGAAGTGCATACAGATGTACAGGTGGTCATAATGTTATGCCTGATGGGTGTATATGTGTAATGTATTAACAGGTTGGTTCCATTCATTATTTTTCCATGCAAACAATTTTCAGTTTTGTTCCAGTCCCACTGTTGTCGTCACCAATTCCACGCTGATTCAGTGGGAGATTTTACAGGCAAATTATTGTGTAGTTATAGAGAAAGAAATCTCACAAGTGATTAAGAAGCAAGCCACAGAGACAAAAGTGATTTCATTTACTCTGCCCTGTCTCGTTTCCTTTCATAGATTTTGCAAGTGACACTTAATGTAGACATAGGATGTTGTCGAGAGACTTAGAATAGCATGTTTTATAGTTGATGGGTTTTTGTAGCACCGTGACATAAGCTCTTCATAAACATCTTTGACCTTGGCCTGAATGTCACAATTACTTCAGAAAAAATTCATCATTGCTGGTCATGTTTATGACCAGCAATGTGGGGTGGGGGGGAGAGGAAAGGACAGGGGTGTTTTAAGGTACTAATTGCAGAATTAGCCCTCTGTTGGCAAATTCCAAGTAAAACTGAACAGAAATAAAGATTAGTAGTAAGCTATTGTCAGATTATATTCTACATGTTTACTCCCAGAAATAGGCAGTGGATATTCAAACATATCAAAGCAACACTATGCAGATTTTAGACTAGGTTACTTTTCTCATAGATAATTTATTTTATGATCAAACAATGAGTCGACAAAAACATTGCCATTTAACAGTATTGGTATTTGTACATTTAAAACCCTAAATAAAGTCCATTAATGATAAACAATTTACTTGAGTTAAAAAAAAAAAATCATTACTACAACTTAAAATCTAAGCTATTCAGAAAAACACCTTCATAAATAAACAGCCACTTACGTGAGACGGTGTGTTACAGAACAAAGGCAGGCAACTGGCTCAGCATTTGTCAGTGACAAAATTATTTCAAAATCAAAGCATGTGTTTCATAGAATAAAACTGTCAAGTTCCTGGTATGACACCTTTAAAAAAAAAATAAAATAAAAAATCCACTAACATGATATGGGAACAATCGGTGCACGTTGGCACACTGACCCATTAACCAGAGTGTGTGCTCAGAATTGAGGCTGTACCTGATAAAGATGGAAACGGAATGAGTGTAATGACAGTATGAGTTGGTCCAAAATCAAGAGAAGCCAAAAGCAACAGGCTCCCACCCCTGGTGTACAGGGTACAGAGACTGCCAACAATGTGCAGGTCTTTGCTGAATGAACCACCAACAATAGAACAAAGGATGGATGGTGTAAATAGAATGAAATTGTCATGATCAGTATTTTCCACTAGAGGGAGCACCAGCCTTTGTTTCAGACAGTGATGGACTTCTGCAACCTGGGTGGTTGACCTTTTACCGCTGCTGCACAAGCACCATCTCACTTCACACAGGTTGGTTACATTCAGCCAGGACAACACAGGCACATGATGCACAGGTGGCAGTAACAAAATCATCCATAAACCCCAATAAAAAGCCCTCGTACAACATGGCACAGAGCTCTACACTTGGAGACAACCAGCAAAGGCTAAAATACATAAATCTGTTTTCTTGCTGATAACATACAGTACATAACACTCAGTTTGTAGTGTTAATAAAAATTATTTAACAACTGTTTCACAGTTTATTGGAAACATAGGATTGGTGACTAATAAAAAGATTTCTTTGCTCATTTCCTACATTAGAAACAAATGCATCTCTTAAACCAAGAAGTGTAAGCCTGATAATTTGTTCTGACGAGAGCTGCTTCATTCCTTTACTAAAAAAAAAACAAACATATTTGCTTATAATGCTACACTCAGCTGATGGCTTAGTTAATGTGGCATTTCAGTTGCTTAGAGTTTGTGTCTTTACAAAGAGAATAAAGGCTGGAAGTGTAGTGCAAGAGAAATGGGAGGGGCGTGATGTGGTCACAAGAAAAACTGATAATCAGGTTAAGACCATTGCTGTCTGTCTAAGCTGTGCAGAGTACAGTGAAAAGAGTGCAACCCATTCAGAGGGGCATGAAAGGAGCCCTTCCCGGTTTTCAACTTTCCTCCCTCAGTCGTCAGCGACAATGGACAGGGCGCGCAACTCACTGAGCTTGGCCTCGGTCTCCCTCTCCCTCTGCTCATCGGTCAACCCTGCTTGGTCGATCTGGTCTGTTAACTCGTTGAAGATCTTGTACATTTCGGTGAAATAGACCACCTGGAAGGCAGGAAGAAAAAAAACTTCATCTCTGATGGCAGGAAAAAAAACAGTCCTATCCGTCCTCTGATAACTGAACAAGGAACAATTCACAGACAGACTCTTCTCAGGAAAAACTCGAAGGTCAAATCCAAACTACTTAATCGGCACAGTCCAGCCTTGCTTTTCCTTACAGCAGTGGGAAGCTGCTGGTCTCAAACTACTTCTACCCCGCTAATGAGAAGTGATTCGAGAGGAGAGGCCCACAGGTATCAAACAGTTCAGCTCAGCACTTCATAGGCAGTGACCCTACTTTTGTCTCTCAATCTGAACAAGCGACAGTGTTCATTGAAAGCTTTCTTGACACTTCTCGCCACTGTTTCTTCCCCTTAGTTCATGAGTCAGGCTCCCTAGAGCGTTGCTTTGATGATTAATAGACTTTAATCACATTACAAAGCTCCACAAGAGTAGGCAGAGAATGAAAGTACTGGGAAACACAACCCCTTAAAACCCACACACACACCTCAATATTTATTCATACAGCAATGCATGTGATATCATGTTCTTAAGGGGGCATTGTTGTTTCTCTAAAATTGCATGTGTCCCCTATTGTAGGCCGAAACAGCAAGACCAACCAAGACACCAGTGGGAGAAATGCTTACTGATTTACTAAGGGTAATGACAGAATAAGGGCTACATCAAGATGGAAATAAACTAAGAATGATGCATCTTCTACAGAACATAGCAACATCTGTCCATCTGACATGAACAGATTTGACAGTTAGCCAAAAGGAAGAAAAGTTAAGTTTCTAAACCACCTTGTACAAACCTCTAAGTGCTCAGTCTGAAAGACTTTTATATGTTTATACAAATATTTGCCACCTCAACCACATGAGTGGGCCATAAGTATTGGGTTACTGCTGTTTGTGGGGGAAAAGCGGATATTTCCCCCCCCCCCCTAAAAGTGGCTTGTTGAAAGGGCCATCGGAAATGTCCATATGACCAGTGATGATAATGTACTCCAGATCAGTGTCTGGGTGCCCTCTGTAGCAAAGACACTCTATTACTACAATTAGTTGAGTCATGATGAGGAGTAAACGCAGCCTCACACAACTGTCACCACCTACACCAAAAAAACAGGAGCCTTTGGATGAAGCAGTTTTAATTTACATGCCATGTGTCTGGGCATTTTAACAAACTATAGTACAAGCTGCTTAATATTTATCCAGTGAGATTAACTCTGATTTATTAGCCTACAAATATAACGAAAAATTGAAGTTGCATTCTATCTGGCAAGTCCTTAAACACTGTGTGGCCATTGTTTCAGGAGACAATCAACTGACTAACAAAGTCATCTTAAGTGTTTTTAAAATGAACACATGCAGCAGAGAATTCAACAATGAGGAGAAAAAATATCAAGACAATGTCTCAATTCATCAACATCTGTACAGGTGGACAGGCCAGGCGGTGTGTCCCACTGACAGCTGCTGGACAGGACTCATGGCAGCGAAGCCGAAGGCTCACAACAAAGGCAGCTTTTGTGCCTTTTTGTGCTGCCGCTGGGAGCTGAACAGCGACATGCAGCTGGGAGAGAAGGGAGTGGAGGATGAAACTAAGCACATGCAGCAAGGCTGGGGATGAAGTCCACTAGTCCACTCACTGACCACCCACGTACGACTGTGTGTGTAAACATGTAAATGCTCATTCATGTACGTGAGCTACAAAGACAATGTAGACAGAATAAAACAGCTACTGTGACTAATAGGAGCTCTTGGCACCACACAAAGCCAGGTAAAAGGCCACATTTAACATGTGCTTAGATTGGTGGAAATATTTTATATTGGTAAAACTGATTGATCAGTTTGCAAATGTTTAGTTCAAAGTACATCACAAAACTCCACAACTAGCATTAGGTTTGGAATAATCTAGTTTGCTAATTAGGAGTGTGCCAGTGACTATCCCAAGGAGGAAATGACATGGCCAGGCAGGTCTGGGTTGGGGGAGGGGGGACACGGTGGCGCTAACTTGAGAACCCCGGTTGCCTTAAGAGAACCTACAGGTTAGAGGAAGGCTTGCAGGGCTGCAGTGGAGCCAGACAGATGAGGCCTTCCTGGGCTAAACACAGTAGTGTGGGCTGTCACTGGGGCTTAATCACATTAGGACTGTGTGGAGGGAAACAGACTGCTAGGATTATACACTCCCTTCCGTCAGACACTTTATCCACTGTTTAAACAGCGATCATAGGGTGAAAGAGCACACTTTGGGGTGGGTGTATGTGTGCATGTTTGAATGCCTAATTATGTGTGTATCTCCAGGGGGGAATCGCTAACCTGTGCTCGGATGAGAGCCTCAAAACTGGGATGGAAGTAGTCGATACGGCTGTGGTAGAACTTGGGCATCTCATCCAGCAGTTGCTTGTTCTTGGCCTCAAAGTCTTCCCTGACCGGTCGGAGCTCTTCTCTCGCCTAGGGAGTGAAAGGGAGAGAGGAAACAAAAGAACAGGACACCAGAGGTCAATATCACTTCTTATTTTACTGAAAATTCCTTCATTTCACCAAAGTTGGTTCATATTATGATCCACATGACACATTCAACATTGCTTCACGAAAATGGATACAAGGAGTTAACAGAATGACAGAAAAATGCATCCCCGCAAAAAGAAACAATTTAGTTTTAAGTAAATTCAGCACTTGAGCCACCATTAATGTCTTTTTCTTATTGTTCAGAAAGATATTTGCCTAATTCCCACGGAGAAGCAGTGTAAAAAAAAAAAAAAAAGGCTGTAATCACGACCACAGTGAGGAGGAGTGGGTAATGTGGGCAGACTTGGCTGTGAGTGGACTCCAGCACCACTGATGTGTGTGTGAATGTATTAGTGGGTAGTCTACTGTAGGCATGGAGTTATGGAATGCACAATGAATATGTGTGAGAGGGTGAGAATTTTTATAAAAGGGGAAGGGGGAGCTGCTATATTCAAACTACAACATATTGTTTATCTGCTGAATTATAGTATGGTCTCGTCACATTAGTTTTATTTAAACAAGCCAGTTTAAAAGGCATACAAATGTTTTGTCAGGATCACTCCTTTAAGTGCACAGGGATTCAAAGGGCAGGGATGTAGAGGCCTCTTCAAGGCTTTGTTCCCCTGACAGTGCTTTTCTCAAAGTGTGTGGGTGGCATGCCATGTGAGGATGTGTTAGAGGGAATAGCATAGGCAACACTGCAGCGCTATCTGTGAATTGTGTGCGCTTCTGTAGTGGCCTCATGGTGTGTGTATGTCTACAATTCTCAATTATGTGCCTGTAGATGTGCAGCAGTGCCTTTTTGAAAAAGCACTACTTGAGAGCCTGGTAGCTTGCGTGGGTGAAGGAGCGCACATGTACTGTATACATGTGCTCAACTATTTTTGTTCATATCCAGTCAGCATTTGTGTCTTTTTCCACTTACTGCACTCTATTCACAATATGCACAACATTTAAGAGCAAGTGAACTCTGCTCCTCTGCAGATAGAGGGAGCATTCGAGTGGACCAGCACGTGCACCAATGCAATCTTTAAACTCAGTACCTGATGTAGTTTGACCATAATGGGACCGGTTTTTTCTTTCTCTTCATACTTCTCCACTTTGGACTGCAACCGTTTATAGTCCTGCAGCGCCTGTTCCCGGCGTTTCACTGCCATGTTGAGGCTGGGGAAGACACCACTGTACCTGCAAGACAGGTACAGACAACCTTAGACATCTCTGACACAACCGTTAGAACAAAACATACACATAAGCAGACACCCATTCAAACAAAAAAAAAAATACCCAGACACACACCAGACTACTCAAATGTAGGGGAAAAAAAAAAAAACAAGAAACTCCGCTCTTCATTCTATGAAATTTGTATACAAGCACTGTGCATTACATCCCATCTTAATAAAACTCATTATGAAATAATAAAATCCCCTTCCTCAAAATCTTATCGCAGAGGTACTATCAAACCCCAGAGGACAGCTCTGCATTAAGCTTCCTCTAATCTATTACCTAATTACCGTAGTTCAAAATGGCATGAAACAATTCATTTTGTGACAATTATCATATTCCAAATGAAAATGTATTCTTGCAACAAGAATCCTAGTCTTCAGCACTAAAAATAGGGAAACACTTATCTGTAACTTAGCAACAGGAGTCTGAGCTTCATCCTGGGACTTGTTGCAATGGTTTTGCGGCTGCTTTAATGGGAAGCAGGAATATGGTATCCTGTAAATATTCAACCTAATAATATTTAATAAAAATATAGCAGTTAAAGTTAACATAACTGGATGATAAAAATACACCTAAAGTACGCAATAAAAGTATCCTCAAATGTATGCAGCATTAACAGCAAACCAACATTTATTTAAACTCAGAGTTGCTCTATTTTCATTAGTTTTCTAAAGGACAAAGGATATCCAATGCTTAATAAAAATGAGTGTGAAGGGGCAAACAGGCACAAGCAAGCTGCTATTAAAATCTCAACATTCATTAACAAACTAATACCAAAGCAAACTAAGCAAGACGATCATTAAGAAATTAATTTCTGGCCCTTTAACTCATAAACCCAAACCAGTGACTGTGTTTTTAAAATGCCGGCCACGTGATTACTCACACAGGTGTCTGCTACATGCAAGTCAATAATGAAAACAATCGTAATGAAGAGTGAGACAAAGCTTTATTGAATGACTCATTTAAAGCATTTCCTTAACTGTGTAGGCACACAAGTACAATAGTTTATCATGTGCGCTTCTGCCCATAGCATTATTAGCCACAAAATGTGTAGGCCTCGTGATTTACGTTTCATCCAAGCCAGCCCGTGCCCTGCTCTGTGCAGCAGATGAGGGAACCACTGAGATTGACTGTGAAAACCTAGATTACAGCTGTGTCTGCCTGCGCACCTAACCAGAGGGCAGGAGGGGGGAGTAGAAAGTGACGTGAACTGAGGCTCAGCCTTAGACAAGCAGGGATTGTTTCCGACAGGAAGTTAAGCAAGGAGTGGTCTTGTAGTATTTGAGTGACATCATGGAGCTCAGCCCAGCCCAGCCCCACAGCCCACGCTCTACCACTATTTATAAAATACCACTTTGGCCCAGTTTACAGCAGGGATGGGTGCCTGTCCTCAAGTCTACTATCTGCTCCAGTGTACAAATACTTTAAGTACCAAGGGATTATGTAACTGCCCTCTAGGCATGGCTGTACTCCAGCACAATTCTACTGGCTGATGACAATACAGCAGCAAATTAGCTTTCAGGTGACACAAAGGCTGATTGCATTCTCACCAGTGTACTTTACCTGACAGCACAGTGCAATTTCCTCATGACACACAATGATGGCCTGCTTATAAAGGAGGGCAACACTGCCAGCAGCTACAATGCATGACGAGACTTAAGGGCCACTGCCCTCCTGGTTCTGAAAGGGGAGGAATCCAATACACAGCCAACTTCGTGTTAACCGATTCCTATCCTTTCTACACTGGAAGCTAATGTCTCGCTGTTACATTCAGGGCTCTCTGTGTCCAAAAGTTAAAGTGAATCAGCTGTGTCAAAGGCTCTCTCAGAAAAATATGAAGCAATGTCCCTAGTTGAAGGCAACTATACATATCTTGTTATGACAGTTTGGTCTATAACTTCCCTTGATGTCCTGGCCTTGGCTGGACAACTACCGGTCAGCTGGCTAGGTATGCGTTTGCGGTGAGTCTTGCCTGAATGAGGCTTAATGTTGGTTTAAGGCTGCCAAGAGCACACTACTGTCCATGTGACAGGTCAGGGTGTGGTAAAGAGGCTGAATGGAAATAGCATCTGGACCAGAGTGTGTGTTTATGACCACCTGCCAATCCACAAGCAGGCCATGCTGCCATGTCAGTCAAACCCAAGACTGGTCTAGAAACCCTCAGTCTCAGAGGCCGGCTGTCCCCATGTCTGTCACCATCATTTAAGGAACTGCTGGGCTAAAAACAAAAAGAAAGCTGCTAAAAATGTAGGGAATTTAATTTTTCATGTGCATATTGTTGCCTCCACTGTTTTACTAATGTCTCATATTAAGACTTTAAAGCATCAGACAAGGCTACATCATTGCTATAGATATGAAATAACTTGTATAAATGGCTTAAGAGCAGTGGGCCATTGGAACTGTGTGTCTGACATGCATGCCAGCAGAATCCCCTTTGTCTCAACAGAAGGAGAGTTTGATCTGCTGCAACTTGCCTTGTGCATTGTTGATCAAAACTCAAAACAACTCATGCATCCTGGATGCTTGATACACCAGATAAGATGGGGGGAAAATAAGGTAACAACACCATGGATGCAAAATAATGAACTCTTATTCCAGAAATTCAACAACAAAATGGGACCAAACTCAATCCCCCCCCTCCCCCCCAAAAAAAAATTTGCATTAGTCCTATAACTACAGGACTCTGGGGGTAGTTTTCCCCTGACTGTGAGTGGTGAAGATGGCTTGTCCAGTCATGAACATGAACCCAGGGCAAAAGTCTCAAAACAGGCTTGACTTCTGCCTCAACCAAAACAGCAATAGAATAGAAAGGGCTAGGTTAGGAGGCCTAAATAACAAAAATGCCTCAATGCCCACGCGCTCCCCTCCCCTCACATAAACAAAGTGATGTCATTCAGCAACCCCACGAAGTGGATGAAATTCACATCTGAGCCAATGTGAGAGAGAAAGAAACAATGTGGGGAGAAGTGGTGGGCTGCCTCTTTTTCATTTGTTTACTGTACATTTCACCACACTAAGTATTAAAGATGGATGGCAGAATTTTAATAGCAATTACACATGGACACAATCACATACCTAACTCAAATACACACACACACACACAAACACTCAATCCATTCAAGGTCTTCCATTAACATTAACATTCTCCTTTTCAACTGTTTTCTGATTCTCTTTACAATGACACAAGATCACCAAAAGAGTATTTTGAGACTAAGGAAACAATGAAAAATATTCATTAGAGAAGGACTAATGGAATCCTAATGGAGGCTGTAAAGTATAGTAGCTTTTGTGTCTTGGTTTTCAACAGAAGACATTCTGATAAACTAATAATTAATGATGGTGTTTTTAGGGAGAGATAAAGTTTACCAAAAGGTCAGCTGAACCTGGCTTCAAAACTTGTTTATGAACTTACTTCCTCTGCTCTATTTCAGAATCATGTCAATTTATCTCTGTGAGACAGCATCCCCTCCAAATCTTGGTAGGTGTTTGTGTATGTGTCTATGTTGTGTATGTGAGAGAGTGTGCACTGTCCTGAGACAGTTCTCCTCCTCAACCAATCTATGACTCCGGCCTAGCTTCCTGGGCCCTTTGCCATATTCTGAGCCTGCCCACACGTCCGCCTGCCGCCCACCAGGAAGAGGAAATTAGAACCATTCCATCCTGTCATTGCTCCGCCACCAGAGTACACGAGGAAGAGAGGACACACTCACGGACACTGACCCAACCTATCCATGTTTTATAAAGGAATCTTTTCACACAGGCTTCTTAAACAAATGGCAGGAAAAAGAAATTTTACTCAGCATAAACTTGCAATAGAAAGATAAGCATGTGCTCTCTTGACAAGAAAACGTTTAATCTCCAGGGAGGAGCCAAGAGGAGGAAGCAAAACCTTAACAAGCCCTCCGGAAGACTGGTGGGATAGTCCAACCACTCCCTTCTGTACTTCTGCTTTGCATGTGCATGTGTACAATTTGTGTGTGGGTGGGTGCCTGTTACAAAATGAGGCTTAAAGAATGGAATAGCACTCACTGTCTGCTCAAATGGGGGCGAGTATTAGGAATGAGAACTAAATAAACTTTCTTCCAGACATGCTACTACCACAGCAGCATTGCTCTCTCCCTAGTTCATTTTTACAATTGGTATTACTACAGTGCAGGCTTTCCTATGGCCCTGCACTATAGCTGTACCTACTACCCTACTATGTGAGGGACAGAGTTAGGTCAAATAATAAAAATGTTATGAGGCTGTGCCAGAGTGTCACATGGATTTACTGCATCAGGAACACTGAGTGACAAAACAGAACTACGTAGCCCTTACAATGTTTTGCTGATTTTGCAAAGCATCTAAATTAACTGTATGCACTTAAATTCCACCATTCTGCCACTCTGGTCCAGGACAGAGACCCATTAAATGTAAATCCTTAAAAATACAGCAAATTCAAGAGTAAAAGAAATCAAGATAGACACTTACTTTTTCAGAGGGTCGATTACAGTTTTCTGGATCTGGTTAACCTGTAATAAAAGGAATAATTGTTAACGTAAGCAATAAATACCTCCCATATTAAAGGAAGTGAATTGGTATTCATAGTTAATTTGAGTTACATCACAATTAAACTTGCAACAAAACAGTTTCTCCCTTTCTCGCTCATTAGCTGTGAAGTAATGCCACTGTACAAATGTCAACATGTGTACATTTCAAACAGAGCACTCAGAAAAAAGGAAAGGGGGGCCTGAAAATAAACTTTCATGACATTGACTCTTTTATTGTACACAAGCCCCGAAGAGAAACCCCTGAATATTCATTGAGCCTGTGATACAAAAGGATGGAACTGCCAGGGGACGGACATGAAAGCAAAACCCAACTGATTTTAAATCCTGTGAAGAGTGGGCTGCCTTATAAGATGAAAAGTTCTTTGCAAACAAACATTTTAACAATAACAGTTCATATTTTCCC
>NW_018127903.1:118843-134167 GCF_001952655.1 Monopterus albus
AGTGGAATTTTGGGGGGTGGGGGGTGGGGGGTTGTAAATTGAAGTAAATCAACATCTCATCTTGAGGCCTCCAGCCTCAGCACCAAATCTCATCGACAAAAGTTGGCACACAATTAAGAAAGTTTTCGGCATCATTTACATTGCAAATGACCGATACCACTATACCTAGACTTTAGCATAGCAGAATGCTAAGGTAACAGGTAATCATGTCAAGTAAAGAACAAACACTAAGAGCAGTGAAGACGAATTGCGAGCAGCGAAATTTGAAGTGACAGCTGCATGAGAACAGTGAGCAGCTCCACTAATCATATGTTCACTCGCTATTGGAAGGACAGTCAATCACACAACAAGAAGGAAGCGAGATCGCAGCTGTGGTTTGTAAAAATGCCCTGACCATCTATGAGAACATACAACAACACTCACTGCTTCACACAGGCATATTTCCAAGTACAAAATGGTTGATTGTGGTTTGAGGGAAAACAGAGAACCAATAACAAATAAGTACATGGGAATTCACATTTTCTTTGTTTTACATATTCACACCCCCCCAAAACACACACACACAAACACACACACACACACTTGAGCTGCACCGCTGCTTCTAAGGTGAGAGCATGCAGCGAGGAGGGAGAACAACATCGGCAGATTTGCTTAAGCATGCTGGTGCCCTCTACCCTCTGCTCCTTCCCACAGAGGGGGGTGGGGGGGGTGTAGAGCTATTACTCTGAGGGACTGCAGAGCCTGAGGCCGGCGCTCAAGCAGCAGTCTCCATCAGTGAGTCATGGGGCAGAGGCCATCCCGGCACACAGGCCTTCCAAAAATACACACAGATCGCAGAGGAAATCAATATCCCTCCAAACGGAGCATCCTCTACTGCTCCGCCGCCATCTATGCTGGGGCTCAGCTTCAGCAGCAGTGTGCCGGCGGGCCTGTGCGCCCTCCTCAGCCCCAGAAATAAACACACAGACCTGGGCCACTGCTGCCTTCATTATCGCTGCACGTTTTATCTTCTGGCTCTCTCACTTGTGGGCCCTGAGGCACAACATCTCGTCTCAACACGGAGAAGAGCAAAGGGTGGATGCTTTTGTGTCTGTTTTGCTGGAGCAATAAGGCTTGCTGTCGGTGCCGTCAGAATCAACAGTCAGCTTGAAGGGAGAAGCTGGTGAAGCATTTGAGTGAGCTGTGCTGGATATTAAACACCCAGCAAACCTGAAGTGATATTTCACATAGCAGACTGACCAAAAAGCACTCACAATCACTGTTCTGCCTTTAGCTCAACTTCAGCCACTGTACAAAAAGAGACACACAGCTCAGCTCAAACCTGGAACTGAAATTTGTGTTAAGGCAATGATTTTTATCTACTAAGACTGAAAGAAGTGCAGAGCAAATCTGGTGTGACCTAGCTGTCAAACTCCACTCAGGATGAAAGTGTGTTTAAAAAAATACAACTACATCAATACAGTTGGTGACTGTTGTCCTCCAAAAGTGAGAAACTGTGCTGAGACCAAAGTGACTGGCTGAATCAGTTTCAAACACAACCTAGTCACAGATCCAAACAGGAAAACTACACACCATAGAGCCAGAAAATAGATTCACTCCTATAAAGATAAATTTCACCATTTGCTACTACAGGCAGCTTAAAATGTGAAAATACACAATCATATTAAATGAGAAGTCAGAAATGACTGAGTTGATGTAGGCACCTAGTAGAGCCTGACCTCCCAGGTTTGGCAGAAATAAAGATTACAGCTGAAGCCAGGAGGAAACACAGAGCAGTCCAACGCTGAAGAAGTGTAGTTTCATGGTCCTCAAATGATGTGGAAAGAAAGGTGGATTTAGAGTACGCATCATCACTTATCTGTTGACAGTCAAGTGTGCATAGCAGCACTGGTTAAAATTTTTCCTCAGGTCTGAATTTTAAGACGGTGAAAAAAGCTAATTTGAGATATTATAAAATCTCAAGAATGTAAAAGTTACTCTCTCCTGAAAACAGTCAAACTGGCAGGAGTGCTCTCCTGGGCACTCGACCAAGCCAAGTCCTGGAACAAACGCACACCGGGCCACAAACCCACATGCTCAGTCCAACCCACATTCTACTTTGTCTAGTCACTCAAAATGGCTCCTGTAAAATTTGATGAGCTGTGAGCAAAGCCGGTCTAAAAGATGGGTTTGTTGAAACTGAAGAAGAAAGGGACAAACTAAAATGATAAAATGACTGCTACACTGAAGTTGTTAAACTCCATCCTGCACCATTAGCATATTTTATACACAATACAGTAATTTTCCTTTCTATCAAAGTAGAAAGATAGATCATGACATGGCATGACACCTAAAACACAAATACAGGATTCAGGATACTTTTTCATAAGACTTTTCCCATCAACTCATAATAATCAGATATTATGCTCATTTAAAAACTGATACACTTAGTTTTAATAATAAAAGAATCTCAAAATATGTCTATGAGAGCTTGGTTGTAGTATGGATACTGCTTCAATCACATATCTTGGCGAAGAGATTATGGTTTGATATTCTCTGGAAACTGAGTCCAGTTCATGTGATATAAATCATGTCTTCTCAGCCTAATACATTTCCAGATGGTATGCTATTCCTGAGATACTACACTAGTTTTACCACGAAGAAAAAAAAAACAAAAAACAAAAAAAACAAGCATCCACCTTTCAGTAAGGCATTCCTTTTCTCCATCTTTTTGGATCATTGCTGGTGTAAAGGTTATGAGATCATTCTGGTTCACAACAAAATGTGAAAAGAAAGGGGAATATTTTTAAGGCAACACATATGAAAAGCCCAGAACACCTAACAGCAGGGCAATGAGTCAAAAAACACAGATGGAAAAAAGTCAATCGGTATATGCCTTACTGCGATCTCCTGTAGTTTTTCTTCTTTAAAAGTCTACCCTTCACAGTGTAGTGCCTTGAGGATGCACACATGCGGTGCCACTATGATTCACATTATAACTACCTGTGGCAATGATTCTAATCAAAAACTGAAGTGCACCTAGCAAATAATCTGAATAAAATTGACAGTTAGTGAAGGGATCTTCACAAAGTACAGCTGTAAGAGAGCGGGCTGCTGTACTGTTTCCAGTTCTGGAATGAAAGGTCTGCATATCTACAGCCTCCCCACAGGATGTAACTTACGAGAGCGAAATATGCAAAGATTATGAGAAACACACTCAAAATCAACAACCTAATAAGAAAACACAAACAAAAAAAGTGAAATAAGAGAAGAAACGTTGGAGAATGACCCATATTTTAGCCAAAGTAGCGGCGTCTGTCAGTCTGTTGGTATGGTCTGAAACTTTAGTGATTCCCTGGGTTTTCTTCCGTTTCTAGTGTTACTGACAGAAATGTAATGCTGCAGGGTGGATTTTAGGCGCTTATTATGTGTCAATCTGAAGCCAAATGTTTGCCTCAAAAAGTAATGCAAGCACAAACAGACTTGTTCACTACACAAGCTGTGAACAGATTTATTTCTATGAATTTTGTGGTAGGGCTTATTTTAATGTTGAGAAAAGGCCTTTTCATTGTGTGAGTTATTTTAGAGCCAGTGAGTCACAAATGCATCAATTTTCACAGATGATAACCAGTAGCTTCAGCTTATAGTGGATGATGCCACAGATGCTTTTCAAAAACAGCAGAAGGAAAGACATACGGATAGTTTTTAGTCCACAGGCTGCACAATATTGACAAATATGAAAACATGAATTTTCAACAGAAACTTGCCTAGTACCCACTTTGTATGTGTGAGGAAAGACATTTCCCCTGATACCAAACTAATACCAGTGGCAAATATCTAAAAACAACAACAACAACAACAACAACAACAACAAAAAAAAAAACAAAACAGTACAGAAAGACGGCAAAAAAGTAAGCGAGCACACTGGAAATTTCAAGGACGGAGGGGTCTGACCTTCTCCTGGTTGAAGGCGTCCATCCTTCTCATGGCTGTATCTAGAGCAGCCATGGACTCTAAGAAGGCCTGGTCCTGCTCACACAGTGGGTTGCTCAGCAAATCAGCAGAGATCTTCACTGCTGCTTTGGACATGGCTGCCAGACACACACACACACAAAAACTCAGGCTACTGTTAAAGAAAAGGGTACAGGGTACTGTTAAAGACAATGTTGATTATAGACGGTTACTAAAGATGTTCTTGTCTACACGTCTGTGCCAACACAACCTAATCCAATTCAACAACAATTCTTTAACCACAGAGACTATTTTTGTGGATTAAACAAAGGCTTTTAAGTGTTTTAACTGTGTGTGCTCATATGTGGTAGGGTCTTCAAAAGTGAGCTCTTGCAACAGAACACCACCAGAAGTAGAATGACACAGTGCTGCCCCCATTGTAAAAATCTGAGGGGGTGGTGGGGCTGCCTGCCGTGTTGAATATTCACCAGAGTAACAAGAATCTTTGCAAGGTTTCTACACTGACAGCACCAATTACTGTTAATCTGTACTCATGCCACTTTGTTTAGACACAGCACACATATCAGATTATGGCTTCAATGCCAAAATAAATGAGCTACATTGAAGAGACACACTGAAAAGAGAGGCTGTGGTGAAAATGCCATCATGAAAATCTGGAACAGTCACTTGTCTCTTTTCACACCCCATCGGTAAGACCAATTTTCAACCAAACAATTATCACAGTGTGGCATTTCTGCATCTCTCTACATTTGACAAGTAATAAACTGCTTGATTTGACTTTATCTGATGAGACTAGGAGACATGTTGATTACAGGGTCATGAAAATCAAAAAGCGAGCTGATGGCAGTAATTTTATTATTTATACTAGTCATGTGCCAAAATGGGAAGCTTGTGTCCCCTGTGATCACCTAAGATTAACAAATTTTCAGTATAAAAAGCACAGCTATTTCTGCCACTTTCTTTGCCTTCTGTTACTTAGCATAAGCCCTTAAAAGATATTATCATCCCTCACCAACTAATTGTCAGCAAGTTCAAAAGAGCTCTGCATATCACCACCCCTGACTTGATAAATGATGGTCGATATAGAAAGCAGTGTTATTAAATGCAGTGCTGACATGCAGAGCGGGTCCAGTTCTTTGTTTGGTAGCAGTTGGTGGAGACAGGACCTGTGCAACAGATGGAATCCATTAACGGTAATGAGGCCCTGACAGCTACTTTGATGATGGAGACATCCATATTCCAGAGCACAAAGGAGAGGAAATGAAGAAGCCTCTCACTTCTCTATCTGTCCCCGCTCCTCCACCCCCACAAGTGACTACTTACCACAGGCCATGTCTACTGTTACTTCCCAAATACACAACTCTATAACCAACAAATAAGCAAATAAAAAGCAGAGTAAACATGGTTTCTGTGGCCGACAAATCCATGAATAAATGAAGGCAGCGATGGTAGACAAATAGAGCCTTAGCTAAAGATTGCACAAAAACATACACTCATATATCCAAAGCACATACACTATGATAGCCTAGAAAAACCTATGAAAGAAGATTAAGGCGGAGGCTCACAAGCCCTTGTCTCATTTGTTGAGTTGTTCAGAGAGCTGACGCACCACCAAACAAACCAAGACAACCACGACGTCTTTCTAGCCCTGAAAAACCTGCCAAGCAACATCAAATATGTTGGTGAACAAGTGTAGATCAATGGCACACCAAACATTAACACACAGGCTGGTGGCAGAACACACCTAAATCAGCCTCAGTGCTTTTCTTCATATCCTTGTGGAGCTTTTTCGTCTGATCCTCAAGTCTGCAGGACAAGAAAAGAAGGATTATTAGCCAGCTTCTGGTCCTGTAATACTGTACTGTAAAGCATCAGCAAAACTGACAACAATAGAGATGATCATTATCATTATTATTTAATTTGTAATTCATTCCATTCACTCACGATATTTGACATGTAAAGAAAAGAAAGACAATCAAAAATCTAGAAAAGGAAACTAGTAGAGAAAAACATGATTCTAAAAGGAATTACACATTTCATTGATTCCACATAAAATGTTTTTATAACATCCGCTAGCTAATTATGAATACAGGGAATCCTTCTTGTTACTGTCAGCCACATTTGCACTCAAAAGTATTATTGTCTTCCATCATTCCACTGCACCCATTGATGGGTGTTAAAAAAGGCAATTACCAAACTATGGAGGCTGAAAACACATGCCATTCATTATATCAATTAAGGCAAACGAGGGGCTTAGAATCTCCCCTGTGACTGTTGTCACATTACTTCTCTTGGTTTGATGAAAAAGGGAATGTTGCAGGGTTTCATTTCTATCATTGCTTTGAAGGATTATATAAACTAGGAAGACGATAGCTGTGTAATCCCATAGGACTTCTGGCGGGGGCACTATGGCCATTGGCCGCAAGATGTAAAGACAAACCAAATCAAAAATGGAAGTCAGTTGCCCCCCTGTATACTGGATTTTGGCAGGTTATTTTACTGTTCAGCAGTTGGGTTACTCTAGTATAGACACAGGTGCATGAACCAGACAAACGTGACCAATTCACTGCTGGCCTGATAATAGCTCCTAATATACTGTTAAACCTAAAGAGTAGGGCTTCAAAGTAATAATGTACCTTAGCTATATTTATATTATTTTATGACATTGTAATATGTCCACAGCTTTTAGATTCATAAAACAAAACAGGACAGGACAGTGAAGGAAAACTAGCAACATGCTGCGTTATTATAAAATCACTCCAAGCAGCTTGTGAGTTTTGAAACCAATCAACTTGAGTTAAATGTCAGCTATTTCTTAAGTTCACAATCGCATACAGTACAATCACAACACAGGCATTTCATGTCGTAAAAAAATTGTCAAAAACTTAACATGTTGTGGTATTAGCCTGTCAGATTGCACTTGTATGATATCAGCTTTTCAACTGTGATACATAGCCACAATTTGCATTTATTCATGTTTGTTTCCCAAACAAGGGGACAGGAAACTCTAAAGATGTAGGGTCTAAGATTAACTGGGAATTATTAATTATTTTCTATCATGACTTATCCTCTATGTGCTTTTGTTTGCCTTGACATTTTTTAGGATTTTTCACTGAATCGCCACAGACCAGATGGAGGTTGTTCCAAAAATGTCATTTTCAGTAAATGATGTAACTTCATCCCTTATTATTCATACCACAGGAAAAAAAGAATCTGTCAGAACAATCTCCACAGCAACTTCTTGTATCACTCTGACCAATTAGATGTAACTGGGTCTTATAAGCCTCATCAGTCTTCAAAATTATACTCTTACATTTCAGATATTTAGAAACTGGTATTTCTAATTACAGCATATGCTACTCACATTATAGTCAAAATTATCAGCAACACTTCAGACAGGTTTTAATTAATATCTAATAATTAGAGGGCCTCTTCCTGTTTTCATAACATGACCAGTAAATATACTCTCAACAAGCATGCAGACCCAGACATGGAATGTGCTGTGGAGGGTTCAGGCCACTGTATTGATGAGACGATGCTCACAGTTTTTCTGTTTTGTTGAGAAAGAACAATCAAAAGACCTAAGAGCCCATCTTGCCATACCATCATATTACAAATCAGTTTTATCATTCCTGTCTTTCCATGGGGGCGACTGTGGTTCAGTGGGTAGAACGCCGTCTCCCAGCCTGAGGGTTGGAGGTTCAAATCACGGTGCCTACAGTCCACATGTCAAAGTGTCCTTGGGCAAGACACTGAACCCCTAAGTTGCCCCCGATGGTTAGAGCCATTGGTGTGAGTTGGCGCTGCAGATGGCTGCCTCGGTTCCCTACTGGAAACAAATTCCTTGTGTGTGTGTAACATACTTGGCCAAATAAAAGGGATTATTATTATTATTTACAATGGCAGCAAGTTAAGACAAATAGGAGATGAGGAAAATAACATAAACCAATCAGGTCATGAAGATCTGGCTGGAGCGTAATGGGTTAATGCATCTGACTGTAAACAAACTAGCATACGCTGAGATCGATGCCTGTACATTCAACATGTGCTCTTGGACTGCTAGTTTGTGAATACCACAAGCCAGTGGACTCCAGCCGGCACCAAATCCATATATAATATTTACACACTACTGCACAAACTAACACAGCAAAAGCAGCTCAAGAGCCATGGTAAATAACAAATACCCTGCAGACTTCACTTACTGTTCATTTATAATTTCTTCAAATGTTCACGTTTCACAAAGACATACATTTGCTACTACCACAGGGATACATTGTGTATATTTTGTATTTTATGACTGTTTGACCATGACAAAAACAGCTGTAAGTGTAAGTGGGCAATGCGTTTAACGGCCTGCACGCTCCCACGGACCACAATCTACTTCTGGCAGACAATCACTAACTAATAACAACATGATTAAATATATTTTTATTGTGTTATTGTAAAAACACTCCCGAGACCCCTTGTATTTCTCACAGTGTCTAAAACTAATCCTAGGCTACTGCTATTCAGTGTGCAACCAGCAGAGCAAGCAAAGCTTTGTAAGTGAGGAAGGATGTATGCTTGACTCCTGCATCAGTTTGTGCAGGCTACTTGCAAATGATAAGCTGACAGATGTATTTATAACTTCTTTAGAACCCACGGGTTGAACGCACAGATTTTGGGGTCAGTAGACCATTCCTAATAAAATTATTTCCATCTGAATTGTTTTTGTGGCTTTGGAAGAGAAACATTTTAGTTATTCTAAATACCAGAACACATTAATTTCCCTCTTCATATTTTCTGATTTCATTAGTATGCGGTGGGCCGGATGGAAAGCTTTGGTGGGGTGAATGTGGCCCGTGGGCCACCAGTTGATGATCCATGTTCTAGACAGTACCCCCTACTTTAAAATATGTGGCACAATGCTGTTGCCTCTTCCCTACTCTGTCAGTGAGATGAGTGGATTAGCCAAAGAAAGCATAGAGTCTCTTTCCAAAAGGTGCTAATAGAGTGGCCTAGTGGACAACTGCTCCTCCATGCTCCAAGCGTTGGGCCTGTGTAGCCAGTCATCTAACCACACTGTCCACTGAATCCTGAAAAGATTGGTACTTTTAGGACTTTCAAACACAAACCCTTTATATGATATTAGGTCATTAAACCAACCTTGTTTAATAGTTCACAGCAGCCTCCTCCTACTGAGTGAATACCTTGCACTGGCACTAACCTCTTTTACATAGAGATTTTGCTATATTGGTGGTAAACTGGCCCCTTTATTGCAGCAATTCCTACTTATGTCAAATTACAAAAAGCTGGCATAATACTGCCCTGTGTTCTTTTTACATGACTGTTTCTTATAAGCAACATTACAATTTAAATCTCCCAGCAGTAGGTACCAGAAAGAGCACTTCATCAAAACATCACACACCTTTGCTCATAGTCCCCTAAGCTACATCTCCCGTTTTACAGAGGCTGAGGTAGAATGGCTGTGCCAATTTTACTACCTCTTGTGGCAGAATAAAGGATGGACAACAGTGACCCCCCCCCCATGCTGGCTTGGTATCTTTTATACAGAACGGTGTAGTGGAAAACTGGCACAATAATCCCACCATGAATGGGCAGTGTAAACGGGGCAACTCACACAAGAACCAGGTCAGGCACTGTAGCGCCATATAAATTATTCCGGAATTGTTGAGAGTTGTCTACTTTCAGTACATTTAATCTGGCCACTGCAACATTTCCACTAGAAATTCAACCTGGCATGTGCACACCAAGCAGAATAATTCCTGCCAGATGTTGTTTTCTCACACCCTGGTGACAACATGTTGATCTTGAAGAATTGATTGGACACCCCCAAAAGGTAAATAAACTTTTGATGAGTGAGCCAGTTAATGAAACCCGAGTCTGTCATACTGTATACTGATTGAATGTTTTTGTTTTGCCTGGCCATCTTAGAGGTAAACAGATACAACAACTGGGCCACCGGATTTGAAATGTTAAATGACACTGTTACACAGTTTGTCAACCAGACAGCACTGACAATATTTTTCAGCTGTACAATGTCCACCTCACTGCATATTTTGGTTAATGCATATTTATAACACATTTAAAGAATCTTTAACAAAAACCTATAGCTCAGCTATGAGATGCGTGCTGCTATGCACATGGCAATTACACTTGTTTTAAATTCACTATTATCATTACAACAAAACTGCAGGTAAAATTACACCAACATATTTTAGTCAGGCAGACAAAATGCAAAAATAAGAATCATGGTTTCGGCCTACCATGTATATTTAGACCACAGATGCAACATGGTGTGCTGATATGGATCTCTAGAGTGGAGATCCTAAATGTCTGTACATGTCTGCTACTCTGACTCATCTATAAGGTCTACTGGCACCACACCTTCCTTATAAAGGGCCCTCGACTACTCAAAACCTGCAAAGACAATGATACGCCCACTCATTCTGTGGGACCCTCAGGGAATTTCTATAACATTTCCCTCATGGTGAGAAAAGCCCCGGATGTCATAAGCTTTCAGGCCTTGGATTGTGTTCTGAACCCCTCTAGCTTTCCTTTCATGGAAACACTGATAAAATGATCTAGTAAATAACAGCCATCAACAATTTATAAATTTGCTTTTCAGTGTCATGAATGTCTGCTTCCATAAATTAATGAAACACTTGGACATTTAAGCTTTTTCTGAATTTATGAACACTAATTTTTTAAACACATATTTAAACATGGGTAATCCCACTCAGGCTAGAGAAAACTTTTTCAAGGGAGCCCCAGCCAAGACAGCATTTACTAGATAATGCATTTGTTGGAAAACTTCATAAGACTAACTTAAATCTAGGTTTATCAGAGGTTGAAGGAAATATCCAACAGATGTACAGATGCCTTCTGCTAAGTTTTTTCAGCATACTACGACCTGGATGACTGAGAATTTGCACGGACATATCCAATGGACATAAGCGCTCTCTCCCAATTCCTAATTTCAGATTCCACCATAGCTCAAACATAGGTCTTTTAACAGTGCAATGTTGCAAAAGAAAGAAAGTGACCAAACACGGCAGGGATCGGGAAATTATGTGGGACAAAATACTGCACTATACAATGATGAGTATATTAAGTGTGAGTTTTTCAAAGAGCCATGAACAAATATAGAAGTGTCATTAATTGTCTGCCTTATACCCTTTGGTTGAAAAATGCAAACTTACTTTTGGAGTTTGTCATATTCTCGCTCAAAGTCTCTTTCAACCTAAAGAAAACAAAAAAAAAAAAAAAGTATGACGCCTATGATTTCATCAATTTATATTAATCTGAATTATTTGACTACAGAAAATTATTTATCAGGATATATGAACACACCAAAAATAATAGAGCCCTTCTAAGGATACACAACTTCAAGGAACTAAGTCAGGGTCTAATCTGGAGACAAAATATCTGTTTACATTTCTATATTATGTGAAGAATGATTAGATAAATGGAAATGGATAAAAAAATATTCTTATGGCTTGAGCTGTAAAACATATCAGCAACAACTATTGCTTCTTTATAGTCTAGATGATATGCTATAGATAGGTTGTTGTACCCTATACGCTTCTGTTTGACCACTCACTAATACTGGAAAATGATTGGTTTCTGTACTTTCTCAGGGACTGTTTGGAGCACATAAACAGCCCAAGACCTATAGCTGTGCAGGTGAAATACTTGGATAGATCAGGTTCCCAGGGTTAGTAAGGGCTAGGACAGCTTGTTCAAACTTGTCTCTAAAACATGTCAAGCTGGTTACAGAGGATTTGTGGGTTCCTGTCTTGTGGTTCTGCGGGCTCCCGAATTTAAATAATGTGGCCGAAACAACAAGGGAGGCAACTGACACCTCAGCACTAGTGGACTGTTTAGATGGGCTGGTTCAAAACCACTTCCTGCTTTTTGCTTAGGATGGCACAGGAAGCTGGAAACCATGTCTTACAGTGACTACAGGGCCACAGACCAATTACAGTGGAAGTGGTTTTCTCTAGCAAAGAGAACACCCACTCATTGTCACTTCAAGGTAACCACCTCTGCCCCTTTGAATGGCTCAGACAAATTGGCATCCAATAGGTCTACTGGCTATGGCACACCGATGCCATTATCCAGACTATTATTCATGTTTTACTGAATTTGTGAAGCTTAACTACAGCTACTAAATCGTCACAATACAACTTAAAAAAAAAAATCTATATAGATCTGACTGCATTTTTGTCACCAAGTCTTTTTGGGCGATGAGTGAGTTGAGTGTACATATTTAGGTAACTTACAGTTTTAGAGACAATCTGCTTCTTTGGCTGTCCAATCTTGAAGGGAATCCTGAAATGACACAAAAAGCAATGACAAGTGACAGACATACTGTAAGCAGCTGGCAAATGACTACCTACCTAAAAGGTGAAATTACTGAATCCTTAAATTGTTATCAGTTGTGAGATTCTAGACTACAGGCTGGTACAGGTCTTAAGGTAAACAAGTGCCTCTTTGAGACTGCTGACAACTATCTGAAGCTGTTCATCCCTGCTCCTCTCAAATATACAGTCACTTCAGGTCATCACTAAACACATCTGGCTCCCACTGTAAGCTGATATCACTGAACAGAAGCGACTGTGTGTGGCTTCACTGCACGACCCCAGCTGACAATCAAACACAGATGCACACTGTGTATTGAATACCAGGAAAACAATAAACCTGTTTAGTTGATCATAATACTTCACAGAAATAAGAAAAGGGCTTGTGCTGGTGAGATCATAAAACCTTGAAGGACTTTCAGTCACTTCAGAATGTATTCAGACCCCTTCACTTTTTGTAACTTTATTTAATAAAATAGCCATTTTGACTGTCAATATACACTATCCCACAAGAACTCACTTGGTGCCCTAACAGAGCTTCAGAGGTTTTCTCCAGAGATGGGAGATCCTGCAGGAAGGCTCAGGCATTTATAGTGGAGTGGCCACACAGAAGTCACTCTTGACCAAAACATATATAAACAGCCTGTTTGGAGTTTGCTATGTGGCATTTACTGTAAAGGATAAAGTCAGTGATTTTCAACTTTTTGGTTATTGTCCAAAAAACTCAAACAGGGACTAAAACCAACAATGAATTTCAAATACTCACTACCACACTTCCTCATAAAATATGTGGGGTACATCCTATTTAAGAACAGTCATCACTTTTTACAGTCAGAAAAAGTCAACATATTTCTAATATCAAATGTGCAAACACTGAAAATGTCTGAACATATTCAAAAGCTTCTAAGATCTCACCAAAAATGCAGAAATGGAATAAAAAAAAAAAACACACACACACACAAAATCACAGCTTATCAAAAAAAAAAAGAAACAGACATACATAAATTAGAAAAAGCGGGACTACCAAATATGGCATGTCATATGTAATATAAGCCAAATGCTAATAGCAAGCACAACCTAAAATGCTACAGTGACAGGCAGATGCCCTAATATATTGAGACTCCAACAATTACAACCTGTAAAAGATCAACACCAAAACATGTCACGAGGTTTAGTGTGACTGCACCTAATTTACAGAATGAAATACAAACTTTTCTTCACTCTCAAAAGAAAAACACCAAGATCTAGACTATGTTTCTGGTAAAAGAAAAAGAAACCTGTTCCTGCTTAGTTAAAACACACTCTTTTATCCCCATTGCAAACCCTTGCCTATGCCTTAATAAGTTGCTGCTGAGCATTCGCTTCTTGTAGATCCATGAGATAGGAAACACTACCTTACCAATGTGCTTGGCTGCAGGTTTGTCATTGATGTGGCACTAATGGCCTGAAATCTAAGCTATATGATGGACAGTTGCTGCTGACAGGCAGGGTGAGGCAGCAGCTGCGTCAAAAGAAAGGTGTGTAGACTAATGAGATAGAAAAGAGAGGGTATGATGTAGAGCCTCGTTGTGCAACCAGGGAACGCTAGTGATGTGTGGGAAAGATCCTTTTGATGACAGCTCAATCACAAAACTCAACATGGTCAAATAACAGCAGAATTAATCTTTTTTTTTTTTTTTTAAGTTTCACTAGTCGCTCGTATCAAGATTTTCTTTGATTTTCTGGCTGTATTGATGCTTTGGTTTAAGATGCATCAGGTACCACTTGTCCTGCTGACCTTGTCTTTAATCAAGATTTGAATAAATACTTTGGCCATTTGGATCAAAACCCATCAAAAATACCTAAAAACATGTTGTTGTTGTTGTGTATGGCTCAGGAAAGTAGTTTCGCCCACTCTGTCATCATTTGGGTGAGCCAAAGTGGAAAATAAGATACAGAAACTATCCAGCTCCATCTGATATGAGTCACCTTTCTGTGATTACCTGATCAGTATGCTAGAACATCACAATGTCTTTGGAATCATAAGTGATTACTTTTCCAAAATATGACAGGAGCATATATCTTAACAGAGGTCTTTTAATGTAAACTAAGGCCAGAGATCAATCAGTGCTCTCTCACAGCAACAACAAGCCTTGCAGTCAGAATTCATCTTGTAAGATCAGTTTTCACCATGTGATTTACTTCAGTCTAGCCAGACAAATCTCAACCAATCACCAAATGTTTACGACTTGCCTCCCTTAACTCCAGTTTCTCATAGGACTGGGCAATACATTGAATTAATTAATTTATTTTGAATGTTAAGTTACTCAGGGCGGATCTCATCCACCCCTGGTGCCTTGCCACCGAGAAGCTTCTTGACTACCTCAGTGACTTCAGCTTGGGTGATAGACGAGTTCACCTCTGAGCCCTCAGCCTCTGCTTCCTCATCGGAAGACATGGCGCTGGGATTGAGGAGATCTGCGAAGTATTCCTTCCACCGTCCGACAATGTCCCCAGTTGAGGTCAACAGCTGCCCACCTCCACTGTAAACAGTTTTGGGAGGGCACTGCTTCCCCCTCCTGAGGCGCCGGATGGTTTGCCAGAATCTCTTCGAGGCCGACCGATAGTCCCACGAGCCAACCAGGCTCGAAAGGACTCCTTCTTCAGCTTGATGGCATCCCTTACTTCCGGTGTCCACCACTGGGTTCGGGGATAGCCACCACGACAGGCACCGGAGACCTTACGGCCACAGCTCCGAATGGACACATCGACAATGGAGGTGGAGACTATGGTCCACTCGGACTCAATATCTCCAGCCTCCCCCGGGATCTGGTCAAAGCTCTGCCAGAGGCAGGAGTTGAAGATCTCTCTGACAGGAGATTCTGCTAAACGTTCCCAACAGACCCTCACAATACGTTTGGGTCTGCCGAGTCTGTCCAGATTCCTCCCCCGCCATCGGATCCAGCTCACCACCAGGTGGTGATCAGTTGACAGCTCCGCCCCTCTCTTCACCCGAGTGTCCAAGACATAC
>NW_018127903.1:135054-135289 GCF_001952655.1 Monopterus albus
CTCTTAGTCTGACCCGTCACCCAGGACCTGTTTGCCTTGGGAGACCCTACCAGAGACATATAGCCCCCGACAACATAGCTCCTAGGATCACTCGGGTACTCAAACCCCTCCACCACAATAGGGTGGCAGTTCAAGGAGGGGAACCTTAAGTCTCTGGATGTTGTTGGGCTGTCTTGGTTGACACGCCTCTGCAACGTCGCATGGCGGTCGGGGACAGTGCCTCTGGACTGGCAGA
>NW_018127903.1:136511-184006 GCF_001952655.1 Monopterus albus
ATTCCCCTGGAGGAGCTGGAGGAAGTGTCTGGAGAGAGGGAAGTCTGGGCATCTTTGCTTAGACTGCTGCCCCAGCGACCCGGTCCCGGATAAGCGGAGGAAAATGGATGGATGGATGGATTTTGAATGTTTGTTTTGAACACTGTGAAAGATTCCTGAATCACAAAATAGAGATTTGTATTTCCACTGCCATCGCTCAAACATCAGCACCAGCAATTCTGAGTTACAACAGTAACATAAGCCTTTTCCTTGGAAGTGCGTGTATGTGTGAGCTCTGATGCTCAATAAGCTTGAGTAATGGTAGCCGCAGCAGCTAAAGACAATGAAATCACTCCAGAGAAAGGTCGGTCATGTTGTCTCAGTGAAATGGTTTAGTTTTGCAGCGTCCAATGTGGAACAGACCACCATTTTGCATAAAGTCTCTAAAAATATTATTCAAACTAAAAGTGGCAGCATGACAAACTTGTTGTAGCTTATTTTCAGTGTATTAACAAATAATGCACAGTGACACCCATCAAAGTTTTGCTTTTTGTTCTTGTTGCACAGCTGTTCCTAGTGTTATTGTTTACAATATGAAAATTTTTGATGGAAAAAACTTTTTGAATCATGTTTTATGTTGAGCTCCTGTAGGCTGAAAAAATGATTAAAATCATGAATTGTCCATAAAACTCAATAAATAAATAGATGTTTTTTGGTCATACTGGCCAGCTCAAGTTTCCCGTGTACATAACATTAACCCTTTCACTCAGTGAGGTTGAGCAATACGGCTGTTTCTCTTGCTAATGAAATAATCCTGTGTTTGACATATGCATTTATAATCTGTGTGACCTATATTAATATCATTTTCCAGTGTTAAAGAATGATAAAACTGCAATTCGGGCAAAAATGAGGCTACAACTACACACAGTACACAAGTGACTCATATATAATATGTTTTATGCTAATACAGACTATGCACCTTTCTGCTGTAGTGAACTGTAAAACAAAGAAAAAAATCCTCCCTCCTTTGAGGGACATTGACAATTTTCTTACTATTATTTGTAATTGTGTTAAATAGTTTGCATGAGTGTGTGACTGAACTGTCTTATAATGATGTAGTTTGTCCCAGGTCTAGCTTGTAGAAGACATCTAGATAGCACTGAGGCTCCCTGAATAAATAAAGTTTAACTAACAAATATGTAAAATAGCAGTGTGTGTTTAACTATAAAACAATTTTAGGACTGAAATTTAAAAAAAACAATGTGACTCATCAGGAAAAAGAGGACACTTTGTAGTTGCACAGTGCTAAAACACTGCCAATAATGCTGTATTTAAAGAAAACTGATGATGATGTTGACATATACCATCACATGACTTATTTAGTGAGTTATATCCCCATTTGAATGGAGAACATTAGCAGTACATTCAAAGTGATTTAGTAATTTTGCATTACTTTATGCTTTTCTGGCAATCAGCTTTCTACTAACATAGAACAGAAACCGATTTTGATGTTTGCTTCTATTTGAAGGGTGTGTCGGAGAGAAATTAATGATATCCATTGCAAAAACCTAATCAAGTATAAATGTTAGTGTTCCAAACAGCCATCAATGCACCACGAATTGTATAGTTCAATTTTAGCAAAGCTGACCATAACATGATATTTTTCTCAAAGACATTAAGAACCTGTCCAAATGTAACTGCATTTGGGTGGATTTTCCCTTTATGTACCAAAGGATATATTCAGAAAAATCAGAATCCCTTATATAGTATAGATTCAGAGTATAACCACTTCTACAAAGAGCCAAAAGAAAGTGGTCACTCATGAGAACTAGCAGACAAGTGAAGTGTGCTTCAGAGAGGGAAAATATAGCAGGCAACCAGAGGGAGAGAATGAGAAAGAGGGAGGATGGTAGCCACTGTGAGAATCATTTCTAATGTTTCTTCACACAGCAATATTTTTGTAGTGGCTGTCACATTTAGAAACACTGGTAAGTCGGGTCCTGTGAACCCAGAACTAGTGTCTGACATGGCAGAGGCCTGGCCACAAGACAGCTGAAGACAGAAAATTTACATGTTACACAAACTGAAGTCCAAATCTAAGCCTAGTGATGGTAGGCATGGGTAACGCAGCAGAATACTGGCTTGGTATTTGTTGCTAAATACTCACTAAGCAATTTGATCCATTTAAACCTCAGTGATTATTGCATCTATACATGTTACAGTACTTAAATCCATAGATTCACTTAACCAACAGATGTTCAGACTAATGAATAAATACAAGCCAACTGTTCAAAACATATATAAACAGGATCATTTTAGGGAGTAGGGTTTTTAGATAATCACAATCATTTGAGGGGTTACTGACAACATCTGGTAACTGCCCATTTCCAGGCCCAGATGCATTACACATTTGCTGTCATTATCAGCAAGTTGGTCAACTTGCATTCACAGAACTATCTGATCTTTGCTGTAATGGACTATACGTCACTGCCATCAAATAAGCACGTAAGCAAGAACAAAGGCATAACAGTCTTCTCTATCCGGGATCCATTATGCACCGACTGGAAGAACCAGTGGCTTTTCACTAAAACTGCAAATGTGTATGCCATTAGAGAGATAGTGCATCATTCAACCTTGGATATTCCATGGAGCACAGAGGACTGGTTGAAAATGTTGGGAAGTGGAATTGTTCTGATGATGACCCCAAAGTCAATCCTTGCGCGTCACAGAAGCAAGTGTGCAGGCCCTAATGGAATGCATAAGTCAGCAGAGCTGATAAAGAACTCTTTTCACTGACTGAACACCCTTCTCTTGGCCTAGTGTTTGGCAGTACATGTTGGTAGAAGAGTTGCATGCCAGCTATTGACTTTCTGAACTGAATCAAGTGACGCCATCTTGCTTACTTGATTATAGTTTTCCCTGAAAATGATACTAAGAATGTGTAACATATTATAACACACAGGCATACTAACAGTGGCATTTCCTGTTGAACTGCATTCAGGGGTTGTACAGTAAGAAACAAGCACTGAATTTATGCAAACTTTAAACATCCATATACAACTGAGGACTCGTATGACAAACCTTTTCATACTTTAGAGTCACAGCTGAATCCTGAGTGAGCCATTGAAATTCAAAACATGCTGTCCAGAAAACCAGAGAGCATACAAGCACAGATTTTAAAGTCCATGTAAAGCATTAATGTCTTCTAAGTTTGTCAAACAGGAAAATGTATTAACCACCAAGCCAAATTTGAACAATATAAAATAAATAAATAAAGGTCACTAAGCATATAAAATTAGGTTTTAAAATCATAAAAAATACGCAAAATTCTCTGCTCTCAAACACTGGGTGCATGTTGGGTGAAGGTGCTGAAACCATGGGCAATCGGGGAAAAGGTGCCAGTCCAGTGTTGCCATTTTAGAGTTTCTCACTAGACTTAGTGGCTTTTGAGACCACTTTACCAAAGTTTGTCCAAAAGAGTGATTGGTTGCGTTGCATTTGCTCATTCATGCCTCTCAGTGGCTGGACAGGCACAGAAAATTCACTCTCCTTCTCGGTCAGTTCAATGGTCGTACAGACCATCTCCAAAGTAAGTGCTGTTCAACATCTACTAGTTTTAACTCCAGAATGACCTGCTCAGTTTCAGTTGCCATTGTTTGAAATAAGTGGCGAAAAAAACAACACAGTGGCATAGAAACCCCGCCACCAACTAGCATTTTGGCTGCAGAGCGACACATGCTGCACAAGCATAAATGCTCTCAACAGCGTAGGCCATTTCCATAGCCTATGGTGTAGGCTCTGCGTAGATTCAAAAGAGAAGCATTAGGCTTAACTCTACTATTTAGTACTATGTATTTCAGACCTTTCTCACACATTTTCAGCAATTATTTTCTAACATGTATAATGTGTTTAGAAATACAGTAAATCACTGATTTTCCTTTACATGGACTTTAAAGGGCTGCAAACTTTCTAGAAACCGTAGTAGACAGAGTCTATCCTCATTACCTGCATGACCTGAAAGCATGAAAGCCTTAAGGAGGTTAAGGACCTCTTCTCTTAGAGTACCTTGACACAAAATATTGACAGTACCACATTCCCCATCAAATCCTTAATTGAATTAATACTGACTAGCAATCCACACAACTACACAACAGTTGGTGTGTTTGCAAACAACCTGAGTGAGCACTGCATTATATAAAGGGATACCAAGATTCTCAAAACAAAGCAAAGGCTGATCACTAGGTGATGTCTGTGCAGATTCTCAAAATGAGTAGCAACATGTCTGTGCAGATTCTCAGTCATCCAGGTCATAGTAAACTGAAAAAATCAAATGGACTAGATTTCTAGGTCGAAGACGTTTCACCTCTCATCCAAGAGGCTTCATCAGTTCTGACTGACTGGTGTTGAGCCGGAGATATTTATCCCCCTTGGTGGTGTTTCAGTCCTTTGAAGGCCAACAATGTCCCTTAACGACTGAGATAGCCCAGTATCGGTGAGAGTCATTACCTGTCTTTGAATCCTCCCCTGTCGATTTTTTCTAAGTTTTTTCAGATCACTAGGTGATCTTAAACATTTTTAACACAGCTTTCAACATGACCTGTTTCTTATTGACTGGGACAAAACTGCACAGTGGTGATTCTTTTACACAGTGTTCTGAAAATTTAGAGTAAAGAGCTGCAATAATCTGTGATTCACTACAGAGATGGCTAACAAGCTTTATGAACGAAATAAAGCTTGGGCCAAAGCAAGAAAGACAGGCTCTGAATCAGATTGGCTCCATTTTAGACAACTGAGAATTCGCTGTACAGCCACCATTAGAAATGCCAAATCTGATTACTTTTTTTTCCTACCACTAAGAAAAACTGCCTCAGTGACAGAAGAAAATCCTGGAGAACAATTGCATATTTGTCTCCACATAATAATATTGATATCTTGCCTCCCTGCATTATTAAGGAGTCAGTTGCAGTTTCTACCACGCTCTGTATGTTGAACTGTTTCAATGAACACTTTGTTGAATCATCCAGACTTTTTGACTTTGGTATTAGTCACCCAGATACAATGAAGTCAGATGTTACTGATTACACAACTGGCTGAAAGCTTTCTCCATTTCTGAGGTACGTTATACCCTACTGAAATTAGATACAAAGAAACCAGCTGGTCTGGACAAGTTAGAACTAGAGATGCACCGACACCACTAAACTGATTTCCTGGAGGAAGATTAGATCTACTCCAGGACTAATTTGAGATTTATACTAAACCTCCCAGGAGGCAGGTTTTACTTCAGATTAATGTTTGTCAAAGAAAACACGTGGATTATCTGGACCATGTTAACAAATACTAACAAGTACCACCAGCAAGACAGGTTTTTGCTGACAGAAGTGACCAACTGCAACATTTTCACAAAATTAGTTTTTATTTTAATTGGACGCTGCATTGTCAAAATTGCAATAGCTGAAAAATGTGTGTTCTCTTTTCTTCTCATTCACAACAATTCTCTACAGTCATTGTAACCAGCATCGTATGGGTTCAGTAGGCGAACAGGGACCATGCATTTTGACCATGGGGAGAGAGAAAATGTCACAAGATTGTTGTGGTGTTCTGCTTGTTCAACAGGTGTTTGATTAATTACGCTCTCCATTACTGCATCGATGTCTCTGTAAAGTGCATCTTCATTTCTGTGTGAAATGTGGAGGGAGGGGCTCACAGACCCATAACAGAGCAATCAATCAATCAATCAATCAATAAATAGGAGCTTGCGGTAGGCTTTACTTTTGTCATCGTCACTTATCTTAAAATATCCGTGTCCATGAAATTTCTTATCATCTGCTTAATGACCTGCTCAACCAGCATAAGGTTAACATAATGGCACTGCGAAGTGGTATCAGTGCGTAGTATCATACAACTTTTACAAGTACTAGTTGATGGCATCTGGCCGGATACCTGATATGGGTTATTGGTATCAGCACATTCCTAGTTAGAACCATGTTTTCTAAAGATTGCTGCAGAGTTAATGGATTTTCCTATCTCACACATCTTTAATCTCACTTCAAGTACAAATATGCTAGCCTAGGTGTGGATGTCCCCCGTAAAAAAATTACAGGTCTATCTCCAATTTGTCTGGTTAAAATCCTAGAAACACTTGTGAATAATCAAATTAAAGGATTTATGTAAATGCTATTCTGTCTGATTATCGGCAGAGCTCTAAGCTTACATTTATTTATTGTTAGGGACAGTCCTGCTTTATAATTTTGGATTTAATTTTGCACAGTGGTTTTGTTTGTCAGATTTTATAGATTTGTTTGCTGTTTATTTGTCAGGGAGCTCAGCAGTTCAATGGGAGATCTCTGATTACAAGACTTGTAGATTCAGTGAGTATCTGTTCAAATCATCCATGTAGAATATGCAATAGGACCAACTGTTCACTTCATTCGCCGAACTTCATTCCATAATCATCTGTGGCTCCATAAAAATGACAAGATTAAAAACATCAAATATGAAATTGAGTGCTTTGCCTGGCCTGCAGTCTAAATCCCAAAGATATTCATTGGGCTATACCATCACATATTAAATAAAGAAAAGCAAAAATTCTCACATTTGAGAAGAAGCTGGAATCTGAGAACATTTGGCATTTGTTTGAAAAATTACTTGAACACAATAATCCATACAGCAGGTGTCAACTGATTTTCTGTCAAACTTGACATCATTTAATTGATTCATTGTCTCAGCTATACTTATTAAAGTGACTTCGAGTGTAGGTGTACTCACAAACTCACAAACAAGGATTGTTTCTGAGCATAACTGTGTCAACCAAGCCTCCAAAACCTGATAATTTCTGTGCTTAGCTGTCAAATGTTTCTCTTGCTTCCACTAGACACTTCATACTGGTACATTAATATCCCAAACTCAAAGCAAAAAGCCAACCCAACAACAGCTAAACTTATGTGCTTCTAAAACAGCATTTGAACATACTGTTGTCCTATAAGCTTTAAAATATAGGAGGACACCCACAGCTTTGTTAGTAGGTATAAACATGTTAAGAGTATCAACACACAGACCAACCCACCTAATTTCAAGGAAATACTATTAGTTTGTCACAACTCTGCATACATAGATGATAAACGATACAACATCATCATCATGTTACTATTAGGCTATTCCTGACACAGGAAAACAAAAAGTAGATCATCATTGATATCAAAAGCTTTTCACTGATGACCCTTCTGACCTGACAGTAAGGTACACTGACCATCAGTGTTAAGCTAGAGGCACAACCTAGGCTTATTCAAACAAATGATCAGCTATAACTTCAGACAGCAGTTGGTACCATTTTTGAGAACATACTAGCTAACGATAACGTTAATCTAACCTAACGAGCTACTGCACAACTAGGATACGCGACTTTATCCGACAGCCTCTGGTTATTTGCAACATCTGCCGCTTTGCTAGCAACTGTTTTAACATATAATACATTGCTTTTGTGTACACTAACCCTCTATGACCGGTGAAGAAACGAGTTAGAAAGGTCTGTCCGAGAGTTTCTTTCGTAAGCTAAGCTAACACTAACTACTGTTCTGCTGTAACGTCAGTGTTTGTGTAGCGCGTTCAGGAAATAGCCGGAACCCGGTCAACTAGCCATTAGGATATTAAGAATGCCTCCTTTCAAGTTATATTAATGTATTCCCTTAAATTAATTATGTAGGCAAAATACATACCAGCTCATTTTGAATGAACCTTTATTCCCGTTTCATTAGGCAGTTTTAATGTTTTCCAAGGACCTCATCCCTTTCGACCAGTTCTCAGCCGAGTACTAAACAGGAAGTCCGGAGTTAAGCCGCTTGTGTTTCCTCTAAGGAAGTTTTTCAACACAAGGGGCAGTTTTTGTTGGGGGGGGGCAGTTACTATTGTGTTAATGCTGTACTAAAACCAGAATACTCGCATGTTCTGGCAAACTGTTTACCATAATATCACGTTCATTGGTTTAATTTTGTTTGGGTACGTTGGTCGAGTGCGTGCGTGCGCGTGCTTGTAGTGGGGCAAGTAAAATTAAAATAAGTGATATTTTTCTTTATTCAAGTACTTACATAGAAATAACAAAACAATTGCATTACAACAAACCGAAGTGCCAAATAAACGGGGGAGCACATCTCCCCATCACAAGGATAGAGTAAAATTCATCTCAATATTCAGCTCATCATAAAAGGACCTTATTATAAGGTAATAAGAACATGAAATAGGCTAAAGACATCCACAACATTTTAAACAAGACCCCTTATTTTTCTCTTAAAATAAAGCCAACAGAACCATTATCCCCGTGTGTGTTTCCAATTGTCTGTCTTGAATTGCTAGATTTTCCCATTTCACCCAATGTGACTTTAATTTTCATGCATAATAAAGAAATGAGCACTACCCTGCAGCATTTGAGGGTAGCACTTTGGAACATTTCCGTGCACATGCAAACATGAGGATATACTGTAATGAAAAGGAAACAACACAACAAAAAACAGTGAGTATTGACTCCACCTGAACACCATAGTGTCACTGTTGAAGACCACAAAATCCCTGAAGCCACCCTGTAGTCCATAAGATGACGTGAGTAGCCTATAATATCTACATATTATTGAAATCTATTCAAATGTGAGTTGTATTTTTTTTAATCCTGTAATTATTTATTGTCACGAATAAGCCCAAGCTTATTGCCTTGCCCAAGGCTGATTTCACATAGACTAAATCAAACAGTTAAACACAAACATTAGCACAAGGCTGCCTTCAACTGCAAGCAGACTGAGGTCACATTTATGATTTGTTACTCCCGTGGAGTTCTCATCACACATTGTTTTTGATCAGCCAACCCTGCAACCCAGTTTGGCACAAAGATGGCTGCTAATGTTGGCTCAGATCCAACACAGAGCATGGTGGATGAGGCAAATTCCAATTTAAGTGTTCACCCATTTTGGTCAACAGAACATAAAATCCGTGAAATAATTTTTTTTGTGGAGAAGCATTATTAAGAGGGGGTTGTGTCTGTGTTTGTTTAACACATGACTGACATATATCTATAACATTCATACATTACACAGAAGGATTATAGCTAAAAAAAACATGGTGCAGGTTGTTATGTTGTTCATCCACCAAATTCAGGGAATGAGATTCATGGAGATTATATAAATTGTACAAATCTTTCCATTGCAAAAATGTCATAAAACAAAAGTGATAAACACAGAAAGATGATGTGATCGATGAAATATTGAATTGGCAATGCTGTAATTACACGGCTTCATTTATTCATGGAAACAGTTTGGTGTTCTCCACCTGACTCTGCACTATTCCTTAACACAAAGCAACATAAATACAGTTTTCTTCTAGAGGGGGGCACATTCTATATACTATAATTAAAAACATCCATTCTCACCAGCAAAGTGTCAAATCATGGGGACACAAGAGCATATTTTTTGGTCAAATAAATTCAAAATCATCCAGAGTCTATAATCAGTGTCTAACTTCAGATTATTCTAGATAAACATTAGAGATAAACACTTTATAGTTCATATCATCTCATATACTACATATTTTTTTGTGCTGACTCCACGAGGCTGTCTGCTACAGGATGTTTACAATAGAGGCCATTCATCATTGCAAGATTTAACCTGACAAATCTCAATCTAATGTTTGAATCAAAGCTAATTATTTGAGAACAGAGATACGGAATGCTGATGTAACATGCAAAAAGTGAAACTTCCAAGTGCTCTATTAAGTTGAGATTTTCATTTCAGTTGCATTTTATTTGCATAAGCTCAGATTTTGTCAGTGACCACACATACAATAAAAAAATGTATTTTTTTATGATGCAACCATTGATTTACAGTTAGATGTTGCAGGGTAGGTGAACTTTTAAACTATCTCAAAAAGTGCAAGGAGGTCTGTTCATTTAAGCATGTAGATGAGTTGAGAAAAGACTCTCTGAGGCCAAATTAATTGGAAAATAAGTGGACTCTTGCCAGGAAGCCCAGCAGTGAAAACTGGTTGTTACAGGAAAAAGAAACCATGGCCTTAGAAGCACATTTCTGTATGCATTATATTCTCTGTGGCACTGCTTTTCTGAACCTCTCTTTGACCTTTGCATTTGTCAGTCGATATTCTCTTTAAGTCTGATTGCCATGTCTACTGACCGGTACAATATTTTTCTTGTCCAGATTATTACAATGTTTCTCTAAATTCTCTGCTTTACATACCACATACACTTCTTAATGGCACAGCCAATAACTACAAACATTGTTTGTCAAACTAGATAGAGAAAAGAATATTGCTTTTAAAAGAAAACTATGTTTATCTGGGATTTGACCAATACATTTTAAGGATTCTAATAAAATTAATTATTTTTTTTTATCTCACTGAATGCTATTACTCTTACATTTCATTAACATTAATGGAAAAAATCTGAATGTGTTGTTTGGTGAGGTCAATATTATTATTTTTGACATCTGTGTTTTGTACTTGCCTTGACAAAAGCACATACCTCAATATGTTGCTGTATTCATTCCTTATTCCCAATTTTTCATTCCTGTTTAACCAAAATGTAATAAATTAATTGTATTGGAGGAAAAAGCCATAGTCCATAAATATCTCAGTATGACTTTTTGCATTTGCACCACAAACCATAATACAGTCTCTTGCTGAAAAAAGCTCTCCAGAGGAAAAAGCAAAAAACCTTTATC
Source organism: Monopterus albus (assembly GCF_001952655.1). Taxonomy (NCBI): domain Eukaryota; kingdom Metazoa; phylum Chordata; class Actinopteri; order Synbranchiformes; family Synbranchidae; genus Monopterus; species Monopterus albus. Next base: position 147,203 of record NW_018127903.1, read on the forward strand.
AAATGGGGTGGTTGTTGTTGTCACTATCATTATGTTACACTTAAGATCCCAGAGAAGCCACTGGAAGAAGGGAGCCTACACAAAATGTTTCACTGATTGATAAAGGAGGCGTTTCCCTCTCTCAGCACTAAGATCAATAAGGAGCCACATGTGAAAAAATACTGACATAATGTGTTTGGTTTATGAAAAGATTCAGTCATTTAGTCTCCAAGAACAACTACTGTTTTCTTTACAATGGGGAAACTGTGTTAATTGAATTAATTGATTGTAGCTATAATGGAAATACACAAAATGTTTAAAAAAAACTTTTCATTTATTCAGAGAACACATTAGTGCTTCTTTAAACCAGTTAGCACTTTAAAGCGTACACATGGTGCGAATGCAAGTATTCTTTTTTAATGGAAGAGAATACACCATATTTGGCACTATTCTAGTGCTCCAAAAATTTTTGCAATGACCTATGATAACAAAATATTCTATAGTATAACTACATTAGTAAAAGCTTTAAGACACATTCCGCACAAGCATTCAGTCAATTGAAATTTCTTGTTTATGCAGACATTCGTATTTACACAGTGTGCATGAAGGCATGCACTTACTTGTACAATTTAATACTGAGTTATGGTGCATTTGACAATTGAGTACAAAAGTGAAATTTCTACTGCAGCTACCTGCTTACATATTTGTATACTGTACAAAACAACAACTCATTAGTTTACAAATTAATCTCAACCTCTTTGTATTAGAAAAGATGTAAACATGGATTTGGAAATTTCTGGGGTTTTTTCTTACCATATGTTGCTCATCTTTAGACGACTTAAACCAAGTAGTCTTTTTGCACTCAAGCACAGACAAAGGCCTTTATTCATCTCTGCATTCATATACTGCTGGTTTGCAATCCTGTGTCATATATTTAAGTAATTCAGTCTGTCTAACTGTGCTCTCAGTTAATTTGATTTATAAATTGGTGGCATATGTCATAATTATATTGCATATAATTGAAGACCTTAAGACAACTGAAAAAATGAACAATATTGATGAACTTAAAAAAAAAGCAACTGAAATTATGTCTGGTAACACCACAGAAATCCACCATATAAAAAGGCAACAGAAATACACGGTGTCTCTCAGTGACAACAAGTAAATAAGTATTGGCAATGGCATCGATAGCTGCAGTCATGTCTGTTTTAGAAGTACGGTTAACAGGACAACACACCGGTTTGCTTTGTGTGACCCATTCAGTCATTATGTAGATCTAACCAACTTGTGCAGGTAAATCTGAATCTGAGATACAGTGTGTGAATGTAATCTTTCCTATAGGTCTACATGTGTGCTAAGCTGATTCCACTGTTATGTTTGGCAAATGTCAGGCACAATACTAAGAACAAGGTTGGCTATATCACCACAATACATTTGGCACATTCATTTGAGAAAACAACATTCAAACACTACACCTCAACAAAAACAACAAAAAGACGGTCAAGTGCCACTAATAAAGTATCCATGACAGTACACAAATATAACCAATTGCACTTTTAAACAGCCCAATAAAATTAATGCATACATCTCAGGCAACTCACCCTTTAACTATTCTCCATTGTAGTTTTGTCAGTTTCGACCCTTATGAATCGACTGGCTTCGTTCCAATTTAGAAATTCTCTGTAAAATATACAAAAGTGTATTCACCCCAAAACCTATGGATACACAGTGGCCAAGGTGCCCTTCTTTGTGTTGGCACTGTGTTACAGTAGATGAGGCTCTGAGTTGCTTGAAAGAGAAGGGCGTAGCAGCCTTTCCCCATTTAATTAAACTAAAGGCATCCATCTTAAAATAGAAGGAATACAACTGAAAAGAGCAGGGGATGTAAAAGAGAGGAAAAGAGTCACCTATTTATCTCATAGAGGAAATGATCCCTTCTTGCTAAGTCTCTTATTGGGCATGATGAGGGTCCAGTCCAAGTGCATGTAGTGACGGTCATGATGTTCCCACTGTTGGCCCCCCACAGGAGCTGGGCGGCGAGCTGTGGCTCCCCGCTGCCCCGCTGCTCTTGTCAGCTGGCTTCTTGTCCTTCTGTTTGAGGTGAACCTTTGCATGTCTCTTTCTCTCGTCACTTCTGGCAAACTTGCGTCCACAGAACTCACAGGAGAAGGGTTTCTCACCTGTGTGTGTGCGGATGTGTGTGGTCAGGTGGTCACTCCGGCTGAAGGACCGCATGCATATTCTGCACTGGAAGGGTTTGTGACCTGTGTGGATTCGAAGGTGACGTGTGAGCTCGTCTGAGCGCGAGAAGCGTCTGTCACAGTTCTCTGCCGGACAGGCGTGTGGCCGTTCATGGACAGGGGTTTTGCTGGGACGGTTGGGGTACTTCCGTGGTCGTATGGGTTTGAGTGTGAGAGTCTGTGGCGGTGGGTGATGCTGAGGAGGGTGCTGCTGCCCGGCAATGAAACCTGGGTGAATTTGGTGCATGTCTTTGAATGCTCTGATGGTCTCCAGGGGTGTGATAGGTGGAGGGTTGACTCGGATGGGGTCCATGGTCTGGAAGGGCTTGTGCTCCATCACCCCAACCTCCCCCTGATGATGGAAAAGGTTGTAGTCAGGGATCATGGAGAAAAGGCTGCCATCCATTGAGGCTTTGGATGTGGAGTGATAGTCATTGCCAGGGTAGGCTAGAGCTGTGCTGGTGGCAGGGCTGTGGTGGAAGGAGACCTGATCCTGGTAAAGGTCACTGCAGGTGGAATAGGCAGGCAGTGTCGGACCATATACCTGCTCCATGTCTGATGTCTGTCCACCCATGCTGGCTGTGGAGGATGATGTCTGTGTCGTTACTGTGCCGGGTGATGGAGAAACACCCAGGATTCCTGCGCTGACAAGGCTGATTATATTGTTATCAGAGCACCAGCCAGAGCCACCAATGCCACCTGAGGGAGGAGTGTCAAAGGCAAACTTCCCAAGATAGGTGACAGTCTGCCCGCTGCGGTTGGACTGGAAACTGGATCCATACTGAATGTCTGTGGTTGCTTTCTCGCTTCCCATGCCCAGATCCATGATATTATCTAGACAAAAGCAAATAAAAAACAGATAGCATGAACAAATCATCCATGTGGTTGCTTAAACATGAATATGAAATACAGTGCTGAGAAGAAAAGCCTCTAAAAGTGATCATGTCCCAAAAGTTATGAAAAAAAAGTCTAGAAAATTGACTTTGTCCAGCTATTTAATCTGCAAACAAGAGATAAGAAATAAAAGACGTGCAACATAGTTAATAAAGAAATGTGAGTGCTGTCAGACCTGTAAGTGTGTGCTGCATCTGAGACAGTGGTGTCTCTCTCTCTCGCTCAGATCCCACAAGTGCTCATAAATCAAGACCTAAACACCTCCTTTGATCCAGTGACTGTGCCCCTCAGGAGGACAGCCAAAATGAATGGAAAGATCCGAATTCTTTATAGCAAGGAGGATTATAAGGCAAACGCCACAATTATCACACTTGAGGATTCAAAACACATCTGCACATTACGGGAGAGAAAAATTTAGGTGTTTTCAATCTAATCTCTACATTAGTAAGCTTAACATTTTCAGAAATTTTCTTGATATTTTATTTGTGCAGAATGTTACACATTTAACAACAAGCAAACATACATACACATTTGTTTATTATTATTATTTTTTTAGATGTTTTAGATCATTTTAAAGATACCGTAATCATCAAATGCAGATGTACTTAATGGGGATACATGTATGTGCTGATCATGCTTTAAAGGTTAAATGTGAATTCTTTCTTAAACAGAAGCTGAAACAGGCATCTCTTTTTATTTGTAGGAAATACACAGGGGTGCTGATATATTCACTACCAGTAATACCAGCCTGCTGGAATTCAGCTGAATGCAACTCACGAGGAAACAAACAAAACCAAAATTATGTATATCGCACAATATTGTTGCACACACAACTAATGATCCACATGACTTAATTTTATTTTTGATATGATGTTAAGATGTCTGAGTTGATATTAATGGCTTTTACTCTAAATATTTAGTCTTGTGAAGATCATTTGAGTAGTAGGATATTTAAACAGAATGAGGGGCATGAAATAAAACAATCACTCCTCTCGCATGGATCAGTGTGAAGAGTGCAAACAACTGGTCAACCTGTAAAACTGCAGCAAGGTACTTAACAAAAATATATGATTGATAATTCAGAAAAAGTGTATATGGTATATTTTTCTGTTTCTAATGTGAATTTCACCAAGTCCAAGCACAATTCAGACAACACATGCCTGTACTCTGCATAATTGTTTTTTTTCCTACAGTTTCTTTCCATGGGTTTAAATATCTCTTGTTAGAGGTCACATAAAATACATTTTATTACCATGTTTAATATGTCATAAGGGTCACTTTTATTTTCACACACACACACACACACACAGAGAGAGAAAGAGAGAGAGAGAGAGAGAGAGAAAGAGAGAGAGATGTGGAGATGTGGAGCTGGGGTAATTTAAACACTAATTTAAATCAAGAGGAAATATTTTGGGTCCAATTTAAACATGTTCCAAGTGTTTTAATTTGTTAACCAAAAAAAATGACATAATTCAATGATTTGTGAACAAAGTGGGACATGGTACAAGTAAATTGGTCAGTGGTGGAAGAAGTACTCAAATCCCCTACTTAAGCACAAGTAGTGATATGACAGTGTAAAAATACTCTGTTATAAGTAAAAGTCCTACATTCACTTTTACGTAAGTAAAAGTAAAAAAGTATTAGCATCCAAACATACTTCAGGTACTAAAAGTAAAAGTACTCATTATACAGAATGGAACATTTATGTGACTCATATTACTGGATTACAATTACTGATGCATTATTGTGTACATCACATTTAATGTTGCAGCTGATAAAGGGGGAGCTAGTTTTAACTAGGTTATATGCATTTTATTTGAATTACTGCTGGATAGCTTGTGAATTTTCCAACTGAGAACAATTAAGTCTCATGATTATTCTATAATTTTTGTGGTTCTGAAAAGTAACTAGTAACTAAAGTTATAAAATAAATAAGATGGAGTCAAAAGTATAAAATTTGCTTCTAAAATGTAGTGAAGTCGAAGTATGAAGTATCACAAAATGAGAATACTCAAGTACAGATACCTCAAAATTGTCCTTAAGCACAGTATTTGAGTAAAGGTACTTAGCTACTTTCCGCCACTGAAACTGATCACTGCGCCATAAGGTGATCTTTTCAACCACATCAGGTAACTAAAAGATTTGGTGTTTTTGCGCAGCACTGACCCATCACCTCAGACGGCAAGCTTGTACAATTAGTAATTGATTTAATGGAAGTACAACTGAACTAGATAAGTCATCTTTATGTGGGACTCTGGATTAATCAGAAATTAATCACTAATCCGGACCAAGTAATCAATCAATCAATATACCTGGCCTTACATTTTAGTGAATATAAGACGGGTCACGGGCCTGGGGTTTAAACATGTTTCATAAAGGCACACAAAAATCCAGTCTCTGACATGTTAATAGGGTTGTGAATGAAAGGCATTGTCTAAAGTAGTTGACCCATCTTTGCGGGTGTATATTAGGTGAATAATTCAGCGGCATTTGTGGTTTGACCACATGAATTAAGCACACTTTCTCATAACCTACAGCACTGCGGTTTTAGTTGACTTTGCGTAAAACTGCCTTTTCCCCAGTCATTCATATCAACACATCAGCTTCGGAGAACTGAAACCAGTATAAAAACGGCAGAGTGGCTTAAATATAGTCTAATATCAGCTGATGATTTAGGGGGGAAAGTTCTGATATGACTGGCCATCCTTTTTACTTCGCGTTTGAAATTCCATTTCAGTTATACGCACAAAATATAGATTAAAATGACACTGTCGACCTGAGACTCGACAATTTTAAAAGCGTATCTAATTCATAATGGGCTGGTGTTACACCTGACACCGAAAAAGTATTCACTAAGGGAATCTGCCTTTGTGCGCAACAGCCAGAGCGCAAACAGGTGATCCATGGCCCAAGACAACTGTTGCCTCTCGCGCACTTCGCAGTTTGAACTACTTTATTCAAAACATCCGCACACACACAGACACACGAAGTAGATTAAAAATCTTACCTGTGTTCATTTGTGAATAGTGGTTAATAGATTCCGTACTGGTGAAAATATTCATAGACGTCGGGATGTCCTCTTCTGGGTACAGACTGTCAGGGATCGTATTTATTAAACTGCTCATGGTAAGAGGGAGCTTGTCCGCTAGTTTCCCTGTCATAGCAGTTATATTCAGTCCGACATTTATAAAGCACAACGCGCAGGTATCCAAGCAGTTACACAAAAACAGCGGGTGTTCTCAAAGTGGAAAACACAGGTGTGGATCAGGCGTGAAGAAAGGAGAGAAGAGCAGGGATGGATCCCGCTGCTGTAGGTATCCAAGTATCCCACGGAGGACGAGCAGCGCCGGTTATCTCCTCTTGTGTGATCACAGTCTATTGTTGTTATTAATCTGATCACTGTGGAAGCTGATGGGCTGTTTGTGGGGGAATTTGAAGTCTGTGAATTAGTGGAGGAGGTGCTGGTGTTGGTTGCACAAGAGCGGCTCTACTTGCTCTATTGGAGCTGGATAGGGGACTCCAGTCTGCCCGTATTAAATAGGGGGATGGAACATTTGCGTGACGTAGATGACCATATATGGACAGAGTACCCAGCGCCAGGCTCTCCGCGCGTCAGTCGGTGGAAACTACAGTGGAGGCAAAAGGCTCCGACAGATAGATAGCTACAAAGTTTATAAAATCTACATGTCTTCTCTAGATGCGTCCTTCTTCGAGAGTAGCCTGTGGTTCTCCTCTCTTCCTGTCCTTGGAGAAAACATTACAGTGATTCAACATCGTGTTATCTTTATTATTGTCAGATATTATGATGTCTTTAGTGGACTATCGGGCAAGCTGTAAGTTATATGCAGCTGTGTGAGTGAGTGAGAAAGAGAGTGTGTTGTGGCTATGAGGACTATCATTCATAAAACAAACTACATTATACCATAAGTTAGGCCTACATACTGTTTGTTTGTACAAATACTGACTGTTGGCTACTACTAATGCTGGCTAATACTGGAAGATGTTTCTTTGTTGGCTTTACATCCAGGCTTCTTTTTGGCGAAATAAGTTCAGAGGGAAAAAGAAACTTTGTATAGGCAGAAGTACAAAAACCTTCATTTCATCTTTGCTCTTGGTAAACTTGCACACACTTAGTGCTGTTGTGTATTGCAGGACACTGGTTCAAAACCACCTTTCATGCATAAACACTGCATTATGAAGATAGTAACTGGCGGAGCTAATCGGTTGTAAATATTGCAAGCGCCTTGTAAATCCACAGTCTTGCTTTGACTTGGAGCCCAAGTGACCGATTAAACTGGAAACTCCAAATAAGGCCGTGTCCGGCCCCGCCCCTCCATGTCTGTATTTGGACATGTGAGTTCCGGGTGAAGTAGTAGTGGAAAAGTGATCGGAAGCCACAGACGTTCAAAGAGATGACAGTGGACAAAGCGTCATGGTTTGCTTTTTACCAGTCTGCCAACTTGTGAAAAATACGCAGGGTTGCTATATATTGTTTTACTGTAAAAATATCCCCTTATGTTTTTTTCTTTTTTGTTACACCACATGCAACAAATAACTGTAAACATGTTTTGGGGTCATTCATTTATTTCACATGTATTACTTTCAGAGTTGCACCCCTATTTTGCACTCTTAGTTGTAGTTTTATAAAGGTTTGCCTGGTTTTGGTATGAATATTATCTATTTTCCGCCATAGTTGTAACAGTAAAACACACAGACATTTGCAAAATCCACAGAAATTACTGAATGAAATGTCAGTGTCTGAATAGTTAGACCTGAGAAATTAATAGTACCTCAATGAGCCAGAAGTGTAAACAGTGTGGGAGAATTAGTCTGAATCATGCTCGGTGTTTAGGGGGTTTATGAAAACAGAGCAGTCAGTGATCTTATACAGGCAAGTCCTCTGTGTGAATGTCTCTGTGTGTTTTATGAGTAGCAGTTGGTGGGCAGAGAAGAGTCCTTGCAAGGTCTTGTCCCTTGAAGCAGCAAAATAGAAAACAATAATCCCGGACTCAATTCCGAATTCAACTCTTGTGGTTGTCCAAAGATAGATTTCCTTTGTTGACTTCATCATCTGTCTCATACTGACTCATTCCCTAAACTTGTCTTGTGTTTCACTTTTTGCACATTGGTCCAGGTCATAAGGCACCACAAGTTAAAATTGTCATTTGTTTTGTAGGAGTCGTTCAGAGTTGAAACTAATGTTTCAAGATGCCTATTTGTATTTATATAGCTATTATTAGGCCTTATTCAAACACCAATTTTGTGAATGTATATGCATTACTATGTTTTGTCCTTGTTTTTAGCTTGTGAAACAGTGTCAAAACTGGATATGTTTCTAATATACATTCATGCTAAATGACAAAATTAGAATGTGACAGCTGTTCAATACAACATATTAAAAAGCTTCAGAAACAAATGAATAAACAATGTTGAAATAACGTCTGAATTGGCTTTAACAGTTGCCACATCTCTGACTGTGTTAACAAATGAACACATGGATTTAGTCCCTTAATGCATACAATGCATACCACTACATAATTAAATGAACCCAGGGATGTATACTTGGATTGAACTAACAGGAAAGCCTGACACATAATGCATAACAAAGCCAGGACCCATGACCTCATAAGTAACACTGTAAAGTTATAAATGGTACTGTTTATTACAGGCTTACTGCATCAGACTGCCCATTGATTCTGTTCCTTTATCCACCCCACAGGTTGATCAATGCAGCAGAAAGGACTGCCTCAACTGTTGTGTTTATGGATGTGTACCAGTGAGAGACTTCCCTTCAGGTCAAGTTGCAGACTTACTGTACTATATTCTCTCTCTTTGGGGGAAGCATCATGGTTCTGTGTTTGGAAAGTTGGCCAGCCCATCTGGAACACCTACCTGTTGCAGCCTTATTTCCTTGACACACTGGCCAGGCCTTCACTGTTTGTCAATGGCTTGTGGCATTACACCTTTGCATATGGGAATTCAGTGGATGCACAGGGTGTGCCAGGCTCTGTGAATATACTGTATAGTCAAATTAGTTTTGTTTTTTCCAGACTTCTTGGTGAAGGCTAAACTTGTTGCTGCTTGCAACAAGTAGAAAGCTGGAAAAATAAAATGCCTTTAAATTATGCCCAAAGCAACTTTTTATCCTTTATCTTTCATGACTTTTTAAAGCACGTGCCTCTGTTGTTATTGTGATTGACAGCAAGACATGAGAAATACAGTATGTTCTAATATGGTAGAGTCTGCTTTTAATGATGCCCCAATAAGAAGAGTGTATAATGGCCAAATTGCTATTACCACTGTCTAATTACTACTGTCAGATAAAGGCCTCTATCTCCAAACTCCCATTTTTTAGCACTAACAACACTTTTTTTGTGACTGATCAGAATCAAAGTTTGAGCTTAGCTAAAGCTAAAGTAAGAGTACTACATGCTTTTTACATAAGACATGCCTGTCTTAGAAAGTATATTGGTAGCATGTAGTGTAATTTCTGATGAGTAGATGAAAAAATGTACAGATGTTTCATTTTCATCAACCCATCATAAGGTTGAACTTCTGCAAACTATTGGACTACTAAGCTCAGTAGTCTGCAAAAGTTCCAGTTGAACATTAAACTTGATTATCATTAATTCAGTAGTTTTGCACTCAAGTCTGTCTGTATAAATACAGAGTTTATTTTTCACAGTTAACAGGAAGGTTTAAAACATGCATTTAAAACACAAGGCCTTAGCAAAAATCTATACCTTAGCAAAAATCTTTAGAGGTCAAAAGGTGCATTTTAAAATTCTGTGTTCCTTGTTGGTGAATGCAGACAAGTGTTCAATAAAACCTAAAAACATGGATATTCATGTGAATTTTCTTCTGAGGCAGGACTCAGATCTCCAGGTGCAGAGAAATGCACTGAATCTCTGTAGTCAGAATTTCAGAACAATCACCAGACTGTTGAGGTCAAACACAGTAAATACATGTGCAAAGTGGTCAGAAGGCCATACTGTTGACATGCCTTGTACAGATGCCACATTCGCAGCAAGTGATGAATTGCAGAAATTCACTAGTGAAATAAACCTTCTGCACTTGTTTCACAGCAGAGAGATAAAAAGAATAGTCTCAAGTCATCACGCATATTAGATCACTTAGTGCCTGTTAGGCAATTGAATTGATTATACAAATTCCTTTTAATTATTGTAAGTTTGAATACATTAAGAACATATTAAATGCCTTTCCCATATCAACAGGGGATGTGATAAGTTATTTTTTTCTAGAGAAGACAATCAACTTGAACTACAGCTGTCAGTTTTTCTTAATCATAATATTGCAGCTCTCCTGACATTTGGAGTAAAAATAAGTACATTCAATGAAGCTCAGTGGCAAAACCCAGCTGTTTTGGCAGGATATCTCCAAGATATAAAAGAGAAAAAAGGCACAGTGTATTTGGAAGTACAAATCTTGACATTTCAGTGGTGTACTGATGGATTCAAGTAGGTGGTTTTTGGAAGAATGCGCTCCCACTTGGCATGCTTCACAATGAGTGTGGAATTATACTGCACTTGCCAATTGTTAAAAATGTGACTACATAAGTCAAATAAGATGGGTAAATCAAGGTCAAGAGTGATATTCCAACTGATGGATACTTAATATTTGTTCAAAAGCAATGGACTCTGACAAACCATGTGCATATGTGCATTGCTTTGGTTGTTTTGTTTGGAGGCCTGGCTGCGTTTGACTGCTAAGTCAAGGAGGCAAACAAAGCAGATTCAGGACAATTTGATCAATGATTCTCAGAGTTCATGGAAAGGGCACATAGGGGTTTACCAAAGCTGGCTTAACCACCAAAGGAACGAAAACCTCCATTACCTACTTCTGCCTAGCCCACTGATGAGACACCAAATTAGGGTCAATGAAACCACCAACTAAAGATTGATCATCAGAACATCAAAGTCCCTCATGTAAATCCAGCCCTTTTCAGACATCAGGGGTATTGATACAAACCCACCCCAGAGGAGAGCTGCTAGTTAGAAACCAATATTCCTCATGGAGGGTAGTCTAGCTCACCCTCTACAAACACCCATGAAGTCTGAAAAGCATCTCCTCATAAAAGGTTGAAAAGTTTATCCACACCATCCTCTGCAGACCTGTCAGGTGGGTCTCTCAGTCAACTATCTAAAGTTCAAAACAGGTTCATCACCCCAGAGTTGCATTCAAGGACACTTCTACATTTAGACAGAGTAGTTTTTATGTCAGAAAAATCTATTAAGGACCTGAAAGTAGCTCAGTGTTTCCAACAGGGGTGAGAGTGGTCAGTGGAAATATGATAAACTATTTCACAAACAGTAAGTTCCCTTCACCAACACACAACAGGCCCTCCAGCCCCTCCCCCTTGTCCTGTCACTCTGTAGAGTATTTTGGTTCCACTGCAGCATCCGGCTGTGCTGCGGTCTTGGTTTCACCTCCCACTTCCTTTTTTTGGCCCTGACGTGTTTCCGCCCCTGAATTAGAATCAACTCTTTCCACACTGAGTTGTGATATCAGGCCTTCTTCCCTTTCTTGTCGACAGCATTCGGAAACTAATAAGAAATCCCCAGTGAGGTCAAAATCTCTCCCAAATCCTTTGTTCCAGACCGCATGACGAAGATACAGAGCAACATCAAAACCTAGCAGCTGGTTAAACACAAAAAGTAAATCTCTTTCTAACTCACTGATAAGATAGAGGCAAAGAGGGTTGACCCGCAAGCTTTGAAGAATTAATGCTGTTTAAGTCAGGGAAAGCGGAGAAACATGATTTATTTATTTATTTATTACTGAACAGATGAATTCTTCTTCTGCACTGTTCAGGCATTAGAGCATCCTTCAGTCTTTGTAGTTCTGGGTAAGAAACTGTAGAGTGGCAACAGGATCTCCCAGGTCAAATCGTTTGATGAAGGCCTGAATATCCCATTTACCTGTAGGAGCAGGGTGACATAAACACACATATTTATTTGCATTAGTATTTATTAGATATTGTATGTGGAGGGGAAATTTACTTATAACCCAGGTTTAAGTTTGATACAAGACAATTTTGCCGATAGTCTAAAATAGCATAAAGCAGTTTACTAGACAACATGTTTTTATTCTGACAATATTGCACATAAATTTAGCACAGTCTTAGTGCAGTCTCTGGTGCAACTCAAGAGCATTTTTCATGACCGCTCGGCCCATGTTTAAGGGATCTGAGGCCTAACTGAGCAGCACATGGCTCTAGGATATGAGTCACTGAGAACAGCACTGCTGAAAATAAAACATGTTGCTGTAATGATGGAGGTGGGAACGCAAGGACGTATTGGCAAGAAGATATGATTCAATTGCCTGGACTGTTTTTTTCTTCCCTCCCCTTTTAAACAAACACCAGACGGCCATCCGGCTGGTATGACAATATCACTTCTTAGATTTTGACAACCACTGATTCCCTGCAGCTTCCCCTCCCTTTTTGGGGAAAAAAAGAGACAAATTCACAAAACCCTGCATGCTTTAAACTTGCAAACTTCAACAGATTCTAAGAGAAATAAATGTCTGTTCATCTGTCTGTCTGCGTCCTCACGTTTGGGTGTACATAAAGTAAGACAGTGCCTTGCTCCATAATACAGGGAATCACTGACATTCTGGTATTTCCATATGCAGAGTAATTACATTAACAGCTGCTCAAGAATAACGTAGGAAAGTTAATCTTTTGAAAAGAAAGCCAACTATTGAAATGGTCCAAATCTGTAGAGAGAATGGTTTGACAGTTAGGGGATGAATATGACTGGGCCAGGATAGAAACATTACTGCTGTTGACCTCTTGCTGCAGCTGCTTTACAGGCCTTCGCTGTCTCTGTTTTCACCATCAGGGAGCCACATTTTGTATTCTCTGGCATCACGGAGGAGCTGTGGGAGAAGAAATACATTTTGCTGGTGCCCCACATATCAGGTGCACTCATCAACCAACAATGCAACAACAAGTCAGAATAATTAATTTACATTTCAAATTGTCAACCTGTTTGGCTAATTTTCAAAATGTATTGTGTTTTGCTCAGATCTTAAGGTATTTATTTGTATGTAGTTTTATTTCAAACATAAATTGACAGTACTATAAAATTATTACTCAACTATTTTGGGCTCAGGCACTATTTCTGATCCTCCTTACATGTTTAGCTTATGAGACTGACACCTCAGTAAGTCTGGGTTTCCCATAAGGTCAGGTCAGGTCCTGAGCTCAGCTGGTGAGGATGATGAATAATAACTGCAAGATGAGCACATGAGTACCTGGATCTTGCCAGGTCCTCTCTGTGAATGAGGACTGCCTGCAGAAAGGGCTCCAATAATCAAGCAAGGGCAATGGAGTCAAGTGACCTGCCTGTATGATAGGGCATGGCCCCAGTGGCCCCTCTGGCCTGTGCTTCAGTGGAAGATAATGCACCGCCTCTGCAAATCCCAAAATCACCTGCATGTCCTGAACAAGGTCCCTCACCCTTCAGAGGCAGCATTTAAAGAAAGCTGAGTGGTGAGGCAGCTGGGGGATGACAAACTTTACACTGAATAAAGGAATGTAGTTCATGAGTCATATGGTAGATTTGTCCCTCATGACAGTCTTGCATAAATACCCAAACTTTTTTTTTCCTGTGGATTACCTGCCTTACCATAGCATTAGGCGACACTTCCTCTAACAGAAAATGTCACAGTTAAGATAATTTTATTGTAGAGTAATGATCAAACGAAGAGTCAAAACCAGGCACTGCTTGTAAGGCTTTACGCACATAATCCTGTCTAAAGCTGTGCAATCACTGGGCGCAATCCAACATGAGGCAAATTTACAATATCTCATGCTATCGCACAGACTGTTACCTCGCAAATGCCTTGATTTACAAGTGACCTCAAAATAGTCTGGTGTCTCAGAGACTTGTTTTTGACTCTCCCATCTGCTAGATCATGGAAATGACAGATAGCGTGAGACCTGAGGGTGATGTTTAAGTTTTCCGGTCTCCACTTTTGTTTCCACCTTGCTTCTGTGTCTGGGTACGGCAGGAAGATCATGACTGCTTTGAGGAGATACAGAACTGCTACACTTTTTGCTGTGGACAGTGTCCCTGTTAAAACTCAACTCTAAACCAAGTGATCCTGTTCATTGCAGTACAATAGTAAGAGCCATATCAGGGTAAGAGGTACACTTCTACGCATAAGATTCATAGTAATAATAGGTCAAAGGCCATTGACAGAATAGTACTGCTAAGAAATAGTTCGGCACGGCAGATGCCTGCTGTGGAAGGACCTGGGTCAAGCAATGGTGTAATGCTGTTTGGCTGCCAATCTTTGCCCCCAGCCTGCTATCAATATAGCAGCCTACATTGATACCTTCTGCTGCGGCCATATTCAGACTTAGAGGGATTATGCCACATGTTGAATTATTCTTTACTTGGTCAGTATTCCTTGCTTGTCACACAGCAGGAAACATGATTTGTATTTGCAATTCAAATCTATTTGAATGAATTGCTAATAGTGCCTGTCCTCATCAATTACATTTAACAGAGGCACACGTTGTAACTAGTTTCCTAATGACATTTTAAAAAAATCTGTTAATTAGCAGATTATTTATATTTACCTATACTGTATATAAAGTGCAGGAAATTTGTGAAAAATATTGATTCAATCTTTCTAGAACTGAAGATGACATTTTCTATTGCCTTGTTTTGTCCAAAACCCCAAAATAGCGTATATAAAACAGAGAAACGCAAATGACTCCTCATATTAGAGAAGCTGCAACCAGAGAAGAATGAGCATTTTTCTTGATAAATGACACATCAGTTATCAAAACACATCCTGGTTAGTTTTCTGTCAAGTGACTAATCCATTAATAGAGCAACTGTTTCAGCTTGAGCTGAAACCTAATGATTATTTTCTTAACAGTAACATCAACAGATTCCTTGATTTATCAGACCAATACTCAAAAAAGCAAAGACCTTTAATAGCAGTAAATCTTTACAACTGAGAAGGAAATATTACTGTTGTTTGAAAAATGTTGTCAACGATCCACTGGTTACTCCATCTTTATGACTGATTTTAGCAAGGATTTCTGACAGTACTATGAACCTAAGTGAGGGAAGTTGAAGACAAGTCCAAAAACCCCAAACCTGACAAGTGTCTGTAAAAAAAAAAAAAAACAAACAAACAAAAAAAACAAAAAATCATCTAGCCAAAATTCAAAACGTCAAAGTGTTCCTTTAAGGCAGCCGACTCCTGGCTGAAACTCAGGCCTGCTGTAGCAACAAAATCTTGGCTCTCTTGACTCCACGCAGCTCTGATTAATGGTAGAGGCTGTGGGTGGGTGGTAGACATGGATCTGCCCATTACCACACTGAAACATTGCAAATGGCTTCAATTACTGTGGAGGGTGCTGAGCTGGCAGTACAGGCTCTAGGAGGCGAGATGAGCAACGTGCACCAGCAGCTAACTCCACTGTGATCCGTTCATTCGCACAACCCGACTGTTGCATACATCCTCTCCCTTATAATTTACCATGAAAAATAAAATTACAAAATGGGCATGAATGATGATTTTGACAGATTTCTCATTTTCATGCTTCACTTTAATTTTCAGCCAATAATTCTAATGGAGTTCTTTCTGTTTTCATCATATTTTTGTTTCTGATCAATGTATAGTATCTGTTGGGGTCCCAGTCAGGAGACAGAGGGCTGGATGTGTGAACAGTGTGTGCAAACTACCGTGTAGGCTGAAACAACACTAGCTGGCCTCTCTCAAGGCCTCAGTGTTTCCCTCCCCGGCACTGTAACACTGTTTCCCTTGACAAACTGACTCGCCGGCACTAGACAGTAGCAGGACATACTGAGGGCTTGCCAAGTGACTGACAAGTATCACGAGGGCCTGTGTGCCTACGCCTGCCCCCCACCCTGGCATAGGGGCAGCCGCCAGTCAGGGACAGCCTTCCTGAGCCAGGGCAATGGGGATTTCCTATGATCATGCCCCTGTGTCCGGTGCCAAGAGCATAGCCCCCTGTAGTTCCTTGTGTAACAAACCAGCTGTCTCCATCAGTTCACTGACCCACATTCATAACCTTAACACAGGAGACACAGCAGACTCCCACGGTTCCTCACAACAGCCTGTTCCACCTCTCATTGTTCACCCCCTTTATTAGTTAAGTGATGGTCAGAGATGAAAAGAAAAAGACAACAAATTTGCAATAAAATTGAGTCAATGACTGCACTACTGGAAGTGGAAAATGATCATTAGGAGTCTCCCACCCACGGCTAAATGCTCTCCCTTCGCAAATCACATCAATTAATGTCATGGGCTATGAAAAATGTACTCTGTGTCATACCACATGGAGGGAGGACAGACGCTAATAAGTGAACATACTTAACGGAGGAGGTGGGGAGACATGGGATTCCCTCCGTTTCTCTTGTCTATAAAAATACAGTGTTCATGGCCAAGTGGAGGCCAATAATAATAATAATACAGCAGGTACCCCACTGAATTCAGCCAAACCAATTATGACTGTAAAATTGAATATTTCTCTATTCATAAACCATGACTAGGCTTTCATTCTTAATACCTCATGTAGTGTCATTCCCATTGTCTTCTTTTCAAGGACATTTACTCTTTCCAGAACTGACCCACCAAATGAAGAAATTGATTATCCAACAGTGAATGTCTTAATTTCATTTCCCTGGAGCAGAGAGAGCAGTTCTGCAAGAGAGAATGAGTACTATAGCAGGAGTTAAACTGATGCAGTAGATTATGGATGGGTGGATCCACTCAGCTCACATCATCATGTGAGAGCAACTACTGTATTAGTTCTGGTAGCAGTAAAGGAGTATGCTCCAGTTTATTTAGCACAAAAATGGATTAAAATATCTTAAGTAGCAGGCAGTTATTCATTTGATATTTCTTCATCTTAACCTGTCCTGACAGTGATGACCCTAATAATGGAATCAGAGTTCATGTTACCTTCCCCATATGTGAGTTTGGAGAAATAAAATACTCCAAAGTAAATCTCATTTGACATTTCTTTTTCTATAAGTTTCAGTATCAAACAGACCTGAGCCTAATGTGCCTGGATTGTTTGCTAACATAGCTGTCAAAACTTCAAACAGCAGAGACTGGCAGCTCGGCTAATTCACAGCTGTGGCACTTGAAGTCTCAAACCGCCCTAATCTCTCCTCAAATCACCAGCTATGACCCGCGCAGAACAGACAGACGGGCACACCTCCTGCAAGGTACCGAACTGTACACCCAGCTGCCCACCTTCGAGACACTTTTTCTTCAGAAAGATGAAAAGTAAGAAAACATGAAATATAAACATAACAATAACTGCAAAAAAATTGTCTTTGGGATGATGCCACAAAAACAAAACCTGACATTAAATGGTGTCTGGCTCAAATGTCTTAGGACATTATATCAGGTAACCAATAACAGCAGCTTCAGTAGAGCCGCTAATACATGTTCTGCAACTTAATATGGTAACGTTTCACCATAGATAAACAATTAAGCCCACTCAAACAAATGAGGCAAAACCTAAATCAATCTAATGTTGAAATATGACAACTTCCTACTGCAAACATGTCACAAGATGGAAAGATCTACTAGTTAATGCTTCCAAAAATACCTGCTCTAACATATATGGGTTTCTAAAACATTAAACCTATAACCACGGAAACCTGTGATGTGGTTAATGAGAGGAAATGCCTTGGAGCAA
The DNA here is from genome assembly GCF_001952655.1 of Monopterus albus. Classification (NCBI taxonomy): domain Eukaryota; kingdom Metazoa; phylum Chordata; class Actinopteri; order Synbranchiformes; family Synbranchidae; genus Monopterus; species Monopterus albus. The sequence goes on from NW_018127903.1 coordinate 165,038, forward strand.
TGTTTCTGTTGCAGATTCAACAATAAACTGTTGACAGTTGTGTAAATCAGTGTTGGTATATGATAGATGATACTGCACTGGTCAACAGTGTTGTGAATGCAAGTTGCTGGTAAGAGGAGTCATTACCGCGAGATGACTGCTCCTGCTCAGTGAGTGACACTGACACATCTGGAAGCTGTTCAAACAACATGAACTGGTAGCGGTGTAAACCTGACTTCTGTGGCGGAGTCGGTGGACGATAGTCTACATGCAAAAACAATGAGAGAAAGAGAACTGAGATTGGTGAACTATAGCACTTCCTTACATAGAATAATCAAAACAATGCAACTATAATCCAATAACTGGATAAATATTAGGCTGTTTGAGTTTTATCGGCTTAGAAATATTGTGTTTGGTGATATATGTGACTTTGGTGAAGATCAGATCACATTTCATGACCAATTTATGCAAAAAACCAGGATATTGCAAACAGTGCCACTGCTTTATCTTGTGACTGTATATAAATTAATTTCAATAATTAAAGTACAAGATATAATGAGGACACTAGCAAAGGTTAAACAATGAATGATCAGTTGAAAATTATACTTACCAGTGAGGGTTGTCCCTTGCATCTGCCCTTTCTTGAGTGCATCACCCTGTCAATCCCGACAGAGATTTATGAATGATAGTTAGGTCAATTCACTTTTGGGCTAAAACTGACAGTTTAAAATGACAATTAAAAACTAAAAATTTGACAAAAAGGAAGGATGGTGGGCCGCTGCATCGCTTTCTACAACACAACATAGTGTAATGTCACTCTTCTTTAGTTTTGTGCTTCCACAGCCAAATCTTTCTCTTGCTTAGCTTAGCAGTCAGTCCCTGAATTAGCACCAACTGTAATAACTACAGAGGAGGACTTGGTAGAACTGTGACTAAATTAGACACATCTTGCTATTGGAGGGGATTTCTTTTGCAAGTATAAACTCAATAAACCATGAAACGCAGGTGATTATTGAGAAAAGACCATTATAAGTCACTAGCAAGATAAAAATTCAACCTTACAGGAAGCTCCACCACAGGCTTACATCAAACCTGTTGGTTAAAATATATCAAAGTTAAATATATAAAATACCTATTATATTAATATCTGAAGAGACAGTTCCTAGACAAAAGACTCTTCCCAACAAATCAAACAATTCAATGGATTTCCCAGTAGCAATCTCCCATATTATTAATTGTACATTAACTTCCTGTTGCCTAGAAACAGACGACCCAATGTGAAGTGAGGATACTTTTCATAAGCATTTTCCACTGTATATTTGTCAGGTTAAACTCCATCTTCCTCAGGAAGCGCACAGTTAGGGACTTCACACTGCACACACGAAGGTTTGTTTAGTATACTTGGATGTTTAATGCAAGACGGGTGCATCCTTGAGTGGGAGGAAACGGACTAAATATGTTGTCTGTGAAATGGCCCAAAACCCACTTGAGGTAAGCATGGAAGTCCCAGTCATGGGTGTCAAATATCTGGTCTCAGTACCTATCTCTGTCCTCTTTTCTCCACACACAGGCTCCCCCCACAGGGTGACCAAGGTACTGTGTTACTAGACAGCACCAGGACAAAAGACTTGCACAAGACTCTGCTCTTTTGACAACTCATTTGATCCTTAAGCAGAAATTTCAGTTTTCTGTGTGAGAAAACAAATAAAAAATAAATAAACCAATAAAATAAAAATAAATTACATCATGCCTCATTTCAGGGGATGTGGACACAATACAAACAGACTTAAATTGTCTTGAGAATGGTGCAAACATGTTGCACTCAGCAATTCTTTCAAATCTTTTTAAAAGGGGATAAACACATTACATTGTTGTAAATATAACTTAAACCTCCTATTCCAATAACCTAATAAAGCACAATATATGTAAATGTTTCCTGATAATGAAATGGAAAGAAAGAAACAAACAAACAAAAAAACAGGACCAATCAGTCTGACTTTAATGGCAAATACTTCAGCAATGCATGGTATATAGGGCCAAATTTTATAAATCTCTTCAGTTATAAGCACATAGTGCGTTTGTAATTCTACCTGCAAAATGACTGAGATATACTTAGAAATTTGTAATGGTAACTGATATATTTGACTGTTAAGATGATAATTCTGCTTCATTTTTTATCTATAATTCTGTCACTGCTGTTTAACAGTAAGTATTAGAACACTCAGGACCAGTGTTTACACAGACTGATAAAATTCAGAAGATTAATTTCAACAGAGTATCTTCATGTGCTGATCAGTGAGAAAAAAAGCTTTATTTAGAAATAGCAAGAGTCCTGCAGCCTGCAGGATCCAAACCCATTGCCATAGCAACAGGTAGTCAACATTTGAATGTGCAACATTTTCCCACATCTTAATGCTCGTTTCTCGCTCACTCTCCACGGCACCCTCTGCCCTTTTAATTTCATTACAATACGTAGAGTAAAAACAACAGCATGCAATATTGAAATTCAGCCAAATAATAAGAGACAAGTCAATCATATGCAGAACTTATATAGAATCACATATATTGTTGTTCATAAGAAATCAAAATCTTAAAAAAAAAGAAACACTTTTGTGGCTGTAGTGGTTCATCAACTCCAGAGTGAAGCTGGTGTCACAGTAGTTGTGACAGGGCAAGACAGTGTTGATGTCCAGTGGGTAGTGATGGACTCGCTCACACTGTTCTACAGGACATTCTCACATGGTGGGCGGCCTCTCCCTCAGGGACCCGGTTGTGTGGGTGGGGCACAGAGCATGAAACATTCTGACCACTAAATGATTCACAGCCGCATGCCGTGCTAATTATGTTTATTAAGAAAGGCTCAGCTTTAAGTATAATTATGTGCTTGCTGTATTTTTTTGTATTTTTTGGTTAGAAATACACTTGAAAAGTTTCTAGGAAATGTTAAGCTAAATCTGTGGACAGAAACAAAATGTAACAATGACGTTCTGAAAACCGACATAAGGATTCAAAAGAATCAAACATATCAGGCCCGAGTTCATCACAGTTTGACCTCAACAGATGAATCTAACGTCTCACAACCCAATTGAACATCGCTAAACCTGGAATAATTCAGGGTCTAGTATGATAATAAGGTCTGTAGCAACCACCGATGAGCTGGTCAACGGTCACTGAGACTGGCCTCTTATTTCAAATATAATCACTTCATTCTTTTTATATTTCAGTATGGATGGTAGATGTTATGGCTGTTTGACGCACACACACACATTTTCACATACAAATCTATTACATCTTTGTTAAGGGGGTCAAAAGCCACACAGTGCATTGATAAAGTTAATCTTGGATCACTGATACTCTGAGCTCAGGGTTTGAAAAGTTAAAAGCAATAAGACTCCCTACCCTTGATGCTGAAAAGCTCTTCACATAACGGCCAAAACATTATGGACTATACACACTGAAGATAATGGTGTTGATAGGAATAAAATGTCTGATGAGAAGAGACACAATACCAACAAAAAAGAAGTTAACTTGACAAATGCCATAAGAAAAGCATGAACAGATATACAATAGTTGTTTAAGGACCATGTGGTAAAGGGCTTGGCTGAAGTAAGTGTGCTGTTTCCTTATTACTTCCTACATGCTTTATTCCAGAGTATAATATACCATGACACATTAACATTATATATCTACTTATCAAACCAATACACAGATAATAAACTGCAACACTCCTTCTCTACAATACCCATATTCACCTACACCAAACAGTTTTAGGAGTATGTGCTGACTTCAAGCTGAAGATAAAAGTTACAATACATAATACAGATGTCAGAGAAAACAGCAGTTTGGACAACTGTTGTGTACATGCATTCATATAATCACAATGTGAAGCATGCTACTAATTCATTCCAAACAGAACAACACTGAACATAAAAATCCATTAGCATTAATTGTTTTGTATAAGCAATGTGTTTAATTTGAAACACTGAACAGAAAAGCAGCCGAATATTCAAATGAGTATCCTTGCTAGAAAGCACAACAGTACTCACAGCCACTGTGTCAGTGTTGGTCATTTGCACGTTATGTCATTTCAACAGCTGAAAGTTGAAAAACACTAGCTTCATTATTTATGCAGTTACCAAGGAACACACTATTAGTGTTTCTCTGTAAATATTTTCATCTCGGCATTAGTATATTATACTCTTATTATTAGACCTCTCTTTTTTCTTGTTTGCACATTCTTTTTCTTTTCTTGTTCTCTCGCTCTTTTGTTTACTCATTGCCTTATGGAAGGACATTGTACATGCAGACTGAGAGCCACTGTACTGAAATCAAATTCCTTGTGTGTTCAACACACCTGGCCAGTAAATCTGATTCTAAGTAATTATTTATATTTTAGACTGTTCTGCACACATTGTTGTTTAACTCGACCGATATAAAAGTTACACACTAGATACATACAGTATACGTTTTATATACGTTAGAGGTTCATATTGAAGAAAATAATAATCCCAAGGTCACAGTACAAAATTCGGCAAGACAGAGAAAAGCTCAGCAATTTAAAGCACTATTTGAAATACTATACTTACTGAGTATACTGACCTTAGTGCAAAGTATTAATTTCCCGATGACATACATTGCCACTGAGACTTAAACCCTGACATGGACGTTTTGTGATCATCAAACAATTATACAAATCATTGACTGTAAAGATGTCATAAAGAAGCTTTTGTTGAGGGACATGTGAAGTCATTCTTTCAAACAGTAATGAAAACAAAAGCAACATGCAATAAGTTATTCCAGAGTTATTTTGAGAAACAAAATGTGACTACACCTTGCATCCTCACACTGGGGGAATACCCATTCTTGTAGCTGTGATAGCGAATCACACACCAAGCAGAGTGGGAGAAACAATGACGTCAGTATGGCTGTTTACAGAAAAGAATAACAAGACTGACACATAAAGGTGTTTAAATCTTTCATCAGGAGAGCACTATTTTGTGCAGTACAGTTGGCCTCTCACCCAGTGTCAGCTGGGATTGGCTCCAGCCTCCCCGTGACCCTCTTCAGGGTAAGTGTTATAGATAATGGATGGATGGATAGATAGCTGTTAGGTGGGGGGGGTGCGTTGAATGGGGACACCACCTTTCAAATGGAGGGCCTGAGTTCAACACAGTACAACTGGAAACATGCACCCTGGTAAATAACCCGTGAAAAAGTCTTTGCGAGCTGTTGTATAGTTGACCCTGACCTCTGATGTGCCTGCGGAGGGCAATCATGGTAAAGAGCACTGTGACTGTCGGTTGTTTCTAAATGTAAAAAAAAACAAAAACATTTTCACTAAAGATTCCTTAATTTGTCTTTCCTCCGTTCAACTGCGAGCCAGTTACCTCTTTAGATACCAGATCTAACTAATGCAAGTCCAGATGTGGTGTTACACACACTTTATTCTGCCTTTCCACGCTGCTCATCGTGGCACAGCTTGCCTTCATGTTTTATCGACTCTATTTCACACTCTGACTCAGACAAAATCAGAAAGGATTCCGAACAACCTACATGTTATGAGCAATGAATATTTCTGAAAATCTAGAAAAAGCTATGCAGCAGAGATTCTTCTGTGGGTCACGCACTAGCATGACAATTCAATAACCAATGTTTAGCACATCATCTTCTTTTCTCTGGTCTAAGTGAAGCACAAGCAATGTTGAACCAGACCAACTCATTTCTCCACATACAGTAATGCGCCAGAATTGGATCAGAGGTGAAAGCAGTATTAGTACCATTATAAGACTTTTGAAAGTGATGGGACAATTATTCACCTCCTGTGGGTCTAAAAGTGGCTAAGAAAAGCAAGTCCAGGCATCACCAAAGCAAACGTAATCAATGTTTGAAGGCATGAGTTATTAACTTATCTAGGCCTTAGCAGAGAAGATGAGTTGTGTGTTTGTATAGTGTATCTACATAACTTCCGCTAGGAATCCTCTAACAAAGCCAATAGGTAGGAGTCTGCTAGGACATGGTGGGTGGGTGCAGGGGTGCGGTTTCACCAGGAATACCCACTTGCCCAACAACCCTTCTCCTTCTCTGTGTGGGTGAGTGCTTCCCTTTGTCAGCAAGAGTTACTCATGCACCTCCTTGTATATCCACCGCTTCCCTCCCCCTCCATTGCACACCCTGTAAACCCACACCTACGACAATCAGCACCCACGTCCTTCTAATGCAGCTCTGAGAGCATCATTCTCCCTTTTACTTTCAGTCAGGCTAACAGACGGGGAGAGAGAGCATGACAGATGGTGTTCACAGCTCTATTTCTGAGGCTGGACTTGTACTGCCACAGCCCCCCCCCTCACCATTCCCTCGCCTATTCCACTCAAGCCAAGTGCTTATGACTGCCTCCTCATCTCTGCCTCAGTAATCAGCCCATTCATTTGCAGGGTTATTGTGAATTAGAAGTCTGTGTCTCACAAGGAACCTCACCATTTACAGGTTAAACACCGTTTTTTTTTTTCAAAGTGGAAGACAGAATCACATCACTGCTTGAGTTGGGGACTTAGTTATGTCAATAAAGGAAACACATTGAATTTCTATTCATAATGGCCTAATTTCTTCTTTTCTAATAATGATGGAAATTGAAGATTTCCATGTAATCTGGCACTTTTGCATTTAAAATGACTGGGGAACACAATTCTCTTCTATACTGAGTAGCAAGAAACCTACTGACAAAAGATTTAGCAACTTATAAATTAACTAAGAATGATTAGTGACTCATAATTCTGGTATTTTCATGTCAAAAACTCTGCCATGTCAACACTATCCATTTACTGTATACACGGCTGAACCCTCTTATCCTGTTCAGGGTTGCAGGGTGCTAGAACCTGTACCACCATACACTGAGACAGAACTTGGGAACAGCCTGAACAAGCAGAGGAGTGACCTTTTATACAGGTATACACTGAAGTTGTAGTTTGGATATATTCATGACACAACTTGCTTATTTGTGCAAGTTACAATTTATGCAGTGTTTACTCACTGCAGTTAGTTAGAGACTGCTAACAAAAATGAAGATTTCCCTGTGCCCTCTCTTTTCCTGGCACTGTACTATTAGCTTTTTGTCAGGTGCCATGCAGACATAGGATAACTAAGACATGCGTTGTTGCTCTCAGTAATAATTATGTTCAAAGATCTCAAAAGGGCTAGCATGACCTGTCATACTGGAGTAAAGTCTGCATAGCCCAGTGATACCATTGATGTCAGATGCAGATGAACATTGTTGTGATGGTCCATAAAGGCCACTTGGGCATCATGAAGTCAAATCAATGGTTTTGGTGTGGCATGAGCAAGGACCCCAAGGCCATCATGAGGAAGCATATTCCCACAGGGAGCTCCATGGCATATAGTACCACTAACATTTTCCATGGTGGTCTTTGTGTTTTACTCATAGCGACTGTCAAGACCATGACATGGTTTCCAAGGTCACAGGGTGAAAGGTCTGTCCCAATCAGGACATCAGCATGCAGCCCAAAATTGAAGTATGCGCATACTGTTGAACTGCAAGCGCATGTGCCAGAAAAGTAACCTGGACACTCATTTTGTGTATATGTATTATCTACAGTATGCACTGTTTACACCGTTTTTATCTTGTTCTGCCAAATCCAGCAGGTATAGGAGTTTGTTTCTTGCTGTCACATCGTCGCCATGTCTCTCTGAGACATGGCCCTTTAACCTGAACCTGAGTCATGTAAAAGCTTACTGTGCTCAAGTCTGGTGTGACTGGTCTGCAAAGAAACCTACTGGTGATCAGATGAGCAGGATAGGTTGGCCTTAGTGGGATAGGGTGAGAGCCAGTGGGGGAGCCACCCTTGATGTGCTTCAGTGCATAAACAAATTAACCCACTTAACAATAGTCTGCCCGTACTAATGGCTTTGGTAAAGAAATTAATTTGGCTTTGGTAATGAACTGAGTTTGAAACATAAACAATCTTATTAGTAAGTGAACTGACATCACCTGACACACTGCGATGTACCAAACCTACACTGTTTTGGTTATACTCATTAGTAGAAAAGCCTACTATTACTCAAATCACTGACTTAAGAAGCTAGCCACCCAAACTCATTATCACATCCATCCATTCAGTCTAATTAACGTCCATTAATGCACCGCAACAAAGTGGCCAAGCTCCAACCTGGGTGCTGCTTCCCTTCCAGCTACTGTGTGTGTGTTAGTGAGTATGGGTGCTGATGAGTCTGTACTTTAGTACTGTTGAGGGAAGCCCAAGCCTGAGTTCCCAAGGTAACAGTCAGTTTGAGTGGGGGCTGGCTGACTCATTTGAAGGGAATCCTGGAACCTGAACAAGGCTGCCCACTCGCCCCACCCCCAGCTTCATCAACACAACAAGCAAATAAGGCACTGACTTGTCCCTATATAGGGCTTCCCACTGACGGGGGTGGCACTGGTAAATCCCAGCCTGAGCTTGCCTACAAGTAGCAGAAGACACACACACGAACACAGGGCCTCGCAGCTCCATGGCTACAGCAGTTTCCAGCAGTAAGATAGTAAATGAACAGACTATAATAGAGATACTGTATATACCTACAAATAGATTGAGACGTGCTGGATATTGATTAATACTTGAAGGGATGGGGGGATATAAGTGGGTGGGGGACGAAGGGGAATATTAAGCTTATTAAACAGTCAAAGGCACTGAATTAAAATTGCTTTTGAGGTGTGAACAGTGACACAAAATAAATGAATAACGAAACCTTGTGGGCCAGGGCATGGAGGGGGAGGAAAAGAAGTGAGAGGAAGAGGATGATGATGAAGGAAGAGTAGGTGGACAAGAGAATTAACTCTTTGTCCATACAATTAATCTAATTATTGAGAAATTAAAGGAGCTCAATAGCCATGTAATTGGCCATTTAACTAGTTCAAGGTCAGTCTGTTCTTTTGACTTCAGAAGGGCTGGGGTGCAGCTAGAAAATTTTTGGTGAAGGGTTCTTCAATTTGCAAAAATTAATCAATACACAGCCACAAGTGTTTCCACACATATGTGGCAAAGTTTCCCCAGTAGGTAATAACGGTTTCATGTACCATTAATCTAAGGCTGTGCTATTCATAGAAAATAAAGGCAACATACCATTAAAAACACAGAATAATAATTTTATAAATGGTACATTTTGGTCATCAAAAACTGCACATGCATAGTCAGTAATCCCTGGTCTTTAGTGTAGCCATTTGATTTGCTTCTGTCCACAGCTATATCTGTTGACAACACTATAGTTCATTCAGTGTCTTTAGTCATTAACAACTGAGAGCTGGTACAAAGGGATTTAAGAGGCAGCATTACTGTTTTGAATCGCTGGATGTTTAATTCTTCTATTATAATTGAGGTAGGAGTGAGACAGAGGTTATGGTAACTGCTGGAAACCTGTCCCACTTCACAGAAAGGTTAATGAACCTTACAAGTCCTATGGGAGATGGAGTATGCTGTTAATTTGACAAACGTGGGAAATAAATGCTTTTATGCTTTTATTGACGGTGACCAATAGCGGCCTTTGCTGGAATGAAAGGTTTTAGTCTTTTGGGTGCTTTGCTATGAGGCAAAACAATAATGTGGAATGCATTTGTTGGAAGAAACTAAGTACATAATTGTTTGAATAGCAATTTCAGGCCAAAAAGCATCTTCATTAATAATTCCTGCTTTTGGGGAACATATACCATATAAAATGTACAGTAACCTAATTCATGTTATGAAACAGTTGCCTTTATTTTGAATACATTTATGGGAATGAGGATTTTTAAAAAGCTGAATTTTAAAATCTACATATTTCCAGATTCCATTTTATGCACCATTGGTCTGGGTTTCATTTTATCAGGGCACCAAGGGTATAATGTACTAACAGCTGGAGAGGAACATGTGTGACAGAACTGGCACTAACCTGAATTAGACTGTGGGTTAAGGCAAATGACTGCAAAAGGTGGCTATGATTGGACAACAGGTTTTAGACACAGGACTGAGAGATTAAATGGATAATCGGTGATCTGGTTTCACAAAGACAGACTTTCACTATGTCTTCAGTCTAACCAACAGTTAAATATGATGCATTATTACAGATTACACTACCCAACAGTACATTAAGTTGTTAAAATGAACTCCAACCTGACCTACTACATTAAAATGCTTTTTACATGCACATCCATCTGTGGTAATACCCCTTTATTATAATATATATAATAATATACTGTAACTCTGCAGCATAAGTTTTTTTTTGATAATTTAAGTACATTCATCCGATTATACTATTAGACTCTTATTTAAGTTTCAGTACAGGACTTTTAATGGCAGTGAACTAAAAGATTTAAACACCTCCTCCGCCACTGCTTTTAGGTAACTAAAGCAGATCTGAAAACGGTGTTTAGGATATGGAAAGAGTATCGTTAGCTTTATAAGAAACCCATTGTTGACTGTTTTCTTGGTATAAGAAGGTTACACAGGCAGATGAAACTGATACAGTCAGCACAGCTCTTTTATGCAATTGGCATTAGTCTAAGATCCAAGACTGTCCCAACTCTATAGACCAATCTATCATACCAGTCTTGTTATTTTTGATACCCCCCTCTACTGAGCCAACTCACTGTGTCTCTCACTCTCTATCTCCCAGCGATACTATGGGCACTCTTTCTTGTGCCTGTGTGCACAATGCTTGCCAGAGGAACACACAAGAATCTGAGCTTCACAATCCCTCTTAACCTTTGACCCTGGCTTATTGTTACCTGTGAGCAGCACTGTGGCGAACATGTTGTACAAGTACTGTACAGCCCTGCAAGCTGTTTGTGTTCTGCAAGTATGGAGGGCAGGGGAGGAGGGAAGGAAGAGAGGGAGCTATTTAATCCCCCCCAAAGGAACTCCCCTCTCAACCCGTATCATGAACTCGCAGGCAAATCACGTTGCTGGAAGGCACACCACACACACACTGCTGTCTTTTTAATTTCATCAGCTGAAAGAAATCTATACAGTGCTTTGGAATCTGAGTGAGCTGAACAGAGAAGTGAACTATACAGCACCCTGGAATGTAAACAGGTTTCTCACCAACTGTAGCATAAAAATACCACATTGTAAAAAACCTCTTGGCTACAATAATGGTCAATAGTACAGATCAGAGGTCTTAGTAGATTTTATGGTTGTTAGTCCTACAGCATATCAATAAGAATGAGTTGAACAAATCCACAGAACAACTGAAAGGAAATGCAGCAATCATACTCAAATTATTCAAGTGTAACACAGATAAAATACTGCCTTCTACTGAATGTATTGTATTGACAGTGGCTTTTTGCTTGCCATTATAAAAAGAATAATCTCCTGAGAACATTAGAGCCACTGTCATTAAATCCCATGCAGTCAGCTGCTTGGTTAGGAACAGATATGGGCTGTAATCTGTACAGAATGGACTCATGTTTTGTACAACGTTTGTAATTGTCAAGTACTCTCAGTATTCACAAAAATAGGCACAATAGTCTAGAAAACAGAGCCAGACTCTGTTCAATGATTTCTTTCTGCATCCACAGATAACTGTCAAACCTCCATCACTAAGCCTTGTTATGAATGATGAAATAGTGATGTACTACATAGTTTTATATGACTGATGCCAACTGCGTATGTGAGTGTACACAGTGTTATGCACAATCAAAGCTGTCATACCAGTTCTAATGATTTTTTTCATTATATAATATACAGTAGTTCTTTGCACAATGCTGCAGTTTTTCTAATTTTATAGTTAAGTATAACTTTTGGAATACAAACAATCATAATCAGTACGTAGAGTTAGACAGGCCACTATAATATCTGCCAACTTTGCATTCATAGCTGTCACACTTAATTATCATGCCAAAATACAAGAAAATACATTGGCTGCAGGACGTCTTTTGTGAAGTCTTTGTTTTTGTGTACAATTAACTGGCAAGCATGCTATATACTTAAGTAAGGGCTATTTTAGGTGAGCATAATTGTTAGTGAGTTGTTTTTATCAGCATGCCTCACTCCCCTTCACCATACCCTATCAGGAGACACCCCTGAGAGGACAGCCACAGCCCTGGCGACCCCCCACTAACCCTGACATTTGTTCATTTACCCGCCCCTCGATCCCCCCTTCTGGTTTCCATGAGCACTTTTTCTCCCTCCTTGTCCATGTCTGTCAAAATTGACCAGTTTACAGGGGAACAGGTAGGCAGACTCTGGCAAGCCCCCCACCTGTACCCCGAAACACACAATTTGCACGTGGGGCCGACTGCCAGAGATCCTGCTTTACTGACTGAAGTGGAGGGGAGGGGGGGCATGACAAAGACGACAGCTTGTGTGGGGGAACATTGTCTGTGGCTGCGACTAGAAATCTTTTCAGGAAAAACAGGATTTTATACACAATGGTTGTGGGTGTAAAGAAAGGGGGCACATATTAAAAGAAGCGCCTTTATGTGTGCAAAGCTACTGGTTTTTAAACTACATTTGCATGGCAAAGGTCCAATACCGTTTCCCCCCCCAACCAGGCTACAGTGTGACAGACTGGATCAAAGAGGGCTTTCCAGGTCGCTCTTGTTTTCTTGAAGAGCAATAACTAGGACAGTGTGCAGGGTAGAAATTAAGATAGGCCTACTTACTTAAATTAAATTAATGTGTAAATGATGGAATATTAATTTCTCTGACCCTGAGAAAGAAACTAAATTCAAATTCTAAAATCTATAGGAGTTTGATTTCCTAGAAAAAAAAAAACTATTAGGCATCATGTAAAAACTTCAGTTTATGGATGATTATTCCCTCGCTGCCCGAACAGCACCCACAACCTTTGATAGGAAACCACAGCAGCTCACGTTCTTCATGCAGTGAAACCTCCTCAAACATCTCACCACGGCAACCACAGCAGGGAGGTCAGTTGTTATAGAGATAGATGGCAAGAGGCTTGGTAGGTTATCAGCTTCAGTATTGTGTGTGTGTGTTTTATGTGGACGGGGGATGGAACTGACAATTGAGCGGAGGACTCTTATGTAATTCTCCCTTTAGGTGGCAGAGAACAGTGAGAGCACCAGCCCACACTGAAGAATAACCTGTTTGTTAATAGGCAGCAAGTAAGAGAAGATCGATAGCATCATTGCAGGGTGTTTGTACATAAGGCCAGAGGGGTCCAGACGTAGAAGGGCAATAGGGGCACAGCCAAAGTGACATCAAGTCCAGGTACAAAGTTGGCACATTTCTGTTTGACTAGCTTCTCTCCAAATCTTTCACACATGCAGACAGCAAACACATACAGCCATATTTGAAGGTGTACAACTTTAAAAAGGTGACACTCCACAAGTTTTTTAAAAACGCCAAGCTAAACCTTATTATGCAAAACTAGCAAGCACTAGCATGCTTATCTGGCTGTAAGGCTGTGAGAAGAGTCTGATGTGAAAGAATGACTTCCCAAAGCTGAACTTCGTGCAGTTCCACCTCTGACATTTGTCTGGATGCAGCTGAGAACAGAATGAGCACCGCTCTAAATGTTAAGCACCTCCAGCTGGGCCTCCATGTTTGGAGCTATTGTTGACTTGTACCATGGGGGATTTCTGTAGTTCTGAAAAAAGCTGAACGACCTGCATGCAAACTTTATCGGCGTCAAATTAGAATTAAAATTATACAATACCGTACACACGCTGTATACTGACAATAGGTGATTCTCCATCCCTATTAAAACATTTCTTAAAGTATAAATCTTAATCACATTAACAGGTGGCCAGTTTACTTCCTTTTCACATATATACTATTGAGAACAATCTGTTCAAATTCTTTAAGGCACTTCACATGATGAACATGTGTTTATGCTGTCAGTTTAAGTCTAAACAAAGGATGACAACAGGTGTGGAGTTTAGATTGGATAAAGTTGCTTCATATGACTCTAAGCCAGGAGGCACTTCTGTGTAAAAGTTTGTGAAGCCATAAACAAGCAAACTGTTAACCGGGGTTACGAGCATGTTTAGCAACTTTGGAGGGAAAAAAATGACATTAAAAAGGAAAATTGTTCAATTCCTTGGCGCCCACCCCCTTGTCATAAGATATGGATGTCCCGTAAGGTTATTTGTGTTTGCTGGGAAATGAAGTGCTCAACTGGATTAAAAACATACTGCATATGTTTGGAAATCTGTTTCCCTGGGCGTATGAGTGGAGTGAGCGAGCGTGAAGCAGCAGCTTGCGTCTCCTCCAAGAGAGAGGGCAGACACTCTCATCATTAGCTGGGCTACAATGTGCTCCTCTACCTGCTCCAATCTGCACAGCAAGGCTCCACTCTGACGCCAGACAGATGTTCCCAGCACGAGGTGCAAAGTACCGAGAGGGGAAATGAGAGTGAGCAGGAGAGAGGCAGAAGAATGGAAATATTCAGTAGAGTACACAATAAGAGTTTAATTATGAATAATACCAATGCTTCTTTGTTCTCACAATGAAACTAGCTATGGTTTGTCTGGCCTTTGGGAAGCTGTTTTTGGCTTCCGTATGGGGGCAGCTGTCTGTCAAAAATAAATGCCTAAATCATAACATGCCACAGTAGGGATAATTACAGGATAAAGAACAATACAATTATGTATGTTTATTTTCAATATTGGATAGGTATTTTGCTAAAACAAACTTTAAGGCTTTTGCAGAGGTTAAAAATGCAATTTCAACACTCAGTACCATCATTTGCTGCTGCTCAGATACTAATGATCTGCAACTGAGACAGTTCTTGCAAAACTTGACATGAACTGTAGCTGTCAACAAATTCATCCTACTAGGAACTATTGCTTGTGCAATCATAACCTGATACAGCTTATTCTCCTGTGACATGAACTATGATTGTTCCCAAAGCTATGAAATGCTAATAAAAGAGTCTTACTGTGAAGCTGCACAAACAACATTTGTTTGCAGGAAGAAATCTTTTCTTAAGGTGAGTGGTTGATAATAACAAAAAAGACAAAGCAACACCAGTGTTATCCTTTTAACAGCTAAATATTGACTGAAATTGTGTGAAGAGTTACACGCCTAATAGCTTGCAGTTAAAGGACATTTTGAGGTGTGGAGCAGATGATCTCCGCAGGCCGCAGAATTCACAAACACAAAGCCAGCTGGTCTGATATTTGCCTGACCAGCAGCAGAACACAGGCTCTGTCCCCTTTTGGGAGCTGCTACAACAAAGATGGATATTAAAGCATGCAGATCCCTCATGTACCATAATAGGCACGCTATGTGTTGAACTGTCCAACTGGTTTTCAATTAGTCATTGAGAGGAAGTTAAGAAACATTTAAAGGCTTCCAAGCCACAGACCTTATTGAAGTGAATCTAGAAGTGAAGAACTATGACTAAACAGACTGAACGGGTCACACAGTGACCACAGCCTGAACAGGTTGTGATGGGTCATGAATCTGTCATGTTTAAAGTATAGCTGATGTAGCCTGTTTATAATAAAACTTACTATTCATTCTAATCAAACAATAACATAGTGAATAGCCTTTATGCTTTTGCTGGATATACAGTAGCCATGCAGTGTGAACATCTGCACAGCTGGTTTTTCACAGAACAATAGTACAAAAGTAGTTTGAGCACAAAAAATCCCATAATTATCATTAACTTTCCTGCATATTAATAGAAAAAGTTCACTCATGGAGACAAATCCTCAGCAGCAGAGAAACTATGCATTATAAAAAACAAACAAAACAGAAAAACCTAAGGCTATACATGTCAGTTTAAATAGGATTTTACAGCAATAATAAACACCTTGTTTTTTCTCAGAGCTGGAAAGAGAATTAACTGTAGCACTGCAAGTTCATATTGCATCATGTTGACTCACAAACTGCCAAAACTATAATGAGAGAATAAGTATTAACAAGTAAAAGTAACACCCTGAGCTGTATTTATATAAACTGCCTCTATTCCGATACTAATGATTTGCTTGTTACAGCAATTATCGCTGTGAGACCATACCGGAACATCTGCATTGATTTAGACTCTGGGAGAGCAGCAAGAGGGAGGGAGAGGCTCACAATCTGGAATTTGACTTTGAGAGCGAGACAACAATCTGTTGATGGTTATTTTGGTAATTGTCCATAATTGAAGTAAAACACAGTGTATGTGGCAGAAGATTCTAAATTACCGTTTCTGTAGCTTGAGGGGTCACTGAAAATGGGCATTTGCAACAAAAATGCATATGCAGCATCTAATAGCGCGAGTTCTAAAAGAAGGTGGACAGCTGGTGGGAAAAGATGAGACACTGAGCCACACAGTTTATACTTAACTGCTGGAGTAAACTGCTGGAACAAATAAATTGTCCTTGACAGTCAAAAGTAATTACAGGATAAGTGATACAGTCAGTTAAATAAAAGATCTGACACCTTACATAAATATTAAATTATGATTGTCTTACACATGTACTTGGATGGTTCTTTATAAATGTGTGTTGATGTGTGTACATGGATGAATATACAGTAAGTACGCAAATATATTTAGGTATGTTATTTATTGTATCATGAACATACAAGAGCTCAGTCTATATGGAAACATTTCTAGCTTACAAAGCCAAAATGCCTCAACTACATACTTTACCAAATTAAGTTAAGACCAGAGTCTGACTTGTTGACATTTGTTTTAAAATACAATTCTTTTTATGCCATAGAAATGTATAATATCAAGGAAAACAGCTACAAATCAAAAGAAATAGTTAAAGCAAGAGAGAAAAATCCAGCTAAAGGTAGATGGTGAGATAGCCACAACTAGCTGTGGCTAAAGCTAAACACTCACAAAACTCATTGTTTCCTATACTTGAAATATACCAATTTGAATGAACTAATGTTTTGGTAATAGAGACTGTTATCCCACTTTAATAAGACAGAAACTAAATCTGGTTACAGAGAATAAAAACAACTGTCATCCTAGCTTATGAAAATGTATTGGTCTTATCCACAATCTGCCAGTGATTTTTGCTGTAAAGTCATCCATTTAAAAATAAAGTTACTACATCATACTGATCTGTCACACCTCTATCCAGTCAGCCTGAAAGCTACAAACTCTGGTTTTCTGTAGTCACTGTTCTCGGTCTTTTTAGGTCAGGTTTATCAAACAAGACCAAAACTTCTAACACAGAAGATAAAAATGCTAGCACAATGTTCTTTATTCTGTTCCAAATAAATGCTGCCTGCTTCTATAGCTAATATTGAGTTCTGCTTTACACTGTAGCTGTGGATGAATACTGTATGTATGAAGTGCTGTACTGTTTGTGGCAACAAATATCAGGCTCTATAAAGCACCGCTCTCTGTGGTTCAAGAGGGTTTTGACATGGCTGACACATAGTGAGGAGATCCTCAGCATGTTTTAATAAGTGAAGAGCTGCAACAATGCAGCTGAAAGCAAGGTGAGCGATGAGTCTGTAGTACAAGGGGGAAGTCCAGCGTGTTCTTGTTGTACTACCACTGCTTCTCTAGACCACGGCCAAAGACTCAGTGTATAGCAACAGTGCCGTGCTGCTCAGTCCAGCCTGAGCTCACTTCATACTTGGATGAATTAAGAAAAGCTTTCACCTTCATGGGTCTGTCTATGGATAAAGAATACACAATAATTACAGAACCATCTTCAAATTAGGCCAAAATTGCATGGTCTTGGACTAATGGCTATACAATATACATTATGAAAAGAATATTTCTGCTGCTATTCATGCTATTTAATGAGTGTGGATCAAAACACTGATCCATTTGACATTTGAAAGAGCTCTAACTTCAGCTAAAGAAACCACTTTGCAAAACAATCTACCAAACCTATTGGCAGAAATAGCAATTCAAATGTCAAACATGTTATGGTACAAAACCTCACTCTCTGTCTCTTCACCTGATATACAAAGTTACAGAGAACAGGATTACTCAGTTCTCAATCATTTTTACTTGCAAGTCTTTTTGCTGAATAATATACATACATCAATTCATAAACTCACCTACACTGCTGTCAAACTCATAACTGCACTGAAACAAAATTCAGTATATTCACATCAAAAAAAACAAAACCGAGGTTGTGTGATGTCACTTAGCCACCCCAGTCAATTAAACATGTCCCACTATGGGCTGGCATCACTCAAGAGGCTCATTAACCCTTCTGACCAACCACCAGTCACAATCAGAAATATATCCCATCACACTGGCCAATCCCTACATAGGAAACGCAGGTCAACACCCATACAAGTGACGGGAGATTGAATTGCTAGAGATAATGTGGTCTGAGCACTTGAAAGACATTTGTTTATTCATGGCTGCTCATGCAGCCATACAGACTTTATGTGCTTAAAAGTAAGAGGCAAGGGTGATGGCTAATGGAATCTTTTAACCTCTAGAGTCCCTGCGTCCTCATATGAGGACCAAAAATGCATATGAAACCAAAGCTCAGGACTCTAGAGGTTAAAGTGAAAAGGACTTGTTTTCTTGTATATTACTGATGTATCTGAGAGATATGAGGTAAATATCCGCACATTCTTAAACACAAGCAGAAACGTGGGTACATAAATAATCTCTTAAGCGCAGAACCAATGAGGCTACATCACATTTGGATCTTTGAATCAATGTGGCATTTACTTAGTGTACAAAAATGCCTTACAAAGTGAAATGAGAGCAGTGATACATAGCGGCAGCATCTTTGTGTGGTTGTTTTTCAGACCACTTGTCTTAATCTACTGGGTTGATCTCCCGGTTCCCGCAGGATTATAACATGTCTGCAAACCTCCAAATATTTGAAGCAATCAACAACTCAACACGCATTTGGCGATAAAATGCAAGAATGTGAAAACACACAAACGAACGGATAAAAAGGAGAGAAATATGAAGAGAAATGAGGGGATCGGAGCCGTGCCCATTTCGGGGGTGTAAAATATGGAGAAGTGTGGATCATTGGGGGAGCTGCTCTGCCTCGGGGAACAGATGAAGGGAGAACACTCTGCCAAGATCTCTCCACTGGAGGGGGAG
>NW_018127903.1:184033-201121 GCF_001952655.1 Monopterus albus
AAAGAGTGTGTGCCTCGCATGCTGCTCTCCACAATCTCAGTCTCACACGCCTGCATTGACACGTCCCAGGCTCCATGCAGCAGAGGGAAATTGCTGCTGACAGGGCCTTGCAAACTTTCACAGCCATTTAGAAAGACTTACTCCCACACTTTTGTCACAGGCATTTATTGCACAAGATACATGATATGAAAAATTAACATTTTTTGAACTTGGCATCCTTTTTTCACCAAGTTAGGCTTAAAAACCATTCATAATTTTTTAGCCTTGTGATCGGCTCCAGTGCAGATGTAAACACAAGACACACCAAGTGAGACCCCAAGATTATGAAAATGCACAGTTTTTCAAGGAAAAAAAATCTAACCACTACTTTATAGATTTACACCACCAGCTCCTAATCCAATAACAAATGGTGTCCATATTGCCAAAACACACGAGGATGTTTTTAAATGAGAGCAGAGGTTACTGCAGACTTACAGTACCTGTATGTCCTTGACCAGCCAGTGCCTCCAGCTGGCAGATGTTGGCTTGGTGCGACTCGGAGCATCAGGATCAACCATCACCAGAACATACATTTTCTTCTGCAAACAGAAGGAAATTCATATATTATTACTTTTAACACAAAGTGGCTTTACAGCAGTGCCACACACACCGTGATTGGCCCAGAGGCAGCTCCAGTAACAGCGGCACCTGATCCCTTTTGCTTTTTAAATGCAGCCATGTGTTGTTTGTGCATCACATTGCCCAAGGCTTGACAGCCATCTCTGCAGCTAACAATACTTTTTTTAATACTTCAAAACAGGTGCTTCACTTTACTTTTTTAACTTACTGTACCTGAAAATGCTGTAAAGAATGAATTTTATTCTGATCATAAAATTGGTGGCTTGTTTTTTTTACATAGCTGTTTTTGTGGTCAATTGAATACAGAAAACTCACAAAGTCAGTTAATACCATAAGGCTTGGTTTTCCTTTTACTGCCTTGACATGTGATCATAAGTCTTACTCCAGCTAAAAGATCAAATGTTTTTAAAAACTAACACTATACAAGATAAAAAGCATGAAATAAAACTGTCTAAAAAGGCAACGACACGCATGATAACATATACTGTAGCTGTGATAATCACAAACTACTATATTCCTTTAGCAAAAGCTCTGTCTCTTTGTTATTCCTTAAACTTGATATCATTACTGTGACATCAAAATGACAGCATTTTGGATCTGATACCAACTCCTCTCGTTAACATATTCACAGTAACTTTCTGCCACTTACCCAGTATCTTTATATGTCCCAATCTGTCAATAGATAAAGTGAGAGAAAAAACCATCTTAACTAACACTTGATCACAGTTATTGGATGTTGACTTGGCGGCTTAATTGCCGGAAAATTTTCATTCTGTCTGTCCCTAAAAGTTAGAGAATTATGAGAGCAGATTGAATTATTGCGAGAGCACATTTGTCATCCCTGGTCTGGTGCCCAAAATCTGCCAGACCATATGATGGGCTTTTTTTATTTTGTTCACTTCCTCTACAAACAGAGACATTAATCGAGGCTGTTTCAATCCACAATGTCCTCTTAGTGTATACTGTATGCACTTTCAAGTGGAGCAAAACCATGATGATATCAGCTTTAATACATATGAAACAGATGCAGTTTTTACACATTTACGCCGACTGCCAAACAACAGTATGTAAACATAAACCTTATATTTTTGTTTGTTGTGTCCTATCGAGACATTCTTAAGAGCCTCAAATATTATTCCAACTCCATGTTCTTGAATGAGATAAAGTAGTAGTCATGTATTTTTCTGCAGATGCTCATTTTCAGAAGGATTCTCTGCCTACCTGACAATCAGTAATAAGCGTAAACAACTAAGCCTAATAATAGGATAATACTGTAGTCTCAGTGAAAGCGCCTGAAGGTATCATGCAGACACACCAGCAACAATAGAGCCTCCTCCACAGCCTGTCAAAAGTGACTCTATATCAGTGACCCCCCCGGGCAGCTTACCAACCATGACCTGTTGCCTTCTCAAGAGTTGTAATCCTCATTTGTGCATGTTTGCTACCAGGCAAAGACACTGTGATAATGTAGTTACACTAATATTTAAGTCAGACCCTGATGCATTCAGAAATAACATGGTTTCAAACAACAGCACATGCACACACGCACACTAACAGGCGATTTAAAGCATTTAAATTAAAAATGACCTCCAGTCACAATTATCATTGAAAGAAATAACATTTTATGGAATATTTCATGAAAGTTACCATGGACAGAGACACATTGTATAGGACAAGTGTAGTTTTCCTAACAGCATTAAGAACATTTCACATTCATTTCCAAATGTAACAACAAAAACATATCCTACATTGCCTACATGGGCACTAAGATTTTAATGGTTTCTGGACATATTTAGTGCTCAAGTGTCTACCTGTAAGAATCTGGCTGGTCCAGCTGGCACAGGCGGCAAATAATACAAGAAGCTCCCTCCATGCTTGCACTTCACACATTGTGGCATGTACCCTTCTCTCTTACCAGGACATTTTTTTTTTCTCCATCTGTCAAAATCCACATTAATTACGCACAGATATGTGCGAAAGACTCCAGGGAAAAACAGATGCATATTCTGCCATCTGAAATAATTTCAGGGCTCAAATAAACTAAATGTATATCAAAACATGTTTTAACGGAACTAATTCTCATAGTTGAACACTGGAAGGCAAACATTTTATTAATTGTTAATTCTAATGAGGAAACCTAACATTTGAGCCTTCATAATAATTGTAAATTACATTTGCTTTTATGCTGCACTGGTGACAGATGATTTTCTATATTTTGGAGAACACACAAATGTACCTGTACCCACCCTAGAAGGCCTGTTTTATCACTACAGGGCAATTTATTCCCTTATCTAGGTAATTTTGATTAGAGTTTTTAAAGAGTGACAGGTCAGCTGCCCACTCTGTTATGTTCTGTAGGGCTTGTCAAATAATCTGAGAGCCCACAGCACAAGTGAAATCTGGGTAGGTGCCTCCAGACCTCAGAGCTCCCTGGGGCCAGGCATTACAGAGGACGTGAAGCTCCTGGGTGCAAGGTGGAGGTGTGGGATTGAGCCTGTATTCTCTTGGGATTAATCGCCCACTGTCTGCTGTGATCATGGTAAAACATCTCACTGGGATCACATCTCAGACATCAGCGGCTGGAACAAACCCTGCAGCTGGCTGGGCATCTCTGCCAGGACTACCAGTCAGTGGTAGTGACACCTTGAACTGTATACCGCCACATGATTATACACTCACCGACTGCTCTATTAGCTACAGCTGTACAACTGTATGCAATACCTCTGCCTTAACATCTGTCTTTAGAGGTGTCTCTATATTTGTGTCCTCTCTAGCTACATGCATGAAAGGGTCACAATATTAGGAACACCTCTAAATATAATGTAGTCCAGTACAACACCACCTTTAACTATGAGCTCAATAATTAACATATAATTGAATTTATACATTGATTGATTGATTCTTTCAAACATGCAGAACAGAACAATGAACAAATGACAATAACACACATGATTACACATATCCAACCAATGCTAATTCAAAATCAGTTTGCTTACACCTATTACATGTTTGAATGGAGTAGGAAGAAGTCAAACTTATCCAGTCCTACCCCATGACATCATATTATACAAAATCTATGCAACATTGGCTGACAACATTGATGACAATTCCACCAAAAACTGAAACATTTTGAGCTTCATAAACAAAGATGTGAAGGTGGAAGTGTTGCATTGAAGTGCATACAATTGTACAGGTCTGCCTATTAAAGTGGCCAGTGAGTGTACATTATAAAAATGCAGGTGCAGTTTGTTCACATACATTTTTTTATTGTTGTGTTTTCATGAGGTGACATTAAACTCCCACTTGATGCTAATAGCATTGAAAAGATACAGTATCTGAACAACAGAAGAACAAAGGCAGAGGAAGACCAGTGTCTGAGTATGTAAACTACTGGCTTACCTTTTAGTGAACTCTGCTGGGGATGAGAATCAGAGAGATTTCTAATTGCTGCTCTCATAGAGCTGCCTGGGCTATCTGCTAACTGATGACACCATGAAGGGCGAGAATGAGTTACAGCGAGAAAGAGGGAGGGAGGAGAGATCCCTCTGTGAGTTTACAAGTTCATGCTTTATCCCTGACCCAATACCAAACAATGTCGTTCATGCAGCCTCCTATTAATATACCCTGTTGCTTTATCCTCCTGCTTTTCAGCTCCTTCAGCCTCTACGCTCAAAACCCACCAAGTTTCAGTAAATGGTCAACTGTGCTCACCAGTCAACCCCAAGCAACACAACGCATCGATCCCAAATCCCTGTTTTAAGTAGCAAAAACACTTGAACTCGCTTGGTAATTAACAGGTATCTGTGTTGTGATTAAGAGACAGCGATGGCTTAAGTACCATCAAGGGCATCTTAAAGCAAGGCTGAAAGATTTATCTGTTAATACAGAAAAACAAAATCTCTATATGGCTATATTAGTAATTTAATCTCAAGTGCAATTTCATTGTATTTGCAGCCAAACAGTAGATTGATTTTAAATTATATGGAATATTAAATTTGTTTCAAATGATGAATTCATAAAGAAAAAAGTGGACTTTTATACTAAGGACAAAGCAATAAGGTGATAAGGAGGGGCAGAAGAGTTAGTAATGGAGAAGGTTAATGGTGACACCACCATCAGGGTCAGAAGATGAGGTTCATCTTGGTGGAGGGGAGGTCAGGGGTCAGCCAGGCAGCAGTAATTGAATCCTGACCAGAGAGTGGGGGGCCATAGACTCAAAGATGAGATGGAGATAGAAGAGGGGCCATGCCATTCACCTACAGGTCACCAACCTTACCCCTCCCCCAGAACCCCCACCCTCATTCTGCCACCTCTCATCTGCAGCTTTGAAACCTCATTGTTCCTCACTGCAAGCAGCATTACAAAACCTAATCGTGAAGAGCTGACCGGAAATCTGCCACAGAGGAATTGAGTGAGGAAGACCCTGTGAATTTCAGGGAATCTAGACAACCAATATTTTATTTTTCTAGTGATAAAAAGGTCTTGTTATGATTATGAATACAAATGCCAGCTTAGAAACCTAGAACTGTTGCATGATCAACAGGTTTAAGAGCGGACGACAGGTGGATGAATGGGTCTTTCAAAACATACACGACCACTCATACAGGTCCATTTAAATGGTTCAGGTTAGCTATGTAGCTAGCTTGCCAGCAAGCTAGTCGAGCTATTGTCACCCAAAACATAACATTAGCAGTTAACGGCTAACAGCTGGGGAGGTGACTGTGATTCAGTGGGTAGAGCAGTCGTCTCCCAACCTGAGGGTTGAAGGTTTGAATCTCGGTGCCTACAGTCCACGTGTCGAAGTGTCCTTGGGCAAGACACTGAACCCCCAAAGTTGCCCCTGATGGTTAGAGCCATCAGTTGAGTTGGCGCTGCAGGTGGCTGCCATCGGTTCTGTACCAGAAACAAATTCCTTGTGTGTAACATAGTTGGCCGATAAAGGTGATTATCCTTATCCATTGCCTGCATGTCGCAGGTACACAATATGTGAGACAAGGCTCCAGCAATTATAACACTCAATTTCCTAGTCAAGGGAGTTAGCTACTACTCAGCTTAGGAAAACAGTTGCAGTTTAAATTCTTCTAAGGCTTTGAAGGGCATTTTCTAAAATATGAGAAAATCACTTGTTTGAATATTTTTGGCTTGGGCTGGGATAGTACCAATCATAAACAAAGCAAACTGGGTGCCACCAACTGAGATGGCACTGTAGGTCTGGAATCCAAAGGCAGGACTCAATGCAAACTTTGAATATTAAGGGACTTATTAATTAACTGAAGAAACCAGAGGAGAAAACACAGGATGAAGGAAAGACTACAGAGTAAACAAGCATGTAAAAGATCTTCCTTTTTAAACCAGAAAATAAACAGCAAAACCAAAAACCTCCAGGCAAAAGAATAATGCAGATTAGTCAGAAAAACTAGAACTCTCAGGACTGAATCAAACATGGGAACTGTTAAGTGAAGCAACTTTTTCTTGCAGGTGAAAAGCGTCTATTGCTTTCAAGTAGACTTAAACTTGGACATATGGGCATTACGGGAAGTGCAGTATCCCAGGTTTTGGTTAAATATTGAGAGAAGCAAACGTAACTTGTCCACTTGAGACTTAACAAGATAACATAACATGTTAACACTGAATCTAGTCAGAGCAGCAGTTCGATTTCCCTCAAACTGTTCTGTATTAGACAAAAGCATTATCTCAACCTCTTCTGTTTCAGTTTTGGCATTTTCTCTTGCAAGTGCCCACTTCTTTAAGATTCCATTAAGGAGATGTAGATATTACATTCACACACAAATACATACACATAGGGTCATAGGGTCACTGAGCTAAAGGTGGCATTTTGGAAGTGAAGCCACTCTCGCACTGCCAGCTATTATAATACACAAACACACAATATGAGTGCTTCTTGCCACTTTGGTGCTATTGATGCAGCTGAGACAACAACAACAGTTACCAGTTTAACATTCAGATTGATTATTGACATGTATAAATGATATGGAAAGAAGATGCCAATACTCAGTGTGTTCTTAAGTGCCTCACACGGTGCAGGCTGTTCACTACCCCCAAACCTGCCTATTTTTAACTCAGCCTCCCTCCCACACAGGAGTGGAGTGTGAAGTGGCTTATAAATCCACACTTCTAGGAGCCACATGGTCAAGGGAAAGTCACATGTGTATACAAACGCACATTCCAGGCCTAAAGACAATGTGGCTACTGTGCTAGATTCATACTAACTAGCCAAACAGAGGGGTGAGCGAGCTGTGAGGAGTCAACGGAGCTGTGAGGAATCAGTGGAATATGAAACACACAAGTTTACATAATTACATAACGACTAACTTTTTTTGAACAAACAAATATGTATCAAAATACTTAAATTAACACACAGCAGAAGGTAAGACAAGACAATGCAATATCCATTTGTAACCTTTGGCCTCTAAAACCTCAAATGAACAGTTCTTTGAAAAATTCTAGAAATGTTCAAATGCAGCCTGTCCTCTTTTAACAGCCTTGTACTTTTGTAGTATAGCTGGGTACTGCTATGAAACCATAGCTAACAGTAAGATGGTTCACAGTCTGATTGAAGCTTGAGGGGGGTGAAGGAATTAGTAGCAGCCTCAGGAACCATTTCTGCATTTCTCTGAACATGGGAGACGTCTTTCACCGCACCATGCTTGCGAACACAGTCGTGCTCATGTTAAGCTTATTAGTTACCCTGGATGCGATCTTGCTAGCTGAGGCTTTTGACACTTTCTAGTGGTGGTTTTACACGCATACACCTACTCACTGCGGTGAAAGCATTTCTGCAAATGCACAGTAACTACCACTAACAGTTACTCTGAAGTAACATGCAGGCACTGGGATACAAGCCTACGACTCAGGCCGTGCTAAATGAGGCAAGAGGGAAACATTTTTGCCATGTAGTTTGGCTGCTGAGAACACAACACACTCAAACAGGGAAAATTACAGGACTGGACTCCTATCCATAATTAGTTTGTCAAGCATGTCACACACTTAGAGTCACAGATCTGCATTTTACCAAGAAGTGTAGCTTATAAAAGTTAATGGTGTGCACATTCTAATTACTTCACCCGGATCTGGGAATCTAAATCAGCTATTTTGATTC
Source organism: Monopterus albus (assembly GCF_001952655.1). Taxonomy (NCBI): domain Eukaryota; kingdom Metazoa; phylum Chordata; class Actinopteri; order Synbranchiformes; family Synbranchidae; genus Monopterus; species Monopterus albus. The sequence continues at coordinate 191,772 of NW_018127903.1, forward strand.
TAAAAGCACTTAGGGGAATGTGGAGGATAAAAAGTAAAATAATACAGAGCTACTGGGATTAGTGGATGTTTTGAGAGTATGTGCGATTTAAAACAGCAAGTTTACACGATGCACAAGTACAGATTTCAAAGCTGTAAAACCCCAAAGCCTATATTTAACATGTTCTAACAAGAAAACTTAGCCTCGGTCACCAGATGCTATTTTGGCACCTATTTCATTCTTATGAATGTTTTTTTTATTTGGGCTGAGAAAAATTATCAGTGTTGTTTCTTTTTATAGGAGAATAGCTGATATTGTTACATATGTTTTGACACTTACTGCAACATTTTTAACCATAATTGCAAAAATAAAATATATGAAAGGCTTACAACAGTTACACTTCATGGCAAAGCATCACGCAGCAGACACATTTCTGAAGACGATGGGATACAGGCTGCTATGAAGAGAGCTTAGTTGTAAGCACTCTGACACCCATTCCTATTTGGCCATTAGAGCTGTTAAAGGTGTCAGGGCTGTTCACAGGCACTGTGTGTTTCACCAGCCAAGATGGCTTCCACATTTTTTCTATCATGATTAATTATGGTTTCTGATGGTAGTACAGTGAGAAAGTGTAAATTATTCCCACATTTTCTTGTGCCCTCCGTTCAGTCACTGTTGTGTAGGAAGATGCTATTGACGCCATCCATGGATGGCGACCAAAAGGCATCTACATGGGGTGGCAAACTCTAGTGTCTATTAAGGGGTGGAAGCGGTGGTAGTGGGGGGGCACTTGGCGTGTGGGCTGAACCTAGTCCAGACTGCCAGTTGACAGGGCCGGATTTTCCAGTATGGAATAGTCTTGTTTCAGTGGGCGAAGCTGGGTGTTGGGAGACTGGGAGAAAGGACTGCCCAGGGCTTGGAAGCTTGAAGCAGAATGTTTCAAACAGACAAGCACCGTCTGTGTTCCAGTGTCACCAGCCCACCCGTCTGACAATCAGGGCCATGTCATCACACGGATTCTGAGTAATTCAGGGAGCACTCTTATCACCTTAGAAGATGTGGCAATCTCAGACGTCAAAGCAGTCTGAGATCCAGGCAGCAGAAATAGCAAATTAACAATATACAGCACAAACTATGGCAGGGAAACAAACTACAGTAAAAATGTTCACCTACAGGCAAAACATTAATAGCATGAATAGCAAAGCTTGGTGAAAGCAATATTGTGCTTTGCTTTGAATCCTTAAAAAAAAAAAAATTCCACAAAATTTATTCAAAAGAGCACACAGCACAAAATCCTTAGCTTTGGAAAACAGGTTGAAATAAAATAATTCATCTGACAGATCATTTTGTGTACGTTGATATATTTAGCGCTGTCAGAGAGGACATCACAGAGAATGGCACTTATATCACAATGAAGAAACTGTTATCAGAGGAGGTACAGGTTTATGGTTCAAGGGCTTGTCCATTCATAGAGAACAAGCTCAGCCTCTCTGCCTGACACACTGATAAAGACAGCACAAATAAAACAGCTCCACAGCTCCATCTTTGCCTCTCCCCAAGGGGAATAATATATCACCCATCTGAATGTGGCACATATTGAATCATTTCCAGTGTTGATGATTCATTTGAATAAATCAGCCTTTTTTATTTTGGCAACTTGAACTGATATTGAAATAAGGAAAACTGAAGTAACGTTGTTAGGTGTGAGGAAGGACAGATGTTGGAGTGTTCTATAGGACTGGTAATCCTAATCTCCTTTCAATTACCAATTAATGACTACAGTAATAATCTTCACATATATATGACTGTAAACCATAACCTGCCTAACACACACAGTCCAAATCCAGGAGGATATGTTGCTGCAGGCAGATAGGATCTTATCCTGGATTTGCGCAGACAAATGCACAGCCATAATTCAAGAGGTGCACAGGACAGATGTAGTTTTGACCTAAAATATATTCTCAATCTGACCAGACACTATTGGCAAGATCTGCGCTCAGGGAGTTCATTTTAAAATATGGCTGATCCACAAAAAGAGGTCCATTTGTTATATGAATTAACTCTTAGCAAATATCAAATATTTATGGGAAACATTAAATATGGACGTTCCCCAAACAAAAACTTTGAGTGTCTTCCACAAAAGGCTACAGATACACAGGATCAGCCTATTGGCAAATATGAAGAATCAGCAGCTTTTGCAATGAAAGGGTTATATACGCATTCAAGCTAAGAGACATATTCTAACATACACAGACACAAATCCTGTTGAGCTGAGGCAAGCAGAGATACCCTACCAGCCCTCCAAGGCACAATTAGGATTTCATGGGGGGAAGAAATCTACATTCCTGCACACATGAAAAAAGTCTTTTCTCCCTCCCCACAACAATATCAACTTTTTACTCAAGGAAAAACCTGAAGCACCACTCGATAGGATTTGGACAAAGAAATAAAAAACAAAGCCAGGAAAAAAAAAAACAACTAAATTTAAGCTGCTGCTGTTAAAGAAAAAAATATTATGGTAGAGGAAAAGCCTCCCAGTTCCAATCAATTTCTCCTATTCTCTGTGATATGAAAAGAAGCAACCACTCACAGTTTGTTTGAAGTGCTCGTCTGTGTGGAGCTGTGCTACGTTCAACAACTTACTGCATGAGCAGCCTATGCGCATGATTTTAACACCTGTCAGACATTCAGTCCAAGTGCAAGAGGTCAAGTACCTGCAGTTTAAATAAGAGATAGAGCAAAACACTACATTTCATTTCATGAGGCAACCTAATGAGTGGACACATTTACATAATGACACGGTTAAATCATTATGGGCATCACATGCTGGGCACAAGTGTTCAGACTCCTTCGCTGTTCACAAACTTTGTTTTTTTCCCATAAATCTACATTCAAAGTGAAAAGTTTTTAGAAATTGCAAATGTATAAAAAAAAACACACAAAATAAAATGTCTCACAAAAGTATCCATAATTTTTGCTGTGGTGCTCCAAACTGTGGCCAAGAGCATCGTGCTTGCTTTAATTACCCTCGAGATGTGAGATTCAAGTCCACCTGTGGCAAACTGAAGTCACTAGACATACAGTAGTTTAGAAATGCAGCCACTGTTGTGCAAAAAAGTCTGAATATTGAATACTGTCACTGTATGTGCCTGTGTACACTCTCTGCTGTCATCTGGCATCACTGTCTACTGCATCTTCTTGTTTGTAGGTTGCTAACTACATACAGTGTTATACCGTCTCTCACAGACGGATCCAAATTATATTGAAAAAAAGTGGAGCTGAAACAATTATTTGATTATTCTACACAAAATCTATTTGGGACTATTCTGATGATCAATGATTTGTTTTCAAGTGAAAAATGCCAAATATTCTGAAGTTTCAGCTTCTCAGATGTGAGGATTTGTTGCACCTTTTTTTTTTGTGTGTGTGAATATTTTCAAGTTTTGGATTAAACTGGATATTTTGTAGACAAACCACTAAATTCACCAAAAAAATTATTGGCATTAGTTGCAGCCCTAAACATACATAACATATTAAACGCGTGAGTGTAGTCTCTGGTATTCAGGATGTAACTTGTGGAGAATGACTGGCTGGGGTCATACTGGGCTAATGTTGATGCCTACTCTCAATATGTAACAAATATTTCAGCAGCGACCAAGCCAAAGAGTGAGAAAACCTGCTATGAACAGCTAGGTGGCAAGTCAGCTACTGAGCACATGTGTTATGTCACCCACAGAAAATCAAACCAGAACAAGCCACATTACAGTTCATTAATTTGAGGATTAACTTAAATATCTGAACAACAAGAACAGAGGTTTAAAACTTGTGGCCGGTCAGAATGAATGGTGTCTTAATGGGGTAGGTAATCTTCCTCCAAAAACCTATCTTTATGTATCACTAAAAGCACATTTGTGTAAAAAAAAATAAAACAAGTGAAAATTGAAAATGTCTTTAGAGGTCAGGAAATTCTTTAAACTCTTATCCACATAAAATAAATTGTGCTTGAAGCACAGCCACATTTACTTTGACCCCATCATGTCTGACTTTGACTGACAGAAAGTTAAATACCATGAAGACAACAAACAGACTCAAGCTTCAGCCACAATCAATGTCTCCAAGTGTAAACTTACAGCTCTACAGATTCACTCTGACAAAACCAATGGCCTGGAGCACATCCATAGAGCATTATGCCAAATAAGAACATTAGCAGCACTTGAGTTTGACCAAGACCTTTTAGCTGCCCAGCCTGTGAAGTGGTGTTTAAAGGAAAAACACACTGCAAACGTCACTACTGATTCCCAGATTTGTGTCACGTCTGAAGAAAAGGTTAAGCGTATTCTCTATGTGAGAATGACCATATCTGCAGCCGGGCATAAAGTTGGCACCCTGAGAAATCATGCCATCACTGTGCTTCAGTTTTCTCATTATCCATACCTCTCATGACATTCAGAGAAAGAAACAAAGCATCCTGCCAACACCTACTCTGTGAGAGAGCTCTTTCAGTTCAGCTCAAAAGCTGAGCGCTCCAAACCTCCACACCACAGTGTGGGCAGTGCTGGCAGAGCCATGTGCCTAAGAACACTGACTGAGTGCAACAGTTGGACTAATAACAGAACAAAAAAATAAATAAAATGGACACAGCAGGGACGGCCACAGCTCCACAGCTGAGGAGCAGGTTGACTCCTGCCCACCTCTCCCATTCAATAGTCAAAGATGTCCACAATGCCTCTCAGGTCTTAGTCCCATGAGGGGCGGTGAGCTCGCAGCTTCAGCCACTTCAGGGTGAAGCAAATCACTTTAATATGTTAAGAAGATTAAGCTGGATAACTGTCTAGATACATTTTTTGAAAATCCACGTAAATCTCTAGTGTTTTCATTTGGGGAGGGGTGGTATGTGAGTCAGTTGAGACGATCAACACAAACCCACCAAAGAGCAATGTGATTGGCCAGGGAAAATTGGGCTTATTTGAGATTTTGCATTTTAAGCTTCTTGAATCTAAGACCATCCTACCTCTGTCTTATTATTTTAACACCAGCCTTTGGGACAACAAAACTATAGGAAAAGAAAAACACTAGTCACATTTTCATGTGCAACAGCTCTTTGGGCTTAGACTCAGCTACTTATGCTGATGTTATAGCCTTATTTGTGAGAGTCAGTGTTAATCTGCTGGTGAAAGCATTTAAGAAAACACACATAAAAAAGAAGAAGTTAAAGTTGAAGGTTTCTAAAGTGAAGTACTTGAAGGGCTTTCTGGTGCATTTTTCAGGCAAATCATTCAAGTCAAATTAATTAATTGAAGCAAGTATGTTCTAAATGTGATGGATGCCTGACTTGTTTCTTCTATCGTAAGAATTAGCAATCTGAGGGTATCTGCCTGTCAGCTCGCTGTACTAGAAATTGAGCATGAAAATAAAAAGTGAGAAATGGAACAAATAATGTAAAAGGATTAACAAATCATTTGCATAACATTTTCTCTGCTTCCAAACTACAGGATCAGGAAAATGACAAGGAAGGCAGTTTTATCATCCCGTTCTCAGACCAATCAATGCATCAATGGACCCGACTACTGCAACCGTTAGCGGATAGCCTTTTAATGTCAAAAGCAAAATTAATCACTGGTAATAAATTTAAAAAGACTGACAAAGTAACTAAACAAACAGAGAAATGGGACTCACATGAAAAATATTTGCCAAAGACAAACCTGAATAGAATGTATCATGGAAAGGATGCTTTACTTCCACAGTGCCAAATGTGTATTAACCTGTTTTTTTAAACACTGTCTCTTCATCCAGAGTTAAGACAATAAGACCACTGGTGAGATGAAGGGGAGGGCATTATAGAGAGTTAAGCATTATGAGCAGCCCTGAAGCTGTTCTTTAAGCAGGTGAATCAGAGGATTGGGACACGTGTGTAACTGAAGCCTGTGCCGGACGACAAATGAGAAGCACAAAACATTTTGGCAAACTGCCACTAAGCCAAGCATTTGAGTCTTAAGTAAACTACACTTGATCACTTTTAACTTTGTGAGTACTTAGTAGAGAAGAGAAAAGAGACTGTCAAAGACAAAAAGTGCTCAAGTAATCTGGTTCATAAACTTATAGAATGCCTGTATTCACACTTTTCTTATTTAAAGATCAATCGCTCTATGACTGAGAATTTAATCCAAAGTTTGCAGTTCAATTTGTTTTAATACAAAAGGGTGGGAAAAAGCTGATAATATAAAAGCACCATAACATCCAGAAATGGAGGACCTCAAGATTCCTTTAGATCATACAGCACACAAAATGCCAAAAGAAGACAAAATGAAAACTGCCGGGAGCTACTTTTTTCCCCTCCGGGTGATATTTTTGGTTGTCATGAGGCTGCGGACATCTCCCTGCTGGACAGATCACATCACGGAAATGTACGAGTTTCTTACTGTGCCAAAGTGCAACCGAACAGTCTCCAGATCTGACAACAATTCCCTGGCAAATGTTGGGTTTCTGTAGCTCATATAAATAGAAAATTTAATCTTGTATGTTTGTCTAAGTATCCACAGCAGGAGATGCACTTCCCATGCAGATTATGAATCTCTGTTTGAACAGATCTTGTCGTCAACGTATATGAACTGACAAGATAGAATTTCTGTGTGAATACTGAATACTAATCAGGAGGCACAGGTTCAGGTGGTATTTTTATTAACGACCTGCTGCTGCTCCAAGTCTTTGCTATGGCCTCTATGCTGAAGCTTGTTTGCAAATGTGGATCTAACTAATGAATGTCATAATTCTGTATAATTCATATGTTGTCTCCTGTAGGAAATCTGCACATTTCCAACATGTGAAAATGAACTTTTGCTCATTTTTTCCAACAATGGCTGTATTTTTATTACCCAGTTAGTTTGCTGTGTATAAAGAGATGGCATCTCAAATTAATGCCAAATGCATGCCAAATTCTTATAAATCAAAGCGAATAGCCTCCTCAGGTTCTGTTGAGTCAGCTTTCTGTGGTGAATCACCTTCTTTTCTCACAGCTTTTGTCAAACAGTGAAAATCATTTTCTCCAATACTGCTGCTTGCACAGGAACCTGACCACTGTCATCTCCCAGGGTCCTCCTAATCTATTCCAATCCTTCCATTGATAATATTAAGTAATTTCATAGTAACTGAACCCATAGTTTACTCAGTCACAGAGGGAACGTATTGCTGCCTAGAGTTACGGCGGTATACTGGTTTCACGGTATGCCATGGTATGGAAATTGATGGTAATCATACCAGTATTGAAGAGAAAATGCAAAGCGCACCTTTCTTCCTGTACTGCTTTGTCAGACTCCGCAACAGGCGCCACACGCACACACGCAGCGGACAAATGGCAGAGAGACAGAGGCTGACAGCCCAGCACCAAACCATCCGTATGGGGCGCATTTATTAATCCCAATCAATAAAACGCGTGAGCGCATAAACGTCGGTTTTGCGCTAAGTAACTTCCCAAACTGTCTGTTGGTTTGCTAATATCTGATTTACAACAGGACTGACACGGATCCCGATCTGACCCCAGAAACACACGCGCAAACTTTCTCTGCTCTCATAGGTGTGTGTGTGTGTGTGTGTGTGTGTGTGTGTGTGTGTGTGTGTGTGTGTCTAGGTACAGACTGGACCAGTCTGGCTGCGCTGTCGCGCACCTACTGTTGTTGCTAAATTCGTTTAGAGCACTGTGACACCATGTCTCTATTGTCACAAGTTTTACAAACCACTCAACAGATTAAAAGAGAAAATAATCATCAGATTAATCCCTAATGAAAATAATCTGTAGTTGCACTTCAATACAAAATAGTCCAGAAGAGCTGCACCTCAACCAAATACAATGCATGAGTGACAGGCTGTTAATGATATAATAGTATAACATTCTTATGCATTTAGTGGTCTACTTCTACTTTTAGTACATTTTCATGATAATACTTAATTTTACTTAACGTTTTCGATGCAGGACTTCTACTTGTAACAGAGTGGGCTACTTTTACAGTGTGTTGTTAGTACTTTAAGTAAAGGATGTGAATACTTCTCTACTACTGGTGCTAACAGGCAAACTAACATGCTTTAGTTATATAACATGATATAGTTACACACTGTTTTTTATTTTTATTATTTATCATGTTTCTAACTCAGTTTATTTTTTAGGGTCAATTGCTGGTCAGTCAACTGGCACAGTCATTTGCAATAAAAAAAACCCTTCCCCCCATTCTTTTAAGGGTCATTGTAGCTGTTAACAATAGTACTTGTGTAATACTGTGAAACCATGATATTTTCTGAGATGGCTATCATACCTTGAAAATCTCATACAGTTCAACCCTATTGCTGCCTCCACTCTTAGACCAAATGTAACGTAAAGGAATACTATGCTGCTGTAACAACAGCAAGGATGAGTGGAAGGAAGAAATCACAGAGAGAATGTTAGAGAAACAGGAAAAATCTAAGTACTGGTTATGAGATATTAATGTGTCAGGTGCAGCCTTTGGGTTGTGATCCTTCCAACTCAGGGCAAAACTGCAACTTGTGCAAATACTCAACACCCCTTGCCGCTGTAGTGGTCTGCATGCTACAGACATACCTCACAAGGTGCAAATGATTCTTCTGTGTGAGATGGTGACTTGGGTTTATTGCCTCCCTTCATTCCACTGAATATGCATAATCAATCCCACACTGGTAGTGGAAGTTTATAATTCTTTCCTCTTCAAATGTTTGCATGGATCATGTGTGCTGTGTAGTAATGGGCAATGAGTGAACAGGGTGGGACACAGGTCAGCTTAACAGGGTGTTATAGTGACAAGGTGGGACCTTTACTAAGGAAATGAACTTCCTGAATCCCAGCCAAATATACTGATTTAATCCAGAAACACCCACCTGATGACACTGAATATGCAATGAGATGCATATTACGGTATGTTTCACTGGTTGACCCTGGTTGTTATATAAAGGCTCAAGAAAGTGATTTGTCTGTTTATCTAAATATACATCCTTGGTTCCTTGCCAAATGAAGACCATCACCTACTGAAAATAAAATCCCTATCTTTGCACTTTCACATCCCCAACATGAAGACCTATCAGGAATCCTGCATGGGTGGACATGTAGGCTTTCCTAGGAATGACAGGGTCTGTTAGAGAGGAACCCCACCCTCGCTTTCTCCAGCATGCCAGCACAGAGGAGAGTGGGCAGCGCTGAGACGGCAGCCTGCCGTGGGCACTGCCAGGCTTAAAGCTGCCCTGTCGTCATCAGAGGCTCGCAGAAAGAACGCTGAGATTCACAAAAAAAAATAAATAAAAGAGGAGGGGGATTGTTGCATTTAAATCCTCTCTCAACGCCCCCACATGTTTTAGCAAAGCATAAAAATCAT
>NW_018127903.1:201158-219137 GCF_001952655.1 Monopterus albus
GGGAAAGAGAGAGGAAACAGCTATTAGCAGCAGTAAGCAAGCTCAAGGCAGCTCTAATCGCAGTAATGGTTTAAACCCTCATTCCATCCACCAGATGCAAGAAACGTCTACCCAAAAACAAGGCTTTGAAATCCTCCATGTCTAAGAATGTGCCCTGTGGCTATGGTCCTTACTGAAAAAAAGAAAAACAACTCCATAACTGTATCCACTTTTGGAGACACTATGAGGTAAAGATAGCTCCTGTGGCCTGTGTTGTTTACACCAAGTCAGCTGAGGAAAGACGAACGTATGTATATCAGACTCAAAATTATTTAAACGTGACATGTACAGTATGTTAATGTCAATGGTTTTAGCTGAGAAATCAAACAGAAAAATATTCTCACGGATGCAGGAGAAAGAACTCTCCGACTTAAAAATAATTAGGTATTTAATAACACACAACGATAACTTTTCATTGAGCTTCCCTTGCCTAATGTTGCTAACTATTGTGCTGATATAAAAACTGCACCTCACAGTCCCATTAGATGCATTTTTGTATGAAACTGTTTTCTAAGCAAAACTTTGATCATACTAAAATACATGTAATCAAGCTGTTTGCAGGATTAAAAAGAAGCTCACTTAAATACAACTTTAAGGAGATTTAATTAGGTGGGAACTCGTGCTGATATTTTTTGGCTGTGCCAAAAGCACACCTGGAGCTGACATGTAGCCAAAAATATACAGAGCATTTTAATCCTCCCTAGCTCTGATTTCTTTGGTTATTTTTGGATTCTCCTTAATTTTCACTATTCTTTTCTAGTGGCAAATCTGTATTTTAAAGGTTTTGTGTCCTTCAGCCATGTTTGCTGGTTTTCCAAAGGGCCTCTATCAGTATCAAGAACCTGCGCAGCTTTTCCTTTCTGTGAGGTAAAATCTCCTAAAAGCATTTTGGCATTTACAGTAGACATAATGTTAAAGTGCCAGAGTACAATTATAGATTAAGGTGTTAAAACATTCTTTTGATATTTATAAGCCATTTTCAGCATAAACTCCACAAATAATCTACGTTACCTAATCATTTATTGAATAATTAACATAATTACTGGGTGGAGCAGTGGTTAGCACTGCCGCCTCACAGCAAAAAGGATGTGTGTTCAAACCTGGTGGCCGACTGAGGCCTTTCTGTGTGGAGTTTGCATGTTCTCCCCATGCCTGTGTGGGCTTCCTCCCACAGATATGCATCTTAGGTTCACTGACAATTCTAAATTATTCATAGTTGTGAGTGTGAATTGTTGTCTGTCTCTACGTGTCAGTCCTATGATAGACTGGCGATCTGTCCAGGGTGAACCCACCCCAATGTCAGCTGGCCATTTAATACAGGTAGCAGAATGTTACCACAAATTTTATTTTACAATGAGCCCTGTCAGGGCAAACACCTATCCTATTCCATTCAACAAAGAGCTGACTTCCTGACCTCTACAGCACAATCTATGAATGTGATTTACAGGACAAAGCTGGATTCTACCTAAACACATTTAACTTGAGTCTCAAAGAAGTTCTTTTCAATTACAGGTTTGGTTCCTGACTTCTAAGATTATCACGTACAACAGTGAACACTTCTTTCCTAGGCTTAGTCTCTCACCCAGAGGTCAAATATTAATAAATCATTGCCTGGCCGCATCAGGGGTTAAATCTTGGATATTATGTACAACTAGGACTCTAGTCAAGAAAAGATGGATCTGATTTAAACAAATGTGAATGTTTGTAGCTTGCCTACATATTTAAATGGTATTACATTTAGAATACCAGTATTCTAATCGCACCTACTGTATATAATCCACTAGCTTTATCCTTCAGGGGGAAGCGTTTCTTAGTTTATATGGTACAATGATGGTACAGTATTCCAAAACAAAAATGACAGCTGCATACTGTTGCTCTCTGCTGAGTTCATAGGTTAATGTATTCTAAAACATAGTGAAGAAAAGTTCATGTCTGTTAAAATTTACATTCTGACCTTCAGCATTCTGCACTTTGAAGTTAATACACTGATTTCTAAACAGTTTCCCTATGAAAGAATATGGTCAGGTCCAACATTCATAACCACTTAGCACTAACTTTATTTATGAGCCCAACTGTAACCAAATCATGCTGTTACAGTTTAGTCACGTTAGCCAATACATATCCCACTTGTATCAAACTGCAGACGCATTTGAAGCTTCTGAGTGTAATTAGTACTTCTAAAAATGCTTCATTAACACACATGCCAGGTTTTGCTAACACATAAGTTCAAGTGCTGATTTGTTACTCTGAAGTTTGGACACAGAAATCTGCAGTTTTTGTGGCCTTTTGCTTTTGTTTTTGGTCATGAGCACCTATTTAGAGGCGGGTTTATGGGACTACTGCCCATTGCGCTCTATTACAATTACCCAGCAGGCACACATCCCGTCTCAGTAATGAAGTGGGTGTTACAGTGGGTGGATTCGAGCCTGCTCGTATTCTGTATTTCTGCTGCTGGGTACAAGGGCTATGTGGTAGAGAATAGCAGCAGCGGTGGCAGCATGGCACGGTGACAGAAAACGTGGTGGACCAGTAGACCAGCCATAGAACCACAGGCAACAATCTGAGCCTTTAGTAGTGTCAGGAGAAATGGAGAATTGCATTTTAAAAGCCCACAAAATAAAGTTTGTATTGATTTAATCTAACATGTAATCTGTTTTGTGGTTTGACACAGATTCTGGCAATAAAAGAGAATCATGTAAGACAGCATTACAGATAATGCAACCATAGATCAAATGGAGTTTGGGGAAGAGAAGGGCAATACATCATGTTCAAGCTGGACTGCTTAGCTCTGGAATTCATAAAGTAGCTCCTAAATCGAGGTGGCTTTCAATTTAAGTTTTCAATTTACAGATATAGGATTTGGTGTACGATTGATGTAACCCCACTGTCAACTTCAGCAGGGGTTCTGTGGACTGGGAACTGTATCTCTCTCAGTCTGTTTCTCAACAGTGAAACTACACCAAAGATAATCCACTCAAAAAAACACATATAAATAAATGACTACTACACAGATCAGAAAAAAAAATCTCTGTGATGATTTTAATGCTTGGCCCGACAAGAGCAAGTATTTTAAGAGGAACATACTACATGGCTTTCAAGCCCACACTTGTTTCTCTTTTCGGTTTATGTGGTATAAAAGGTATTTTGGAGCTGCACTGTTAACATCATGCTCTTTATACAAGCATCTCCCATGTTCTTGTGTTATCATCAGCAAATAACATTCTGACACTGACAAATTTATCTAAAACATTTTAACACCAATTTCAAACTTTAAACAATAGTTTCAATCCATATATCAGCCTAATCATGCTGATATATGGATTACATTATATTTATCTAATTCTGGTTTGTCTTAGAGTTACTATATGGGTTCATACACCAATTCTCTAAAGTATGCACAGCTGTCTAATAACTACAACTGACACCTAACTGAGGATGGAGATGTACTGTCTGTGGCTTCACCAGCTTTATTAGATTTTGTACAGGTCAGAACTGAGTTATCAGGGACTAATGTCAATTACATTAACACAAACTTTATGATTTATGTTAACAGTGTAAACTCTAGTGTAAATCCAGCATAACCTTGGTTTAACATGACTGTTCACAGAGGGAGCTGTAAGTACGAGGTGCTAGCATCACCTTCTGGTGACATTTATTCCTATAGTGAATCAGTAACAGGTGATGCAGAAAACAGAAGGTGACATACAGCACACGGTCAAAGCTGGGGAGCAGATTGACCTTTAAATGTTGTTAAACTGCCGCTTAATGCTTGTTATTTCCCCAGTTATTGTATTATAAAATCATTTTCTTTCTTCAGACAGTAAACCACAGTCAGCTCTGGTAGTTCAGGTAGAGATGCAGCTTTTTATCCATTACTGCACTCTAGTGTTAAAATGAAGCACATGCACTTGGCAAACAAATAATGCTGACAAAAGACAAAGACAAAATTCCACACAGCAAAAATGTCAGAATTTTCACAAAAATACTTTTATACGTAAATCAGAACTCTTTATCTGAGGTATGATACTTGTAGTTCTGTTAAATGTAGCAGATGAATGACAGCAGACACAAAGACCTGAGGATTTCCTATTACAGTTAACTAGAAGCCGCAGTATGTATCTTTAGTACTGATGTACCAGTGGATATCAAATCAGAATGTCAGTTATTTCAGGTCTGTGACAGTGACAATCCCCAAATAACAAACAGCTTAACATACATACACACACATCTCTTACCGTACCTTGTCTGCTCTAGAGAAGTAAATCTGCGGGGCGATCCAAATTTTGCTGATTTTCTCTCTGAGGTTCTTTGGAATTATAAGGCATTCATCGATGTCCATCTCTGGATAGATCACTTCAAGCCCACCACTTTATTGAAGAGAGATAAAAGCTGAAACTCTTTATACACAGTTTTGTACATTCTATACAGAGGGCAAAGTGAGCAGGCTTCCACACAGAGATAAACAACAAGCAGAAAGTGTTAAAGTACAACATTTATTAAGCAAAAGAAGCGCTAGTTTAGAGTCTTTGCCATGTTCATTCTGTGCGGAGTTTACATTTTTATATGATCTACTTACTGACAGAAAGAAGAATCCAGAGTGCTCAGGGTGTCTGCTGTTGCTTCCATGTGGAAAAGCCCCAAAATGCAGGCAAGTAACATCAGGAATGACGCCAGTAGAGCCTGCAGAACAGCTGTGTTCAGTCGGTGTGCAAGAAGCAGTTACAGGATTTTCAACACAACAGTTCTGCTCTAATATGTTAGATTCAAATAATGCTGTAGGTAATATGTAGTCTAATTGCAAACAGCTCATTTACACTACAACACTACAAATAGTTTCAAATGTCAGACACAAGATGCCGAGGCCTGTACACAATGACAGGTGGTATTTCACCTCATAATTTCTACTGACTGACAGCTCTTTGCCAGCAGTTTAACTTTTGAACAATAAATAAATCTGTTTGCCAGAGGTGAACATGCTTCTGACGTGCAGCTTTGTAGGTCTGCAGCTAAGACTCAATGTCACTATCAACCCTCTGGCACATATTTAGTCAGTCACATGTCAGAAAATAGTTTCAAATGTCAGACACAAGATCCCAGAGCAAAGGTCAACATCTTTAGAAAATAACAATTCTAACCCTAATGATGTTGAGTAGAATACAATGCAAGACAAAGAAAGAAACCTTAAAACGTTTTTTGAAAACTCACTTAAAATGATTAAGTAATTATCATCATTTCTAACTTGTAGATTATTTGACTATCATTTCAGCCCTGCTTCTATTTTCTTTTCAGTTTCAAAACTGAATTGTTATGGTACTTTTGGTGTGGTTACATCTCTGCCCTTGCTCTGCTATACTCTCTTTCACCTGCTGCCAATCAGAGCTTATCTGGACACCTGGTCCACCTATACCTGTTAAACTACATAACAGACGAGTATGTTCCTAGTTGACGTCATTAAATGCTCTTAAGTTGTACGTCTGGTTAGAGTCAGTGTCACAGTTTTTTTATTATGCAATTGTTTCACTTTAAACTCGACTTCGTGTCACTTAGCTCTCCAACCAAAGAAGAAACGCGGTACACAGCAGGAAATGTTACTATATTTAAAGTTACATTGCGCTGCAAGTGAGACAGACGCACATTTGTTAAAGTGTTTTCTAATCAAACTTCACGCTGTATTAAAATGACGTGACCCTCGTTTGACCCGCAACATTTTAGGAGTTACTTAATGCATTCTAAAGTTATCTTGACTACCACAAGCTTAACCTTTACTTGTTTATATTTACGCAACGCATCAGGCTACAGTTTACCAAGTGTCCGCGCAGACAGAACAGGCGTTAGATAAAACTGCATGGCACTCAGACTGGGGGGGTCTTCCCCCCCCACACTTGTATTCAGGTGGTTACATTCGCCATTAACGTTACCATCTCTCAGTTGTCCACTGGTGTTTTTTTTGCTGTTTTCGTATCCTGGTTCGGGCGCTGCTGTTGGTGCTGCCGCCTCTGTGCAGTGCACGTTCCTACTGACACATGACACAGCGCGCGCGTCGTTTGACACTGAAATATGAAACCATGTGCTGTAAAAGAGCTTTGCAAAGGGGGAAAAAGACTGGCATGATATCCAGACGTAACACTTCTTTTTATTTAGTAAATATCATTTATACATTTTCAAGAACACATGCTACAGAATTTCAGGTCACAGCTCCTAAAACAGTTTTTGAAAACAAAAATACCTGATGACTAAATAAAATGTCATCTAGGCTTTGCACACTGAGAAAACATTCAAGTTTTTTTCTTTTCATTTATTTTATTTTTTGTTTATTTAGTTTTACATGTTCAACCGTTTCTGAACAAGGCCTCTTTAATTATGCAGTAGTGATTGTGCAGCATATACAGTATTTAATATATTCCTGGTGCTGCTAAAGCTCCCTTTGGTTTGTGCTTCTCTGCAGCAGTGATCTTAGCACCCAAACATATGGAAAAGGGCCCAGTGACAACTTCTTTGTAATTTGTTATCTTATCTTTTTTTTTTTTTTACCTGATGTTGTCTACTTATCTAACAATGTTGCAATAGTCTTTGATGCAATTTGATTAAAACCTGGTGCTACAAAGCAGTGCAAGTTTGTAGCTTCAAAGTCAAACATTTCAGTATGCATAGTACAAAAACAGTATCTACATTAATCTATGCAGTACCTTGTATCAATTGCTATGCCACGTTTGAATTGCAAGTCATCACACACTTTATTATTTACATGTTTGAGTTACAACCTAAGTTCCAATGATAACACTACTGTATCTCAGCATTTTTTTTTTAATTATGCAGACTCCAGAATTAGATCTCGTTAGCATAAAGCAGATTTAAAACGACGAAACTAATTGGAAATCCCTGCATTCATTTAATGGTTAATGTCACAAATTGATGATCTGTCATTGTGTTAGTCTGGTGTGGCCTTGATGGTCAGAGTCTCTGTGTTTTGTGTTTCGGACCATAGGCCCTATGCAGGGCTCAGACTGAAACACACTCATTGGACTGTTCAAGTCACACACAGACTGGTTGTTTTACATCCATATGGGTTATGCACATTATGTACAAATACACACAGTCTAGGGAGCACCATGGTAACTTAACATAGAACAAACAAACTAGTAACCACAATAACAAGACTTTACCTTTGTTACCAGACACTACGCTGTATATTAAGGCATGAGGTGTTGTTAATGCAAACATCAGCTGAAGATGCCTTGTAAAATGCAATGCACTGAGGAATGAAATGCACGTCTATGAACTCTACCGGTCACACCACCAAGGCAAATTATAACAATACAGACCCAACTGCTGGTAAACTGATGATAAACTGTATTGTGTGTGTGAAAACTGCACATTATTATTCAAAGGGTTATTAAATTAAAGTATTTGGAATTAGAAAGAAAGAAAGAAGAAGGAGAAAGAAGAATGAAGCTGGCTCTAAAAGGTGCTGGAGGCACATCCCTCTGCCTAATGTCTGACCATGCACGCCAAAAGATTTGAACAGTTACGATATTCAAAATGACAGCTCCTAGGTTTAATTAGCAATAGACAGTTAATGTAATAATTAAGAACAATTTGAAGCTACTGCTTAGAGCACCAGCACTACATTTTGTATCTATATATTATACTTTCAATTATGATGAATAAACTTCATCTATCTTGGCAAGCCCTCTTCATGCAGTGTAGATATTGGGTCAGAAGTTAATACAAACAAGAAATTAGTTTTGCCACTGAATTGATTCATCTCACTTAACCATTTTAAGATCTTTGTTGGGCTCTATCTAGTAAACTACTGTATGGAATTTGTATAACCAATAATATGCAGGACTAAAGCAACCCTTTCCTAAACACACAGTATGCTGCAAAAGCAAATGCAGCACTCATAATTTACTCTTTTAATAACAATGGTGTTTTATGGATGATGAATCTTTATAATGCCATTTATATAAATGTGTCTATTTTGCACTGTAATTCTACTCTACTATCAGTCAACTGTTCATTTGAACTGTCTTTAATTTGCATGTATGTACACTACAGTATATGACAGAGTTAGCTGGAGGTCAGCACAATGAGTATTCGGTTCAACAACAGTTTATAGCTGCACAGTAACTAAATGCAAGTCTGATAAGTCAGCTCGATATTCTGTGTATGTATTACTCAGTAATACTGTACAATTCTACTCACTGCCTGCAGCACACAATAAGTAACCGCAAAGTGGAGTGATGCAAGTTACTCGCAGTTAATTTTGTACAATTTACAATCCAGCCCGTCTTCACTGAGGACCACGCTTACAAATCCAAACAATGCTGCAGTCCATCCTACAATCAAACACAACAGCAGATGGCAATCTTGAACAGATACTGTGAAGTGTGCAAAACAAATAAAAACATCATTTGAGTTAAACCTCTTCACAATATTTAAAAACATTTCTCCCCCAGTTCTGTTTTTTCTTAGTTTGCTGCATTGTGTCACAACACCACACTGTCTTCAGTGTCACACACCGGGATGCTGCTACTGGAGGTTTCAGTGTGTGTCTCTGTGGAGAGGAGTCCAGGGAGTGCTGGGGGTGTGTACAAGGGGATGGATGACTTCACCCAGGCATGAGGACGCCTCCTGTGTGGTCAGTTCCTACATAGTCAACTGCAGATGATCGGGTGGGGGGCATCTGCTGCTCAGCTAAAACCAATCTCTAAAGGCTGTATCACCACCAGTGACAGATACGTCAAGCACACGTTCACAGAGTGATGGTAATGTACATGTGGTCACTTTAGCTCTGATAATGGTTCTGTTGCTGTCCAGGGTGACAGTGATCCAACTGATGGGACCATTCAGTGTAAGGCTAATGGACTCAGGAAACACGTGTGCTCACTCATCAAGCGACCGACAGGAAACAATAGTGATCTGTTTCGTTTTTGCTGGCATTTTACAGAAAATACAGATATTTTCCTTTGTTTTGGATCTCCTGTGTCTCAGGACACTGAATGCATTCATGTAAACTAAAGCCCTTTTGTGACAAGAGGCCACAAATCACATGATGTAAATGCTGAGTGTGTCCCGACTCACATCACTTTTAGCTGTGCAAGCCGTACACAAACATTCAAAAATAGAATGATTATACAAAAATAAACTTGCCAGTATTTTCCATGTATGCATACACAATCATAATCTGCATGGTTAGAGTGAATGACTTGATTCTTAGCAGGCTATATTATTGTTACATCCTGTTGATAAGATCATACTGTACACATAGTTTGGTAGATTGTACAAACACTTAAGGGCAAAGTGTTATATCTCTGAGACTCTCTTGTATTGAATTGCTGGTTGTTGCAGCTGATAAGCAGCGCTTGGATATCTTGGAAATTCTGTGGCAGCAGAGTCCTAACAAACAGAAGGAGAAACTGTGTGCCCAAATAACAGGGGCATAGCTAGCCAGCAGGACTTATCTTCTATTGTATGTTTTACAACTTGCGTCCACACTGATGTTCTCCACGGTGGACCTGGCCTTACCACTTGATCAGATGACAGCAGATGAGCCAGAAGAAGGAGAGTTCGAGTTGTGGGAGGAAGGAAGGTTCCAGAAAAGCCACTTGCGTTTGCATTGCCGTCTCTGGTACAGGTAGTCCTCCTTGTCACGCTCTTTACGTGCTCTTTGGTAGTGGTCATCCTCTTTCAGGTACCACACAGGTGGCCAGCGATGTTTCTCAAAGTATTCTTGATTCTCTGCATCAGAATAAAATGTTTTAGGAATCTGAAAAGGCTTTGTAAAGTTTTCAATAATGTATTTCCCCACAACAATTTTTGCATTTCAACATGGTCACAACAAACTGCCGCACATATCAGATGGATGAAACTAATTTAAGTGACATTTGCATATTTTTCACACCATTTTTTACTTCATCGTAGTAACACAGATACATAGCCTTAATTCCTATCATGTACAATATCACAGCAAACATAAAAGCCTACATCATGACAAATAAGAATTAAGAAGATACCGTGAAGGTCTATTGTGCAACACCACAGACTGGTAGCTGTGTTACCTGTGGACTTGGCCTTCATGTCTCGGGGAAACTTGCGGCAGACACTGTTGTAGTTGGTGCAGATGTGGTGAAGACACCAGCCACTGAGCTGCTGGGCCCCGTGGAACTATCAATATACAAAATCATTAATTTTCAGTTTTGTATTTGTACATTGCTGCTGTAAGGTTTTGAGTTGAGTACATTTGAGCTAAACCTACATGACTAAAACACCACGGTCACTAAAGCAAGAATGGAAAAAAAATATTTTTTTTCAGATTTAAACGTAACTCCAGAGCAGTTCCCACTAAGATGGCCCCCATTAACAAGATGACTGACAAGTCATAATACCTGGGCCATATCCAAGTACACAAGCACATCTCCATCAATGTCAGCCCCCATCATCGCTGCCTCCATCAATACTGTTACTGTGTAGAGCTCTGAAAGAAACATATTAGGTAGTCACAGTGGCTTTGTGTAATACAGTCCTGTGGTTTGCTAGGTAATAACTACACCAGATGTAATACCTGTAAGTGCAACCAGGTGGGGGAGACAAAGACGATTGGCAAGAACAATAAGCTCCATTGCATCAAGGTCAGGCCGAGAACAAAACCGCCCGGTGTAGAGATATTCGAGCACAGCCCTCATACAGCTGCGAGTTGTGTTGGGAAACAGTACCTTAGAAACAGGAACATGTGGCACAGTCATGACTTAACGGCCTAAGGCTTGTGCTATGTTTAATTTACTTTAATCAAAATATGAGAAGGCCTACCTTTCACTTATGTTATGATGTTATATCAGTTTTTCAAAAAGTGTCTCAAAATTGAAAATTCTTCAGTACATAAAAAAAATTATAAAACCATATGATCTAAATCGCAGCCTACCTGCATACTCTAAGTGGTTTTTTTTTTACAATATTATATTTTAAGTAATAATAGTAGTTTCTATTAAGGTAGAAAACAGATTAAAGTCACAGAACTAATGTATACTTGGACCACACAGGTCAGCGTACTTGTATCACAACAGATTTCCAATCCTTTAATTAAATTATACTTTGTACACAGACTACACAGTTTATCTGGGCTCTACTTGGGTCAGTACATAGATGATCTTGCTGCACCTGTAATTAAAGCAATTCAGTATTGAATACAATGCCTTATACAAATAGACTGGCAATAAGACTTCCACTGGGAATTATGAACAAAGTGGAATAAATGGGGGCTTGTCTGGGATATGAACCCGGGGCCTCTCACAGTACTGACTTTGGTTTGTACTTGAGCTCTATCGGTCATATTTCACATCTTAACAAACCAGTGACATATTATTTATATTTATTCCACAATATACTATAATTATGCTGGTTTGCTTCCTTCGATTATTAGGACATCATTTGCAGTTGAGCATATCTCTCTACAGTTTTGAGGGTGTTAGCTACACAGTTAGCCACTATAGGCTGACTTACCTCTTTGGTACAGCTTTCCACAAAAGGCCCGCCAAACATCGCCGCCATCCAGTCACAACTAGAGATGAGCAAAGGCTTGTGCGCCCTGATCATCCCATCATCTAGCTTGAATATTACATCTGTAATACAGAGGTGAGTCACTGACAGCAACTTTCTTACACCTGAATCCAGGATACATGAACATAGATGAAAGATTTCCACTCACCAGAGAAGGTGCCTTTGGCCAGACACTCTTTGAATCTGTTTGTGCGCCGTACGTGAAAGGCTTTGGTGATTTCTTGGTTCATGAAGGCTTCATTGTTAAGTATGTTTGCCACCATCATCCGCAGGTCAAAAACCTCCAGCAGCTCAGCAATGTGTGCAATGTGCATTAGGTCTTTCTCATTCTCGTCTAGCTGACCTGTGTACAGGTAGCGAAGTACCGCTCGGAAAGGTCCAAGCTGCATGGACTGGTCCATGTACACTACAGTCATGGGCCTGGGGCTGTATGTTATAGGGTCATCTACCAGCTCTTCTTGGATGCTGACAAAAGCTCGGCTCCATGAGGAAAGCAGTCTGCCCCGTCGGGCCCCCTCAAAATCTTTCAAGGTCCCATCACTGGTGCAGGCCCTCAGGTTGGCCCTGTCTCCATCATCACTGCTCTCACAAACATCAAAACTAGCAGCACGCATCAGCAGCTCTCGGCCAGAGAGAGCACCGCCACGAGGGGGCCTTTCAGACTCCTCATTTTGTGTGTCCATAATAAAGAGGTCATAGAACTTTGAGGAGGATGTGGCCAAGTAAATCTTGTGTGCAAAGATTTTCTGCCGCTCCTGCAGGACCAGGATGACATCAGCACAGTGCGGGTCCTCCAGAAGACCAACTGGATGTTCCTCTGTGGTAGTTGGGGGAGGAGGCACAGTAATTATAGGTGGGGGAGGTTTCGGTGGCAGGAAGGGCGCCTGAAGGAGAGGTCGCTGAACATTTCTGAGGTGAGATTTCCAAAATTGCAGGTGGCGGCGTGAAATGAGCGCAGCTCGGATAGCATTATCAAAGACGTCCTTGACTCCAAATTGAGCAACAACGCTGGTTTCATAATATGGCACTCCCAGTTCTTTGGCCACCTCCCGGCCTCTCTCTGGAGGAAGAATCTCATTGGATTTAATAGGTCTGAAAGAGAAGAAAATATATCAAAGACAATTCAGGCACTAGAAAAAAAGTAAATCAATACAAATTTCAAACACTCTCTAAAAATGTTTCATTATTTTGTTACAACCTAAGTCCCACTACCTAGCTAAAGGCCGCCGTGCCCTGTTCACTGCCTCCAGGTCAGCGTAGCGCAGGTCCAGCTGACAGCCCACCAAGATGACGGGAGCACGGGGGCAGAAGTGTTTGATCTCAGGGTACCACATGGTCTTCACGTGGTATAAAGAGTTGGGATTAGCAATTGAGAAGCACAGTACCACCACATCAGATCTGAAGGGAAAACATAGTACAAATTAACTTCTGATACAATAGCACCAGAGCAAGTGCTAATAGGTTAACATTGAATTTACAGTATCTCACCTGCCATATGCAAAACGACGGTCCTTATGATGGTCCCCAAAAGTATCCCAGAGCCGCAGGGACACACTGACATCATCCACTACGTCTCTGGAGCGCTCTAATACCTAGTAGGGGATACAGTAACACACTGGTCAATATATAACCACCAGTTTCTGTAAATCACTGCAGATGTGAATGACTGCAGTGCACAAGTGCTTTACTCATGCATAGATTTAACTCAGTCAAGTGACCAGAGATTTAAATTCTAAAATACATTTTCCATATTTATTTAAAAAAAAAAACATGCAGGTTAACTTTGCACAGTTATGAGCTTGCTTACAAACCTCCTGGCATACTCTGTACTGGTCAATTGCCCAGACTGTGGGCACATGTGTAGCAAGTAACTGGTACTGAGTCAGCGTTGCATTGCAAGCCCTGGCACAGATAAGGCGGGTCTTTCCAACTGCATTGTCTCCCACCACCACACACTTGATAGTTTCAACGTTTGGCCTCTCATAGTCCATATCAGAAACTGTCAACTGGGACCTGTCGAAATTAGAAGCACAGAAAGCTGCATCAGCACTGGAAATCTGACACTATCATCCTGAACAGCAAAGGCACATGGATCAATACATCTATAAGAGGCTGTGACTGCTCCTTATCTGCACTGCTTGTTTTGCCTGCAGAGCTATCAATGGATAGTCTTGTGACTTCTCTGTGCCCATTCACAAGTTCCCTGTCTTTGTTCCTGATATAGAAACAATTTAAAGGGTCAAGCAAACAAAAATAGGACAATTTAAAGACGAACACACCTAGTACTGCAAAATATACGATTTTTTGTTAAATTTTACAAGAAAGGCACATCCAGTTTCAAAACAAATATACTATTTCAAATTAAACTGTTTAGTTTGTCTATTAAGTTAATAAAGGCCTTTCTTGATATTTCTGTAATCCTAACCATCTGTCAGCCTAAAATACCTGTTTGCAGTTTCTATATTACAATCCAGATGATGTTACCTTCAGCACAGTTCTAATCATGCCAGCCCCAACTGGTAGCATAGGAAGTATCTAACTAATATGGATAAATATACTTTCATTAAATGAAATGGAGGGAATAGGTAAATAGACTATTTCTTGAAAATGGAGGCTGATGATTTAGGCACCCGGACTGGTTTCCAAGGGAACTGTAGCCTGTGTTTCTGTGTCACAGCCCATGTCAGATAGTTTTTATATGCATTAAACTGATAAGAATGTGTTATTTTATTTTACAAAAACAACAGCACATAAAAGTGTCTGTGTGACCACTGCCATTTGATTTGACATCCATAGCATACTAGTGCTGTCTTCTAACCTTATTTTAGTTTTAATTTGTGCCACCATAGCTCACTGGACATCAAACTCAGCTAACCCCAGTGTTCCAGTACCTGCCTGGACCCCGAGGACCCACTGTGGAAAAACAACTGCACCCCTTGAAGATCCCTAAAGCATCACACTACAGTTAAATGCCCATTTCTGTTGGAAATCAGGAACAATGTTTTATCATTAACAGTATAGCAAGACATTTTCTATTTTGATGCATGCAGATCTCTGAAGATTACAGTTCCTATGCTGCTGGATTTTTTTTTTCTTAAACTAACGTTGCAGCCATTTATAAAACCAGCCTTTCACTGACGGCACATTTATAGGCCAGGTACTGCTTCTATTAAGAACTGCGCCTGTATAACACTACAGAGATGCAACGCCTCTAACACTGCTCATATGCCCTCCTGTTAGTCTACACTGCGCAATTCCCGAACTAATTCATCATTGTTGATATGGTCAGATATTCCCTACAACTCCACACGGCATCTTCAGTCTATTCTCTCCAATACACGGCAATTAAATAAGCGTGCAACCTCAAATATCACCCATAACAAAGATGATAAAATTGTGCGTCTCCTACCAGAAGGACCGAACAGTCCCTCCTCCACCGAAACACTAGTCATGAGGCTTTGCTGCATTACACATTATGTAACACCCCGTCAGTGACTCTTGAGCCTGTTTATCTGGCTCAGTGTTCATCAGGAAACCAGCGACAATCAAGCCAGTTGCAGGAAATGTGTCATGCCCCCCTTACCACAACATAAGGAAGTGCTGCAGTGGGCTGGTCGATGAACGAGATAAAAAGCAGGGCTCCATCGGATGCAGCTTGCACCAGACGGCAGCTCGTATGTAACTTCATCTTCGAGGCAAGGTGAACGAGGCTTGGAAATAGGCAGCCCACCGCAGATGTATCAGTCCACGTCCTCTGGATCGGCGCGATAAGCCCGACTGTAATGCCACAAGTACGTGCACTGATGTCAAGCTTGTCAATGCGCTGCAGAGCTGCAGCTCTGCCCATCATGGAGCTAAAGGCCTCCGTAGCTAATAATAGGCAGGGCGCACAGACGAAAACAAAACAAAACACTGATCCACTTTAAAGTCCCACAAATCCCATTCCACAGCTCCAATATGGACTGGCTTCATGTCCAGCATACCTCTCCCCAGTAAGAGTCTGGGTTGTGGCCTACTTTGCACATTTTACAAAAGGTTTTTGTTGTGAATGTGATCAAATGTACCTAATGCATTCAGGCTGCCTAAATAAAGTGAAGACAACTGCACTGCAGGCTTGAGGATAAATGGCCAGCTCCCTTAAGGAAATGATAGTATTGTATGTAGGGGCGCCAACATTTACACATGGGACAGGTGGGGCTCATCCAGCAGAGAGATACTGATTAATGTGCATATACTATTTGTGTGCACCCTACAGTAAATACATGCAGATAGTAGCTACATGTATGGCAGATACACAGATTCAGTTAACTAAAAGGAATTAGATAGCAGCACATGGATTACAACTATTTCACTGGTATAATCTATCATTGTGCCATTCAGAAGTGATGTAAAAGTAAAGCAAGAGTCATAGTAGCTGTTGAGCACTGGCTTTACTGTACATTATGGCTGCAGGAGATCCTCTGATCCATAACTAATGATCAAGGTTAACTTTTTTGACTGGCTGACGTGAAACTAATTGTACATTTGCATGCATAAATGTCATAAAAATATAATGAGCACAAATGGAAATCTAATTGTCCTTTCATGAAATTTGTTACTCTTTTACTCCAGTCATAAAGCCCAACAATTTTGACCATTTTACTTTAACAGGTACAAATATTCCAGGGACAGATAAAAAAAAAATTGAAGTAGGTTAAGATATCTTGACTTCTAACTGGCAGTTAGTTTAGTCACTATTTAGTAATTTGAGGCATTGCACTTAATAGCCTGATAACTCAGCCTCAAAGTATTAAAAGCAAAGAAATGACTGACCATAATTGGTCTGTGATGAATAACAAGTTACTTACCGCTCACAGGTATTGACAGCCATAGTGCACAAATGATGAAAAGACTACTGAGAGAGCGCTTTCACTGTCAGAGAAATAGTGATTGTTTCCACTCCAATTCAGTGCAGTAATGCTGTCCTCATAGCCTCATGTGAAGCAGCCTAGGAAAGGCTTCAAATCCACAATGAAGCACAATCTCAAGAGTTCTGTTTTTATCATTTACCTCTAACACTCTGAGTTTAATTATACTTGCAAATTTTAGAATGCATTAAGTCCAAAGCTGAACTGCAGTTGTGAAAGAAATGCCTCTACCTGTTAAACCAATTAAAACAAGGCCCATTTTGTGATCCTTGAGCAGATTCATATCCTCCAAAATGGACTTTGCCAGTTCAGAAAGTGAGCTGCACTTTGGTGCTGGTCTGCAGGGCTGCATAGTTCTAAACTGAGAGAGTCGTTGCCAGTTTTACCATAACTCCTGAAGTGTTCACTGCAAACAAACAAAATACTTGCAAATAGGCAGGAGCACTGCAGGTTTTATCCCATGCATGGAATAAATTAAGTCTTGTCTATTTTCCATTAGGGAGGAAAATCTGTGCTGCATAGCCATCAAAGTGCTCCCACTTCTTTGCAAGTATTTTTGCTTTTAGTTTTCAGCCTTAGCTCTAGAGAAACTCCTGCAATGTTAAGCCTGCTCCACCAGGTGATGCTGACAGTCTACATTTTTATAAACTACTATGTGTACGGAGAGAAGGACATAGACAGTGGTGAAAATAACCATTGGCATTTCCCTGGATGTTTCACTCATTCAACCACTTTTTGGAAATCAGAGTCAGATTCAGCTTTATTGGCCAGGTGTGACGGACACACGAGGAATTTGACTCAGGTACATTGGCTCGCAATGTGCAAACAGTAAGCCAGCATAAGGCTGTGTAATATAACAAAATAGCAGTATTAACATCAACAAACAGTATGTACAATGTTCTTATGTAAGGCAATGAGTGAACAATTAAACAAGATGAGACTGAAAGAATAAAAAAAAATTTCTGCACAGCTATATAATTCACCATCTGCTGGCCAAATGCCTACAGTATAATGAGAGTGTGGTTAACCTTTTTCTCAGTTTGATTTGATTTGATTTGATTTGATTTTGATTTGATTTGATTTATTCTTTCAAGCATATTAAACAGTTGATATAACAACACACATTTTTACACTCAAGCCAATATCAATTTGCTTATACCTAGCACATTCCATGCTTGAATGGAGTAGGAAGAAGTCAGACTTATCCAGGCCTACCCCATGACATCATCTTACCATCATTGGTTTGCAAGCAATAAATGATTCACTTCTACACACACACATATTATACTAAAAAAAGAATATAACAGTGTTAACATTCTTACATCACACAAGTGATATACTAAAGAATAGTTACAAAATATACACCACACCCACAATAGTCCATGTAGTTAATCATTGAGCCTGTTCTTGCATATATCTTGATTGACACATACCTTTATATTTACGTTTAAACTCGTCAATTCTATTACAATTTTTT
>NW_018127903.1:221937-233706 GCF_001952655.1 Monopterus albus
TCTAATCTGTTATTAAAGAGTTTTTCCAGAATTTTTGAAAACTGTGACAACAGAGAAACCGGTCTATAATTTGTGAAGTTGTGCTTATCCCCAGATTTATACAGTGGAATAACCTTTGCTATTTTCATATTATTGGGGAACTGACCAAGTCGAAACGACATGTTAAAAACATGGGTTAATGGTTTGCATATCACCTCGATTGCCCATTTAACCATTGTTATACTGATACCATCACTATCACTGGATTATTTATTACCACATTTGTTCACTATATCTATAATTTCCTTTTCAACAATTGGCTTAAGAAACATAGAACACATATTTCTTTCAATTGTATTGTTATTTGTATTGACGTCTTTACAAATGGTACTTGCTAAGCTAGGACCCACATTCACAAAAAACCTATTAAACTTCTCAACTACATCCTCAAATCTGTTGACCGGTGTATCATTGTTCATAAAATATGGGGGATAATTACTCCTGCTGGTACTGTTTCTAATCAATTTATTTAATATCTTCCAAGTACCTTTCATATTATTTTTATTATCCTCTAATACTTTAGAGTAATATAGTTTCTTAGTTTGAATGCTTTCACAGAGTGAAGCAGAGGTGGTCTGCCACACTTTATTTGGAATTGTGCAACAGCAGAAGATAGGGCTAAGCTGTGTAAGAGATAAACACTGATGACGACAGCATTAAAGTCCATCAGGCTGGAGCTTCTTGAACTATAAAGTCAAAGGATTGTTGCTGTCACTATGTCTGTGTTACTTTCATGATGGCTGCTGCTGAGACAGATTCCAAAGGTCTCTTTTCTCTGTACCCATATCATGTTTCTGAAGAGCTCGGCTTCATCCTTCCTGAGCCTCTGGTAGGTGCTCTGTAAATCCTTTCAAGCTGATTCACCTTAGAGATATACATTTTTCTGCTGACTTTAAAATGTGAGTAAACTAATCTTCAGTTGAAGTTATGAATGAAGATAAAATAGTTGTATAAGTTTTGAAAATGTAAATCTAACTCAATTAACTGAACTTGAAACAAGTTAAATAAACTGAAGGTAATAAGTCGACATCACTGTTTAGTCCCTTAGACAGTTACATAGACACATTTGTTTTTCTTTTACATTTACTTGCCGCTGCGCCCCGGGTTCGAATGCACATTTACTTTAAGTATGAGGTATCTTATTTAAGTATTAGCAAGGAAATTACCTTGAAATTTAGTCAAACCCTTCTCCAAATCCAAGGGCACTGTACATGCAACAACATAAAACAAAATGCTAATTTTGGCTCACAAACTGTAAAATTCAGTGCAAAAATATTTTTCTGTTCGTCCTTTTGCCATGATTATCAACTTTTTGACAAGCACACTATACTGCAAATTCACTTTCAAAGGAAGAGCTTCCACCTTACTACCAGCCATGGATGGATATTACCTGGCAACTCCCAGAGCTTGTGCACTCTCACAAGCTGCGTGCTCATATTAACAAGGTAAGTAGGACCCATAAACTAGCAAGGACAGTTCATGATGTTTATGGAGCCATGGTTCAGTGTTGTTACTAACTGCATCCAGATGCCACTGCTGAGCAGCAGTTTTCTGAAGAAACACAAGGAGCTACGGCTGGCCCGCCTGGCTCTCGGCATGATGACCATGGGCTACGTCTGGCAGGAGGGAGAGGACAACCCAGCTGAGGTAATTCTGTATCTGCCAGTTTATGCAATATACATGTGAGAGTGCTGCACAAGGCAGCCTACTGCACTGCCCCCAAGCCCAGTCACTGCTTTAAGAAGTTCTACAGAATACAGCTTAAACATGTATAAATACTTACTCTTTTTTAATAATCTTCCTGTAAGATCCTGCCACGTAACCTGTCTGTTCCATACTGGGAGGTGTCACAGCGCTTAGGACTTCCTCCAATTCTCACCCACAACGATGTAGTGTTAGCTAACTGGAAAAAGAAGGATCCAGAAGGGTAAGAGCTTCTGCAAATGGTTTGAGGTTGTATATGTGTATATTATTGGGGGCGACTGTGGTTCAGTGGGTAGAGCGGTTGGAGGTTCTAATCACGGTGCCTGCAGTCCACATGTCGAAATGTCCTTGAGCAAGACATTGAACCCCCCAAGTTGCCCCTGATGGTTAGAACCATTGGTGTGAGTTGGTGCCCCAGATGGTTGCCTCAGTTCTGTACTGGAAACAAATTCCTTGTGTGTAACATACTTGGCCAAATAAAGGTGATTATTATTATTATATTATTATTATTATTGCATTATATTAATTTGCCCTGTTTGCTTTTCATGTCCATTTGTATATCTCATGTGCCAGGCCTTTTGACTTGGAGTGAGTATGTTTTCTTTTAAATTTTGATATTCAACATATAATATACCATAATATTTTTATGTATGCAAAAGCTATTGGTTTGCTTGCATCACACAGGAATCTGGAGCTGCTGTTCAATTTTCCAGGTGGAGATGGTGGCCAAGGTTTCTTCATTGTCAATCTGCTGGTGGAGCTGGCAGCGGCTCCTGCACTGAGGGTGAAGATATGCTGACACATAAGTCATTATGTGCTTATTTAAAAAACATTCAGAGGGTTATAGTTATAGCTATAGTTTGATATAGTTGTTGTTTTATGGTAACTTTCAAAGGAAATTTAAGACAAAGCCACTGTGTACCTGTGTTGCAGAGCATCCCCACTGTGATCAATGGTGTCAGGTGTGGTGACACTGAGGCTGTGGCCAGAGCTCTGGAGGACATTGGCCAGTCTATACAGGACATGACAGATACATTCAAACTGATACAAAGTAGTCATTCAGACACAGAACATAAATATATCAGTATTTATCCTATTAAGTATTTTGATGGATGCAATTTTTTTTTAAGTGCATGCAGATCCTTTGTTCTTCTATGGCGTTTTGAGGATCTATCTATCTGGGTACAGTCATATCTTTTTCATTGTCATTTGATGCATTAGTCCTTAATTTGTACAGCGGAACGTGCTTTTGAAATGCAACTATGTGTCCATGTTCACATGCATAGGTGGAGGGACAACCCCTGTATGCCAAAGGGGTTAATCTATGAAGGGGTCCAAACAGAACCGATGCAATATTCAGGTGGGAGTGCTGCACAGAGCAGCCTCCTGCACTGCTTTGATGAACTTCTGGGTGTCAAGCATGATGAAAAAAGTGGTATGATGGCTACATTTTTGTGCTTTCAATGATAACATCAATGCTGCGGAGGGATAAAATGAACTCACTCTGATGATACTGTCTTTTTAGGTGCCTTTCTAACACGCATGAGGGGCTACATGCTACCTGCTCACAGGCAACTGATCCAGGACATCTCATTACAGCCCTCCCTAAGGAGTTTTGTTCAGCAGCATCCCAGTGAGCAGCTGAACCAGGCCTTTCATCTCTGTGTCACAAAACTGCTGGCTTTGCGCAACTACCACATCACTGCCGTCAGCCGCTTCGTCACTGTACCTGCTGCTCATGCACGACGGCTCCGTAACCAGAGACAGGGCTTAGAAGGGGAGTTGATCAATAGAGCACCCATAGCACTGGAGGAGAAGGGCACCAGTGGCTCCAACATCATGATATTCCTAAAAACTGTCAGGGACCAAACAAAAGATGCCTTCCTGCCTGAGACAAGCATGAATCTGATATGAACTGTCATCAATGAGACGACACAACTGAGTGTCATCATCACATAAACAGGCAGTAAATCACCCCTGACATACCTGAAACACACTATTTTCTCTTGCATTAAAAGGATGCCTTTTGGCAGAATGAGAAAGCGAGGCCTCTGTTATTTGTCTTACATGTAGTTTTGTTGTGTCTGTAAACAAACCTCAGCTTCATTCATTCCAAACCATAATCAAACCATTAATGCTTTCTTTCCACCAGTTCCTTCTTTAATCTGAACCGGAATGAGAAAAAAAAACCCCATCAGACATTTGTTCCAGACCCACACCACATCTACAGACCATTTAGACATTAGACAACCTCCAGTAGGTCAATACTACACCCTCTTGGAGAGAGCGGTTGTGAGATTAAGATTAAATGTGGCAACAGTGGGTGTTTTTTGAAAGCATCCACTAAGGTTACTGGTACTGCTTAAAAAGTAAAATGAATAATAATTGAGTTGAGTTTCCAGCTGTGGAAAAAAAAAACAAAGGCACTGCAATACCTTGTGAAACCATGGCATGGCACTAAAGGGCAGCATTAAAATTCCCACCAAGGGAACATTTCACAGTTTGCTTTTGAAGGTACAGTCTGTAAGATCTATAAGGAATGAGCTATAAGTATGCATAACTGTATTTTCATTAAAGTGTAATTACTAGAAAAAAAGACTTGTTGGATCTTCTTTATCTTAGAATTAGCTTTTTTTTATCTACCTAGGCATGGTTCTGCTATCATTGAGGCCGCTTTGTGTGTGTGTGTGTTTTTTTTTACAGAGACAAGAACAGACAAACCACACACTATGATGAATGTCACATTTTCATGTTGAAGTAGCTGCTTGGTTTGGGAGACACTTGGAGGATGAAAAGATAATGTTAGAAAGAAGATGAAGAACTGTCATGACTTTAAGAACTATAATTTGTTAAATGTTAGTTCTTAGTTCTGTCAGGTCTGCTCGACCCTACCTGCCTCTTTCTTTTCTCTCCTCTGTTCTCTCGACCTGCAGGATTTGCACCTCAGCTGTGTTGCATTTGCAATTAGCGATTAGTTTGTCGGTGCACACAGGGAAAGGGAAATCTCTGAACAGAGAAAGGAAGTGCTAAAACAGCAAGAGAGATTAAAAATGTTGGAAGACCAAAGGGATCTTGAAGTCATGGAGGCTGAATATAAGGTGTATGCTGAAAAGGAATCAAAACTGCGTCCTGCAATAATGGATGAGGAGGAAACACACATTTCGTTAACAAGTCAGCTCTCAAAGCAGCACCACAGCATTCCATATGCCCAGGATTCCCAAGACGGGTTTACGCCAGTCTGCCCTGAAGGTAAACCTGAGCTGAGACCTGATGAGATGTCCCTGGCTCAAGTATTAAAGGAGTCACTGGCAGTAACCAGACTTCCAGTCCCAGAGCCATTCACGTTTACAGGCGATCCACTCACGTTTACTGAATGGCGCACCTGTTTTAAGGCCTTAATTGAAACCAGCTGCACAAACTCAGCTCATAGGTTATTTTATTTGAAAAAATATCTAAGTGGAGAAGCACTTGGGGTACTAGAAGGAACATTCTATAGGAGTGACGATGAAGCATACACACAAGCATTGGATGCCCTAAACCAACACTATGGCCACCCCTTCATAGTACAGAGAGCTTTCCGTTTGAAACTGAGTAACTGTCCAAAGATTGGACCCAGAGAATCTCTAAAGTTAAGAGAGATGAAATCATGCACTCATTATCAGTTACAGTTATTTGAAGATGTGTTAAAACACACACTAGTTAAAACCCTCCTTACTAAAGCATCGACAGGCTGGAACCTGATCTTTGTAGCTCAGAAAACAATCATCCTTTGTTGTATCTTAATTCTGTTTTGCGGTTTGTACTGCCTCACAATGGGGTTGTCATGTCAAAGCACAATGGACAAAGCAATGCAGAGACGCATCACTCTCAGGGTGGTTACCTCAGCACTCCTGCCATCCTCTTGCAGCCCACATCCAGCCCTCACATGCTGAACTATACTTCCTGGCCAGAGTATGGAAAACCCAGAGCAATGAAGGGATGGATTGTGCCATGAATGGCTCACACTGTGTTTATCTTCACCTTTCTTGGCTCATCTTCACTGGTGTTTCATTACAACAACAGCCTTGAAAAAAATCTGATAGAACAAAACTTTTTGGCAATTACATGACAATTTCCCTCTAATTTGAACAATCTGCTTTATCTTGTGCTACTTTTCACATGCTGGGAAGATAACTGAAGAGCAAATCAGAGGGTCCAGGTTTTAGTATGAGAGACATTTTAAAGGTTGTCTGGAGTGTGCATAAAACATATCTTAAGCCATTAATTCATACTGATGTACAACAAATACATAAAACTTGTCTGAGCCATCACTGGGTAGTAGTCATTCATGCTTTTACTCAGTGCGACCCGTTCACTCTGACATGTTGTGCAACAGTTCATATAAAATGACAGGAAGACCCAAGGTGAAGAGGTGAAAGGTGAACAGAAACTACACAGGGATGGAGAGAGCTGGGTGGTGCTGAGGACAAACAGTTTGTTCACATGTCACGGTGATGTGATTAGAGCCTTGTTCCACAGCCAAAGCAAATAATCCCCTTCCTTATTGCCTGGCTATGGAGGACTCCCTGACAACCCTGCAGTAAACACAAGCCATCTCTAAGGATGTCTTCATTGTGTAGTTTGGGTTGGGCCTGCTGAAGTTTCACCTTGTATTACAACAGAGGTTGGTTTCAGCGTAGGAAACCACATCATTTGTACTGGGATCACAATGTTGTGATAGGTACTGCAAAATAAAAGTGTATAAGGTGTCATCATTATACAGTAATTATGTTGTAGTGCTTTAGCTCTAAAAAAAAATCTGTTACAAATGTTCTGAATACAAATTTGTCAAGCAAATACTCTCAAAAATCAATTCAGTGAGCTAAACAAGTGATTTTCCTCATGGCAATGGGCATCTGGAGTCACTCTTGTTTTCATGAAACCTATTCGAACATCCATATTCCATCTATCAGAGCCGACAGGATTACAGGCGTGGGCTCCCAGTTTGGATAGACAATCGGATATCTGTGCCTTGGTGGTTAACCACAG
Source organism: Monopterus albus (assembly GCF_001952655.1). Lineage (NCBI taxonomy): Eukaryota > Metazoa > Chordata > Actinopteri > Synbranchiformes > Synbranchidae > Monopterus > Monopterus albus. The sequence goes on from NW_018127903.1 coordinate 228,709, forward strand.
GATATCCTGGATTCAGTTATTTTCAAATTAAATTTATGATGCTTCTGCTTACCTCAAGCCAAACAAAACCAGGACCTTTTCTCACCCTGTGATTGAGCAGCTTCATTGGCAGCTGCTAGGGATTGGTTGTCTTTGACGCAGACATGATGGGCGTAGCTGGGAATTATGTGCAGTAAGTGCAGGACAGGAGGTGATACTGGGTGTTCTCCCACTTTATAATAATTTGTTTTCACTATGTTTATCAGACGTCTATGTTTACACACCCACAGGACAGATATGTTGTCATAACTTGCTGATTACTTTAGAGATGCCCTCAGGTAAAGTATGTTCAACCTGGGGTCTGTTTATCTTAATAATAGGCTGTAATCGGTTTTTTCACCATTATGTCCAGAATTTGTCTTTAAATGATAGTTATTTATAGCTTGATATTTACTTTTGTTTGTCTTTCTCTAAATACTATACATACACTTGAGATGAATATGATGCTTAGACATTTAGACTAAACACTTGTAGTTTTAAGGCACACTAGTTGTTACCTGGATTCCTCCCCCCCATAGAACATCAGTTTAATGGTTTGAAATAAATAATTACACTCAAGATGTGACAGCTCACCCCAGGAGTAAGGAGTTTACTAATCTATAGTGCTCATAAAAAATCTCCTAATGCCATGATTACCTCCAGATTGATGTGAATCACTGTTCTGATCATACATCCATTAGGAAGGTTTCCATAGAAGCATCCCTATATATACACAAATGTAGGCAACATCCACTGTGTTGTTGTACATTTTCAGACTTCTGCCTACTAGTCACCATTAAATATGACATCAAGGGCATTGTTCATCCACACATTCTTTCAGATCATTTCTTAACCACAACTTTGATTTGAACATCACTTGTGTGGTCTGATAGAGCAGGTTAAAGGCATTTGATGTAGTCATCTTACAGCAACTTTATCACTTCCTCTGCAGTGACTCAAGTGAAATGGAATGCCCACATGAAAAAAAGAAAAAGAAGAAGACATGTTCACAGCCAGCTTGAAAAGCTGTTTTTTCAGGTGTAGAATTACTGTTATTGCCATGATGAGCCAGCCCAGATAACGTCACTGACTTGACAGGAAAGCACACGTCACATTGCAGCCATTGTTCATTATTCTTTCAGGGAAAACTTGTGACATTTCCCCCACGAGAGAGATAATACATTATGCTGTGTCTCCCCCTAAAAGGAACTGTGAAGTTTCATTAGACACAAAGACAAAAGTTTTAAACAGGAATAGCATCTACAGCCTGATGTGAGGTCGTACTTCATGTGTACTTGTGCTTTAAGCTAAATGCTACATCGGCATGCTAAAGTGCTAACAAAGACAGTCTTAAAGCAAGACACTTTTAAAATATGTCACTTTTAAAATATACAAATAATAAATTGTTTCCCATAAAAGGTTTACAAATAATAAAAATACATCAAACCAGTTAATTCCAGTTCAACATCAGTGTCTGAGCTAAATGCTACCAGTTTGAGATATTTCACTTAAATGTGGCGCTAAAAGTCAGAGGATCCACCAATACTGTATGAGATATTTAACTTTGGAGGAAAGTCAACCAAATGACTTTGCCACCCCTTTAGCTAAACTGCTTAAAATGTTAAATGAAAATGAAATAAACTGCTTTATTGTAGTTTCTAGGATTTTTTTTTGTCTTACACAACACTTGTTGTCTCTGCCATAATAACCTCCAGCCCAGCTTATTTGACCTGTCCTTATTTCAGTTATGGGGAAAGATCAAACCTTTCAAATAAATACACTTGTGCAACAGACATTTCTAATTGTTCTCTTTCATGTACATCGTGAAATGTGCTTTGATAAGGTTAATGATTAAAATCAATAATGTTAGAACAAAGTGTTCCCTCAGCGATCTACTTCATGTTTTCATTGGTTCTTGCTTTCTAGTGGCTGCTGGCCAGAGAGTGAATTCAAGAACAATAAATATTTGAATGCATTATCAGATCTGTGAAGTTCAGATTTTTCACACTGTCAGGCTTATCTTCATTAAACTTTACTTTGTGACTTATGGAACATAAAAAAGCTGTGAAGTTTATAAGAAATTAGGAGAGATGTTAACAGTAGTGATGAGTAAGACTATTTCTCATATTAAAGGACAGGTTTGGGATTTTCCAAGTTGGTCTTAAAACAATACTGAGATCTCCATATGTATGAGAATATAGTAGGTTTGAGTTGCTGTAACACATTAACTCTGAAGCTTGTTACCCTGAATGTGCCTACATTGAAAACAGTGACAATTCACAGCCCTGGTTCCATGCAAAAATGCACTCCAAGGTTTGTCTGAGCCTCAAATGAAGCTTCACCCTTGCCAAGCTGTGACAGAGGGATATGTTTTAGTAGTCATGTGTAAGTTAATGTTATCGGATCCAGCTTTTTACTCACATTAACCTATAAACAATATCAACACCTTTCTTGGTTATTATAATACGCCCCTGAGGGATATCTTGATATACAGTACAGTACACTAACATTTGCTTCTATAAAGTAGACTATAAAGTGGAGAATGACACCATTACACTGTAGCTGAGGTGAATGCCTGACTGTAATCTCTGTGGCCTGTTTAGGAACATTATCTTACACATACATCCAGTAACCATCAGAGTTTTTCTCACTGCATCATCTCCTGCTGCGGAAATGAGGTCCACATACACATAACTCTCTCCGATGCAACTCAAACAGTGCATTAATGTCCACATTGACTGCTATTAGCCACAACTAATAGCTTTCAGGATCTCTGAAAGGAAACCTGGAGCATTTTTCCCCATTTTCATTTAGAACACCCCGAATAAACAATGACACAAAGATACTGTCCTGTAAAAATGATTCTATATGTCATTTGTGCCAGCAGGATATTATGTATTATAGTTTGGTGACCTCTAGTGACTGTAGTAATTACAGAATGACATGAGCGAAGGCAGGGGTTAGTATACATAGTATATAGAGGCACAAAGTCTACATTTAGGGAAGATTAGGGTGGATGGCTTGGTACATAAAACACAGGACTTTCAACAATGTAAGGGGAGCTCAATTTAGTGACAAAAAGTTTGATTCTAATGATCAGCGGGCAGACATACTGGTTACTAGGCAACATGAATCAAACCTTTCAGGTTTTTAAGTATCCAGTATATGCACTTATATGGCCACTATAGGTCAGGCAAGCTGTGTGCTGTCTGATTGGTATCACAATAAAGTATAGATGGCATCTTTACGCCTTGCAGCTATTATTTAGCTGATACCAATTCAACCCCCCCATGCCAGAACCGCGCCTTGTACACAGAATGATGAGGCGGAAAGCTCCCACATTAATTATCTATCTAACTGAGCTATAGTAAAAGTGAAAGTCACCATTAAAAATGAGAATAGCTTTGACTTCAGTGTCATAGAGTAATATTTTGCATTAAGACTTGCAGGGGCCAAAATGTCGTTTTAGTTCAGGGAGAGTTTCTGAATGGTTTCCTCAACAACACATTTTGAATCAGATTTTGATGGCTGCCAGATGAATGCATGACGCTCAGATGGATTCCCCACAGGATTAGCACACATCACAGCCTTTTGTCTTAAAGGTTAACACAACTTTGAGCTATATGCCAGGGAATACAGCTCAACTTCTCACCACTGCTGACTCACTACTGGCCTGACCAGGTGCAGAACAGACAATTGTGTGATTCCACACACACACCCGCGCGCGCGCGCGCGCACACACACACACACACACACACACACAAAGTCACTGTAGAAACATGCCTTGCCCAAATAAACACACATGAATGCATGTGCAGACACAGCTCTGCATTCACTTTAACTTGCAGTTCTTGTTTATTCCCACTCCTCCCTCTTGTTCATCTGATTGACTTCCTCTTCCTCTGAGTTGTCGCTAATGTCACTTTTCCTGCTGGCGCCTACACACTCATGTTATCAACAGCTTCTCATCTGGGTTACAAAAATACAGGAAGTTCCCTGGGGTTCTCCTGCATGGAAAAGAAATGTCCATCTCTCCATGTCACTCACATGTATTCCATACAACATGCAAAGACAAACTGCATGATAAAGGGGCCTGTGAATTAGTGTTGCTTTTGTCAACGAAAATTATGACTAAATATTGTGGCGCTCCACTGGTCTGGTTGAGTGGCGCTGGTCTGACCCTATCCTATACTGGGACATCTAATTATCCAGCTGTGTGCTGGCACCTAGATTGACAAGGACCGTTATTCAGGCGTACAAAAACAAGAAAGAAAAGGGTTGCAAAACACAGCACTATGTGCTCACTGGAAAACGTAAACAAAACAGAACATTACAGGTCACACAGAAGAAAGGTACCACCTTTCATCAAACATAATTTGACAGGTGGCCCCGCCCCCTTAGTCATGTTCTGTTCTGTGTTAAGTGGGTGCAGCCATAATGTCCGAATAATATGCTTGTATTGGTTACCGCTGTTTTCTGTGAAATGCCGCGCTGTTCTGGCCAATGTGGGATGGGGGGAGGAACAGGTGCGGGAGGGTATAAGAGGGATGACAGGTGGGCGTGCTGTGTTGGCTCTGTGGGCGGGCGATGGTGAAGTTCAGGAAGAGACCTGACACACAAGAAAGGTACCACCTTTCATCAAACATAATTTGACAGGTGGCCCCGCCCCCTTAGTCCCGCCTTTCAGCCAATCAGAATTGTTCTTCCGGTCCTTAGTCCCGCCTTCCGGTTTCCGGTCCCCACGTGGCCTCCACGTGGTCCCTGGGTGTACCCTCCAACCCCCCTGCATCTGCTGATGAAGATAAGGAAGTCATGACGTATTTGCACCCGGAGATCAGGAGGTTGTGGTTAACCGCATCTGAAAAGAGAAACAAACTGAAAAATTACATTGTGTACACGCCTATGGTTATGTAGATAAGAATATAACTGTATTTGATATTGATTGTAGCTTGATCTTGTAAAATGATGTGTGGAATAAAC
>NW_018127903.1:235722-236895 GCF_001952655.1 Monopterus albus
CTGAAGCTGGGCATGAGACTGCTCTAGGGGACCTTTGTGTGCGGTGCGGGAGTCACAGCAGCGGCAAAAGTCCTCGACATCTCTCCGGAGCCGGCCCCAGTAAAACCCCTGCCGGAGTCGACGCAGGGTTTTCGATACCCCAAAATGTCCTGCCCCGGTAGCTCCATGACAGGCTTCCAACACTGACTCTCTCAGTGCTCTGGGGACCACCACCTGCCACCTCTCTTCTCCTGTAGCAGGCTCTTTCCAGGCTCTCTGAAGCACCCCACCTGGAGAGTCTCCCACTTTGCAAACAGTCCTTTAGTGGTATGTGAGTATACAGCAACCTCATTCCACTGTGGCTTTTGTCCGGACTCCACCCACTGTAGCACTGGTAGTAGGTCAGCATCCTGTTCTTGTTGCGCCCTCCATTCAGCAGCGTCAACGACCTGTGCCGCTCTGCAAGCCGGCCCTTCGCTGTCAGTTAAAAGGATTCTGCCCCACCTCACTGCGGAGCTCCACCTCTCGGGACTCACGCTTTTCACAATATCGACAGCCGTCATGTGTACAAGGACGCCGGGACATAGCGTCAGCGTTGGCATGGCGAGCTCCCGCCCTATACTCCACACTGAAGACATATGGTGCCAGCTCCTCCAGCCAGCGTGCGATCTGTCCTTCTGGTTCCTTAAAGGACATTAACCACTGGAGCGCAGAGTGGTCAGTTCGTACAGTGAAGGGCAGGCCACAGAGATAATACTTGAAATAGTTTATTGCCCTCACAATGGCAAGGAGTTCTCTGCGTGTTACACAGTAGCGCCGCTCAGCTTTATTGAAAGTCTTACTGAAGTACGCTACCACTGTCTCCCCCTCCGGCCCTACCTGGCTCAACACTGCTCCCATCCCCACATCGCTAGCGTCTGTGTCTAGGAGGAATGGCAGGTTGGGGGCTGGGGGGGTGAGAATAGGAGACTCCGTCAAAGCCTTCTTCAGCAATCCAAAGGCATGGTCGCATTCCAGTGACCAGGCAAAATCACTGTCTTTCTGTTGCAGGCGGAACAGGGGTGCAGCTATACAAGAGAAGCCGCGCACAAACCGCCTATAGTAGGACGCCAGTCCAATGAAACTCTTCAACTCTCTCAGGTTGGTGGGGGTCGGCCAGTCCTTCACTGCCTGCACCTTATCCTCCAACGTGCC
>NW_018127903.1:243688-246465 GCF_001952655.1 Monopterus albus
AAAGCGAGATCTTTTTAAACGATCCACGATAGCCTCGGCTTGTATGGCTGTGTTTAGAACATACTTTTTGCAGGTAAAAACATTAGCCATACCGTGCCCGTACGACTACTGGTACCGCGTTAAGAAATATTCAAATGCCAGCATCCAATGGCTCGAGTGGGTTATGGCTACAGAGGGTGTTTTCATCCAGCATGCCTTAAATCACGGGGAGAAACGCTTTGGCGTGTGGCGTGTGGATGGGTACTGTGAGCTGAATGGTCAAGAGACAGCTTTTGAATTCCTGGGCTGTTTTTACCACGGCTGTCTTAGCTGTTTTCCGGGCCACGGAATCCATCCTTTAACAGGAAAAACCTTCGAGCAGATGCATCAAGAGACTAGGGATAGGCTGGCTAAACTGCAGACCGTTAACGGCCTGAATCTCGTGGTAATGGAGGAACATAGATGGACTGAGATGAAAAAATCTCGCGAGAGTGTGAAAGCTTTCCTGTGGCGCTATAGAGCCCCAGAGCCGTTGTCACCGCGAGATGCTTTGTACGGTGGCCGAGTTACCCCTGTTTATCTGAGATATTCAGCTGCTGAAAATGAAAAGATTATTTATGTCGATTTCACATCATTGTATCCCTATGTAAATTACACATGTCCGTACCCAATGGGTCACCCTGAGATTATATTTAGGGATTTTCAGACTGACCAGTCTTATTTCGGCTTCATTAAGGCTAAAGGATATCCACCCAGAGGTTTGTTTTTCCCTATGTTACCCTACAGAACCAGCAGAGGGAGACTTGTGTTCACACTTTGTAAATCCTGTGCTGAGGTGAATCTGCAGAGCAGGCCATGCCCGCACTCTGAGAAAGAGAGGGCGCTGTCAGGTGTGTGGGTCACCCTGGAGTTTGTGAAAGCTCTGGAGAAAGGATACAGGCTTTGTGAAATTCAGGAAGTGTGGCATTTCAAAGGACAGAGCTCCTCTCTGTTTAGAGGCTACATTAGCACGTTTCTCAAGGGGAAGCAGGAGGCGAGCGGATACCCAGCTGATGTGACAGATGATGAGGCTAGAAGGCGGTACATTAAAGACTATCATGAGAATCAAGGCATCTTACTGGATGCCTCAAATATCGAACGCAACCCTGCCAAAAGACAAGTAGCCAAACTGTGTCTGAATTCTTTCTGGGGAAAGTTTGCTCAAAAAAGCAATATGACTCAAACTGCGATCGTGAGCGAGCCTCAGACATTTTTCACCATGTTGTTCTCAGGAACACACGATGTTAAATATTTCAACTTTCTGAATGAGGATGCGGCCCTCATTCAGTACAGCAACGCCAAGGGGGGGTGCCCGTGGCCCAACCCCGCTAATAACGAATTTATCGCGGCTTTTACTACGTGTCACGCCAGACTGAAACTGTACAGTCATATGGAGAGGCTTGAAAGAAGAATTCTCTATTTTGATACAGATAGTTTAATCTACACAACCAGACAGGGCGAGAGTGAGCTGCCTCTGGGGAACTACCTCGGTGATCTCACAGATGAATTAAATTCAGATTCCATCCAGGAGTTTGTCTTGGCGGGTCCAAAAAGTTACGGCTATCAAACCAGAGGGGGGAAAGTTGAAGTGAAGGCTAAAGGCATAACCCAAACGTATGAGTGCTGCCGGCGCATCAATTTTGACTCTGTCAGGGATCTAGTGGCTAGCTTTATTGAAAATTCAGAGGTCCAAACCCTGAGGGCCCCACAGCATAACATTACCCGTGACAAAGCGAGTTTTTGCTTGAAAAACAGCTCTGTGGACAAAAGATTCAGGGTTGTGTTTGACAAAAGACGCCTGCTTCCTGGTGGCTGCAGCTTACCATTCGGATACTAAAGAGAAAACATTCATCTCTCTGATTATGATAGAGGAGGTAGATATTAACCAGGGCTTAAAAGCTCCATTTTCATGTCTACTAGTTGGACCGAGTGGCGCTGGGAAAACTTTCTTGGTGAAAAGATTATTAGAAGATTGTAAATATGTGAACAATGATGTACATGATAATATTGTCTGGATCTACACATCGTTTCAACCTATGTATGCTGATTTGCAAAAGATGAATAAAAGAATAAAGTTTCTGGAAGGTTTGCCCTCATCATTCGAAGACCCAGGTCTGTTTCCTAGGGGGCAGAAGCACCTTATTATTTTAGACGATGTTATTTTTGAAGCACTGGAAAACCCAGAGGTGGTTAAAACCTTTACTCAATACCGCCACCACAGACAGATGTCAGTCATGTTCTTAACCCAGAATATATTTCAGAAAGGCAAGTACAGCAGATCCTTCGGTTTAAACAGTACGCATATCATTTTATTTAAAAACCCACGTGATAAACTGCAGACGTCTGTACTAGCCCATCAAATTTTCCCCAGGCAGAAAGCGTACTTTATGGAGAGTTATGAAGATGCCACTAAATACCCTCACGGTTATTTATTGATTGACTTAATCCCATCGTGCCCAGAACACATGAGACTGAGAACCGGTGTTTTACCCGGAGAGCAAGCCTGTGTGTATATCCCTGCGAGAAAATAATAATAATAAAAACATGTCTATGCGCTTAAAACAAAATCTTCCTCTACTCAAGGTTTTAGTTTCCAGCAAGCCTCAAAGATGCAAGGCTATTCTTGAGGCCTGCTCACAGGACCTGGTTAAAACCATTTGTGAATTGGCTTTTAATCTTCTTAAAGGTCATATTACACTTTCACCCGATCAATACAGCAAGTTAAAGCGGCAGAGAAAAAGTCTTAGGACTCTGGCTGA
>NW_018127903.1:246603-252260 GCF_001952655.1 Monopterus albus
TTACGCCTGATGAAAAGATTAAAAGATACACCCAGCTTTTACAGCTCTACCTTAACCTGGAAAAGCAGAAGCGGGCTGAGACCCGTGAAATCACACTGGCTCTACCTAAAGAGAGTGAGCCGCCCCCCGCAGCACCACCAACACCCGCGGAGGGGGGCGATGAGAGACCCCCATCCAACAATAAAATAACTCGAGATGTGCTGGCGAGTGTTAACCCACGTTTTCACAGGAACGCAAAGTACATTCTACAGAAAATGACAGTCTGGAACGCCCGCGAGATGGGGGAGTTTATTTACAACGGGGAAGCTGTGTGCGGTTCACATATGGTGGATCTGATCCGACATCTGAACGTGACACGTCACACGCCTCACAAACCTGTGGGGTGGGACTACTTTCTGCACACCTTATCTGAAATAAATCTACCGTTATCGATGGTGGTAAATAAACACGCTCGCGGGCAGATGCAGAACTACAAAAATGGCGACGATCAGGATGTTGTGTTGGCGTCACCCGGAAGTCCGACCGTGTGGGGCGCTTTGAGAAAGAAACGTTCTGGACAGTCACCCCCTAGGGGTCAAAATGATGTCTACTCTTTCAATATTAAGAAAAAAAAAGAAGCGTTCTGTGACGTTATCCCCTTGCTGGATTCATGTGTCTTGAAAATAAGCACAGAGAGCATGTTTTTCTTGTTTTAAATGAATAAAGAAGTTTTACTGAACCTTGTTTTTTCTAAGAGTATCGTTACAAGTAGTAGTAGTTTCATTTTCAAAACATTTGCAAAGTCAAAACACTAAAGATGAATATCCTTACAAGTAGTTTCATTTTCAAAAACATTTAAAGAGCTGATTATTAAAACAACAACAACAACATTTTACAGAGTTAAAAAGTAGGCATGAATATCCTTACAAGTAGTAGTAGCTTCATTTTTAAAAATCACAAAACATTTAAAGAGTTGATTATTAAAACAACAACAACAACATTTTACAGTTAAAAACTAGGCATTTGTAAAGTCAAAACACTAAAAATGAATATTCTTACAAGTAGTTTCATTTTCAAAACATTTGCAGAGTCAAAACACTAAAGTTTAATATCCTTACAAGTAGTAGTAGTAGTTTCATTTTTTTTTTAAATCACAAAACACTAAAGTTTAATATCCTTAAAAGTAGTAGTTTTTTTTTTGCTGGGTTAACAACTAAGGTTGAGTATTAAAACAAGAATATAAATACACAGATAACAGCTGTTTTTAAAAGCATTGAAGATGTATACAAAAAAAAACGATTTGCATGATTGTTTTTAAAGTAATATTTTAGAATGAATAAATGAAAAGCAGTATGCACATAACATTTTTTATGTAACGTGTTTTTTAAAGAAGCAACTAATACAAGAAAAACACACAGCTAACAACTGTTTTTAAAAGAAAAAAAGAAGCATTGAAGATGTATACCAGAAATGGGCTACATGTTTTGTTTCTTAAAGTATAACAAGAATCAACAACATTCTACAGCTTGAGGTTATGGCATTGTGAGAACATGTTTAAAGAACACACTCGCATGCAGTCTATAGAAGAAGAGCAAGAGGTTATGCAGTTTTGATAGGCCTTTACAAATTCAGAGGCCATAAGGTCATTTCTGACAGTGTCTTCTCCATACAACTCCAGCACTTGTGAATAGGACAGGCCTCGAGCTCTATGAAATAGATAATATGCACAGTGCTCACCACAAACTACAGATAAAGGATGTTGCAGGGTATGGTTGTGATAATAAATTATCCCACCCCCTCTCTGTAGAAAATGCAAGATAGTTTTAGGATAATATTGGAAATCGGGTGCAAAGCCAAAAGAATCAAAGAATGTGCTGCCACCATTTTCTTTCAGAGTTAGTGCCAGCCAGTGTTCGCCAGGGAGATGTCTGGGATGTGTGTTGACGACGAGAAAGGCAGGTCTCTTGAAACTGTGTTCAGATAGTTCATCAGATGCCCACCACCTTGAAATACACCGCCCAGTAATTGAGATAAGATTTTTTCCAGCTGAAGCCCGTTCATTATTTCTCTTCTCCTTCTCCTCCTCCTCCTCAGTAGTAATCCACTAGTACGTTTCTTTTAGAGTCAATTTCAAGAATACAGTCGTGACACGCGTACACTATAAGAGTCGTAGTGTGAGGCAAAGGCTGCCTAAATCTCATCTCCAAATGCAGCGTGCCTGTTTTGACAGGGGGGAGAGCGCTGCCTTCTTCGTGCGGGGCTAAGTTGAATGCAAACAGAGTGTACCCCTGCTGGTAATCATCCCGGTTGAAACACGGGGAGATCTTTCAAATGACGCCCTGTGGCTGTAACGAGGTTGTAATATTCCCTGACAGAAAGGTTGTTTTCAAAATGAGGCTGGAAAGGCTTTGATGGAATCTGACGACCGTCCTGACACAAGGCCAGATACTCTAGGTCAGCATGTATAAACTTGAAGGGGTTTAGATTACTCCGGCCTGTGAAAGCCTCGTGGTTTACCAGCGCCAGCATCACGTACTTGGGTAAAGTACCCAGAAAGAGGTTTTCCTGAGTACATATTCTTGAGTTTGCTGGGATGGAGAAAGTCTTAAGGTTGATTCGTGAAAGAGGGTACAAAGCGTTGCTTTTACTCAGGGCTGAAGAGTGACCTCAGGGTGCATGAGACAGAAGGAGTCGTTGGCTCTTGTGAGTTTAATCCTCATATCTATCAAATTTAAAAGCATTTGTTCAGAGAAAAATATATCTGCATGGAGAGGACCCAGCAAATGAAATTCTTTTGACTCAGATGTGAACCTCGCCCTTGTCACAAGGTCTCTGTTAGGCCCGTTATTCACCACAAATGAATCCATAGCACCTGCTGTATCCTGATAAAATAAACCAGCACTGAATTGGCGATTTAATGTAGCTGGGGAGTAGTTTAACAGCATCTCAATCATGGCGCGTAGGGATGGGTTGCACTGCTCTGTGAGATTAGCCTATCCCCCAAAGTGACATCGCACTGGCTAAAAATAGTATTTAGAGGATAATTTATGATGCCTACAGCAGCGTCAGGGGGTAAATCTGTCCCGTCCGTGTTGGTAATTTTCAATCGTAGAAAAAGAAGAGTCTCACTCAAATCTGTATATTTCTCCCCCTCTGCGGCTATGTAAAATTCTATTGGACCTCGCTCTGTGATCGAAGACACTGGGGAAATCTCAATATACTGTTTATCTTCCACACTGAGTTGTGAATATGGACAGGAAAATAGATCGAGCTCAGAGATGATGCATTCTGATGATTTCTCGTGCAACAGCGCCATTGTGGTCTAGGAGAAAATATCAGCTTTCTTTGAGGGGAGGAGCGCCGTGGTTTACGTCTTCCACCGCTGACGGTTTTTCTCTTTTGATCCACTCTTCTCCTCTTGACATGGTGTAAATGCTGACCAGGTGGGCGTCTCTTTGCTCTCCTGGCTAGGACCATAATCCCACCCCCCTCCTGAGACATGTCTGTGTCCCCTTTATTGATAATTTTACCAACAGCCTTGCTCAGCATATCACTCGCTATATTTTTAGCAGCAGAGGTTAAAAGTATAGTTTTACCGTATCTGAAGTTGACTGCTGTGTTTTGATCAGTCTTAATTTCCATGTATAGTGTGTCAATATGATTCTTTGACAGCTGTAGATAATGGGGCGGATTAAAACTCTCAGTTATAAAATCTCCGTAGGATCCTCGCGTTGTTACACACCGTAGGGGCGGAGCGAATGTATCACCAACCAGCTGATGTCTGACTATATCTGAATAAAGATATAGGTGGTAGAATCCAGCTTTTAAATCCGCGGGGTGCGGCGAGTGGACTGTTCCAGGGCCTGTAGTAAACCATTTGTTTTTTTCCAGACCCAGTATGTAATTTAAGGGGGGTAAAAATTTTACTTTGTAGCGCCCACTTGAGGTCCACATAAAAACATGCATATGCGTGTGATAACTCATTTTTTTAAATGTGTGTTCACTTGATTCAAAAGGCTCTCACGTGTGTATACCCCCCTCCCCAGCCATTCACGGTGTACTTTGTATCCGAATTCGTCTGTGGGGTGAGGGAGCTCAGGCTTATCAGGGACGCCGTATTGCCAAGTGTCTTGCCAGTGAAAACGGTCTCCTTGATCCGGTAGGGTGAGCCAGGTATTCGGATAGCAGAAATCGGTCACAGCGACTTCCCATTCCCCTTTTAAATCTATAGGCTGGGCTAGATCCGTCCTGAATTGGGAGGCTGTATTATCTCGAAACACAGAGGCGCTGGCGTTGGAGGGCGGAGTGACGTAGAAACTGGAGCCATCCATTTTTCACGCTTTTATCACATCGGCTGCTCTGACATAACTGTTGAACTTTTCAGGCCAGTTACGCCACTTAACCAGCATGTAAGGCACCCCTCCTATCGTTCGTTTACTCAAGATCTTTTCAACAGGAAATGTTTTGTCTTTGGAAATGATCACCCGCTGCAGTTCTGATTCATAAAACAATCCCTCCAGCACCTCGTTATCATAATCGCAGATTTTATACACCAGGGGAATCCTGGGGATACATTCTTTTATTTTAAAGACTTCGTCTGTAAATCCCTGCTTGTATTTTTTCTCGAATACTCCTCTCAGTTTGGAGATTCTGACCAAATCGCCGACCTTAAAATTCATCTTTAGCCTATCCCGATGACGTAAGGGGAAGGCCCCGTAAAGATTCTGAAAAACCATCAAGGAGTCTTCAGAATTCACTTGCGCAGGGGTCATTTTGATGCTGCTATGGTAACTGTTGTTGTAACTCTGTACAATTGCTAGCAAAACATCCACATACCTCAAGGTGTTTTTACCAGTAAAGTAACGGTATATTTTATGCTTTAAAGTTTTGTTGTATCTTTCAACTACAGACGCCTTGACGTCACTGGCTGTGCTGAAGTGTTTTATATTATGTTTTTTCATGAGAGCATTAAATAGCTTGTTGTAAAATTCTTTTCCTTGGTCAGTTTGAAGCCGCTTGGGGGCGCTGCTCTCTTCTAGAACGGAAGCGAAAGCATCCCTTACCTCTTTGGCAGATTTACTTTTAATAGGCTTGACAAAGGCTTTTTTTGAGAAAACGTCGATTACAGTGAGTAGGAATCTAAAACTATCGTTGTAAGAGGACACCGATTGCATGTCACACAGATCAGCCTGAAATTGATTAAGAGGTCTTGATACAAACACTCTGTTCCAGGGGAATTTTATCTTGACCGGTTTGTGTAGGGTGTAGGCGTCTTGTTTTGATAGAAACTCTTTGACCCGATCCACGCTTATTTTCTTACCAGTCTCTTTTTCTGCTGCTCTATGGAGCACATCTACTCCTTGATAACTACCAGGGTGAGCTGGATTATAATATATTTTTTTCAATAAAGTCTCGAGTTTTGGAGGCATGTTTACTGTAGCGCATAACACTCTTTTCTGAACCGTTATTGAGCACACCAGTGATGTATAAATGAGAAAGTAGCATACAGATTACAGCATCTTTATTTAACACAAGGTTTTTTTTTAAAGAAGCAGTAATACAACTGTTTTTTAAAGAGAAAGCAAAAGGGTAGATGCAGTTAGAATGAAAAACGATTTGCATGATTGTTTTTAAAGTAACACTTTAGAATGAATAAATGAAAAGCAGTATACAGATAA
>NW_018127903.1:253237-256641 GCF_001952655.1 Monopterus albus
GTCTGCTCTGACATAACTGTTGAACTTTTCTGGCCAGTTACGCCACTTAACCAGCACATATGGCACCCCTCGTATCGTGCGTTTACTCAAGATCTTTTCAACATGAAATGTTTTGTCTTTGGAAATGATCACCCGCTGCAGTTCTGATTCATAAAACGATCCCTCCAGCACCTCGTTATCATAATCGCAGATTTTATACACCGGGGGAATCCTGGGGATACATTCTTTTAGTTTAAAGACTTCATCTGTAAATCCCTGTGTGTATTTTTTCTCAAACACTCCTCTCAGTTTGGAGATTCTGACCAAATCACCGACCTTAAAATTCATCTTTAGCTTATCCCGATGACGTAACGGGAAGGAGCTGTAAAGATTCTGAAAAACAACCAGTGAATTTTCAGAATTCACTTGCGCAGGGGTCATTTTGATGCTGCTATGGTAACTGTTGTTGTAACTCTGTACAATCGCTGGCAAAACATCCACATATCTCAAGGTGTTTTTACCAGTAAAGTAACGGTATATTTTATGCTTTAAAGTTTTGTTGTATCTTTCAACTACAGACGCCTTGACGTCACTGGCTGTGCTGAAGTGTTCTATATTATGTTTTTTCATGAGAGCATTAAATAGCTTGTTGTAAAATTCTTTTCCTTGGTCAGTTTGAAGCCGCTTGGGGGCGCTGCTCTCTTCTAGAACGGAAGCGAAAGCATCCCTTACCTCTTTGGCAGATTTACTTTTAATAGGCTTGACAAAGGCTTTTTTTGAGAAAACGTCGATTACAGTGAGTAGGAATCTAAAACTATCGTTGTAAGAGGACACCGATTGCATGTCACACAGATCAGCCTGAAATTGATTAAGAGGTCTTGATACAAACACTCTGTTCCAGGGGAATTTTATCTTGACCGGTTTGTGTAGGGTGTAGGCGTCTTGTTTTGATAGAAACTCTTTGACCCGATCCACGCTTATTTTCTTACCAGTCTCTTTTTCTGCTGCTCTATGGAGCACATCTACTCCTTGATAACTACCAGGGTGAGCTGGATTATAATATATTTTTTTCAATAAAGTCTCGAGTTTTGGAGGCATGTTTACTGTAGCGCATAACACTCTTTTCTGAACCGTTATTGAGCACACCAGTGATGTATAAATGAGAAAGTAGCATACAGATTACAGCATCTTTATTTAACACAAGGTTTTTTTTTAAAGAAGCAGTAATACAACTGTTTTTTAAAGAGAAAGCAAAAGGGTAGATGCAGTTAGAATGAAAAACGATTTGCATGATTGTTTTTAAAGTAACACTTTACAATGAATAAATGAAAAGCATTATACAGATAACAAAATGTTTTTAAAGATGCAACTAATGCTAAATAAACACACAGCTAACAACTCTTTTTTAAAAGCATTGAAGATGTATACCAGAAATGGGCTACATGTTTTGTTTCTTAAAGTATAACAAGAAAAAGCACACACATGCCTAAAAGGCTGGATGCAAATTAAAGCACACCAACACCACCCCTAGCTATCAGCAGTTATCAGCAGCAGCAGTTGTTATTCTTTACCCTCCCAAAAGTCCACAGCTTCTTGTAGGTTATCGATTGTTACCACAGAGTCAAAAACATCTCTGTGTATTTCATTCAGATTGGCCTGCAAATTATCACGATCTTGTAGCCACTCCAAAATGCTCTCCGTGGCATCTCTTACTTCAGAGTCGCTGGATGTCACGTTGTATTTCCTCAGCAGCTTCAGTGCAGCGGTGATGAAACGGCTGGTGAGCACACGTTTCTTGAGATCATCCTGATGTTCCACCAGGAAAGAATTGCTTATCCCGTACAGACAGCTGTGCTGGACCTGGCTCGGATGTGACACCTGACACTCGTAGCAGACAAATTCGCTGAGCTCACAGATTGCAATATGCAAAACACGGCTCACGTAGGCTTTCAGTGTGTCCCAAAACACCTTGCGTGTGGGTCTATCCACCTCAGGGGCTTCGATCTCCTGCTCCTCAGGTATTGTAGTGAGGTCTTGTGGTGGTGGTGGAGACTCTGAGGGCGGCCAGAACGGTTGAAACCCCTCATCGGAGTGATAACGTTGGTTAACAGCTCGCAGCATCTCAGCCAAGGATTGACTTGTACCGGAAGAAGAAGCCATGGCGGGCAGATGAGGTAGTCTGGTTGTCAAAGGGTAAATGGCTACTGACAGCTGCACCCTCTATTTATTCTCCTGGAGGTGGGCTGGGGGTGCCAGAGTGGGCGGGGTTCAGTTACTCAAACAGAACTCGTCTCACCATAACAACCTCTTGCCACGCTTGACTCGTATGAAACAGGTCAGTAATCTCATCTTCCCATCTTCTAAATATTTCCAACCAGGTTTGGCATGGCATGTAACCGGTCAGGGTCGCCACATAGCCCCCACCCGAGAGGGTTAGTGCCCCCACAACCCTCATCCGTCTAACACAAAGTCCCTTAAATGTTCTGGGACCCGGCGTACACGTCCTGGCCGCCGGGTGATCCCATCCCCACCATCGGACCCTCCCCCTGTACCACCAGAGTCACTAACCTGGAGAGGAGAGGGGGGGCTGTCCTCCAGGTCCGGTTCAGTCTCTAGTCCAGGAGCCAGCGGGTGGTATGGTGCCAGTCTGTCCTTGTGTAACACCACACGCCGACCCCGTCCCGGCATCCGGACCCGGAAAACATCAGACAGATGATCCAAAACCTCACTGGGGCCCTGCCAGTGCTGGGCTAGTTTGGGTGACTGTCCTTCCTTTGGGGGCAGTAGACCCACACCTTGTCCCCAGGCCTCAACACAGGTCCATGGGCCTTCACGTCATAAGCCCTTTTTTGTTGGGCCCCAGCGTCCACCAGAGCCTCCCTGGCCAGCTGGTGGACCGAGCCCAAGCGCTCCCTCAGCCGCTGGAAGTAATCCAGCTCTGGTCCCCCAGGGATCTCGGGCTCAGGAGGCGGTCCAAACACCAAGTTCACTGGGGTTCGGATTTCCTGGCCGAACATGAGGGCCGCTGGCGTGCAGTGGCTAGACTCCTGCACAGCTGTCCTGTACGCCCACAGGACCAGCGGCAGGTGTTGGTCCCAGTCTCGCTGATGCTGGCTGGTCAGGGTCGCGAGCTGAGTGGCCAGGGTACGATTAAAGCGTTCTACCAATCCGTCGCTCTGAGGGTGCAGCGGCGTTGTCCGTGTCTTTTTCACCCCCGGCCGCTGACACACCTCGCCGAACAAACGGCTTTCAAAGTTTTGCCCCTGGTCACTATGCAGTTCCTCTGGGACCCCGAACCGAGCAAACATCTCCTCCACCAAGCAGCGGGCAGAAGTAGCTGCACTCTGATCCTGCACCATGTATGCCTCAGGCCATTTTGTAAAATAATCCATGGCCACCAGGACATAGTGGTTGGACGCCTCTGG
>NW_018127903.1:257791-258351 GCF_001952655.1 Monopterus albus
TTTTTTTCCGGGGGGGCAAGGCCTCCCGCTGTAAAAACCCACCCCTCTCTCGCCGTCCTCCCCCTCCTGGGATAGGACGGCCCCCACACCGACACCGCTGGCATCAGTGTCCACAATAAAGGACCGCTGGGGGTCGGGGTAAGCCAGAACCGCCGCTTCCACCAGCGCCGCCTTGAGCTGGTTGAATGCCGCAGCGCAGCTCTCACTCCACTCGAACCCCCGACCTTTATTCGTCTTTTTGAGTCTATAAGGTAACAATAATATAAGATAACCTTGTTTGAAATGGGTTTGGCTAAAAGAAAATTGTGGTTTCCTCTATACTACTAGGTACTTATACTATATTGACTGGGTTAAATAGAATTGTATTACTAAAAAGAGACTAAAATACAATTTTCATTTACTAAAATAAGACTAAAATGTCATCACTTTTTGTCGACTAAAAGTAGACTAGACTAAAAAGAGTATGAACGTGACTAAAACAAATAAAAACTGCGGCGCACGGTGGGCGGGAACAGGATTGCGGCGTGTCTGACAAGCCACACACCGCTCACACCACCCCT
>NW_018127903.1:259968-260764 GCF_001952655.1 Monopterus albus
TTTCTGTTTACAATCATGTTCACTGCAGGCCATTATGGTGATCGCCCAAAAGGAGTCCTATGTAGACGGCTTTCCCTGTGTCAGAAACGGCACGTGATGCGGCCGAAAAGTCTTAGGTGAACTCAATTAAAAGGCCAGACAAGGAAGTGTTGAACAAAACCGTCTCTTTAATAAGAGAACTAAAACTAAACAAAACCATATAAGACAAGGTGAAACACAAAACTCACGGTCAGTATCAGTCCCAGGTCAGAGCCAGCAAACACATACATCCAGGGGAATCCAAAGTTCTTTGTCCAAAAGGGAAAGTCCGATAATCATACACCGTGGCAGTCCGTAACAAGAGGGCGAGGCAGAATAGAATAGTCCAAGGTAACAGTCCGGGATCAGAAACACAAAAATACCAAAACCGAAGAAAATGCTGGAAAGTCAGAGCTGGGGTCTAGAACAATCTGGCAGCGTCCTGGTGGGAGGACGCTGCCTAAATAGAGGTGCATCAGCCGGAGCGTGGAATGAGTGAACATCAGACTACATCCACTGAGTAAACTCCCCCAGGTGCAGCCCTCGGGTCAGTGAAATATCATGTCCAGTAGGATTCAAAATCCAAGCTTTAGTCAGTCCGTTATGAACTCCAGCCAGTGTGTGAGCCACTATCAGGCTGGAAGATTCTGGCACATTAGGTTCAAGATATCCAACAAAGTCACTTGCAACCTGGGCCGCATTAGGCAGACACACTTGTACAGGCACCACCGACTCGCTGAGAGGTGGCAGGGTCACAGCCACGGCCAGGGGCACATTG
>NW_018127903.1:261123-264736 GCF_001952655.1 Monopterus albus
CTGAGAGGTGGCAAAGTCACAGCCACGGCCAGTGACACATTGCAGCATGTAGGAACAAAGTCTTTGTTGGTAAGCAGGGGGACCGTTAAGTCCCACAGTTGAAGCTCCGCATGGTTGAGGTCAAGTAAAGCATGATTTTTCAGCAAAAAGTCCCAACCTAGTAGCACAGTCTGTGTAGTTTCTCTAATCACATGAAAAACATGTTGCCATGACCCAGCTCCCAGCTGAAAAGTTACTTTGAACTGGCCCAGAGTGGAAAACTCTGCCTCCCGTCACCAGAGAACGGCGCCGGTAAGTCTATCTACACCTGCCGGTTAATTCCACCAGCATGATGGTTATGGAAGAGACTAACCTGCCAGTCAAGCCCCAAAGGACAAAAGGACATAAGGTATACTACACACATAAACAGAGCACTAGCACATTCACACCGGGGAGACATAACACTAAACAGTCTGTTACAATACAATTTTCATTTACTAAAACTAGACTAAAATGTCATCATTTTTCGTCGACTAAAACTAGACTAGACTAAAAAGAGTATGAACGTGACTAAAACAAATAAAAACTAAAATGACAGCTTCACACAAAGACTAGACTAAAACTAAAATTAAAACAGGCCGCCAAAAACAACTCTACTGTGAATGAGCTCAGGGGTAAATTACACAGTATGTGTTTGAAGATAATACCACAAAGCTCAGGAATTGGAGATAATATCTGGTCTGGGATGTTCACACCTCAGTATTTAACACCAGCATACCCTGGAGCTTTGCCACAGGTTGAGGGACAAGTCAAATCTGTAACAGAAATGAATCATGGCTACACAAACTAGATTTCACAGATTAATAAAGGGTTCCATGCAGTGTCAAAATAAGTAGAATAATTCACTACACAATAGTTTTATGGTCATTAATCACTGGACAATGAGAGAAGAGACTAACCTGCCAGTCATGGACAATGTACTGTCTTTTTAGGACAGTTTGCTTTTTTCTCATCACTCCACACTGGTGATGGCTTAAAAAGAAAGAAAGAAAGATAGAATTTCCTTTACAGTGCAGCTACCAAGAAATGGTATGAAAATCCTGCAATAGTTGTCAAATCCCAAACTTCCTAGTAAAAACATTTCACTTCCTCTCCGGCGAGATCCAGACTTATTCACATGCAGAGCTGAGGCAGGCAGAGAGTGGGCTGCTCCGAACAGGGGACAAGCTGGAGACAGGCAGGCTCAGGCAAATTGGAGAAGTGATCAGGTGCAAGTTTCAGGCCAGGAGAGACCACGGACACAAAATGATGCACAGATGGACAGGAAAAAGGAGATTTTTACAATTACTGCCAGATAAAGAATAAATTGGTCAAAATGCAGGACATGAGCACAGACTGTGGTGAACAGTCTGGCAGGCATACACCTTACTTCACCAGCATTTCACTGATTATACCCACAGCACTTTGAGAGGGCCAGCGATTGTGCTAGCATCCCAGAAACCCTGCTTTGTTTGACCATTTTATTATTGGAGGAAACCATGCATGATATTTTTATGCATGCTCCTTTTTACAAGCATCAAAAAGGGTTTAGAGTCATTACAAGCTGTAAGACTTAACTTCCTGTGAGAAAGAATGAAACCCGGTGACCTTGGCAAGGTCCAAGGTGGCTGTACTAAAATGTGGCATTGGAAACAGTTGAACTGAGGCTAACACCAGAAAATCTGTGTCTTTTTTTGGAACAGCACTTCAAGCTGATGTCTTTACAGACCTGTAATGTAGTAATGTTTTTGTTTTCACTGTTTGGTAAGCTGCTGTTCCAAAATTAATTACAGTAGTTTCAGAAAGAGCTTTTGTATCAGAAATCAGGAGAGCGACTCGGAGATGGAGATGCAAGCAAGGCAAGCGCAGGGGACTCCATGCTAGGCTAAAAGCTTGTGCTACCCGACCACCATTACCCAGCCTCTTCCTAGCTAACGTACAGTCTCTGGAAAACAAACTGGATGAGCTAAGGGCTAGGATTACAGCACAACGGGAAATCAGAGAATGCTGTGCTCTAGTTCTCACCGAGACTTGGCTTTCTGACAGAGTTCCAGACCGCACTGCTGCTTCGGGGAAGGTAAAAGGAGGTGGTGTGTTTGTGTTTATCAATAACTCGTGGTGTGGAGATGTACAGACTGTTTATAAGCACTGTTCGCCAGACGTAGAGTTTTTATTGCTGAAATGCCGGCCCTATTATCTAGCAAGAGAGCATAGTGCTGTGTTTCTGGATGCTGTGTATTTTAGCCAAAGAGCTAATCTCTCTGCGGCTCTCAGCAAACTCTATGATGTCATCAACGCGCTAGAGACAGCTCACCCTGATGCTGTATTTATTGCTGCAGGCGACTTTAACCAGTACAATTTATGGACTGTACTTCCCAAATATTACTAACATGTGAACATTCCCACTTGGGGCAAGAACACTCTGGATCATGTTTACAGTAACATACGTGGTGCATACAGGGCTGCACCCCGCCCCCACACGGGACGCTCAGACCTCAATTCTTTGTTCCTGTATCCAGCTTACAGACAAAGACTGAAACAAACAAACCCTGTCACCAAACAAATTAAACTCTGGACCCCTGAGACTGAAGGCACCCTGCAGGATTGTTTCGCCCAGACAGACTGGGATGTGTTTAAAGCTGCAGCCACCTCAGAGGACTTTTCTGTCAGCATACAGGATTATGCTGAGTATGTGACCGGGTACATTAGTACCTGTATTGACAACATTGTGCCCACCATACAAGTCAGGAGGTTCCCCAACCAGAAGCCCTGGATAAACAGTCAGGTACGCCACGTGCTGCGTGCTTGCTCTCATGATCAGGCGATGAGACGGAGTACAAAGCTGCAAAGTACAGACTGAGGAAAGCCATCACAGCGGCCAAGAGGCAGTACAGAAACAAGCTGAATGGCTTCTATTCTACTGCTGACTCCGGACGGATATGGCAAGGCCTGCAGCACATCACAGACTACAGGACCACCACCAGCATCATCAGCTCCACAGATAGCCTGCCGGATGACTTCAACAACTTCTACACTTGCTTTGAGACCTCCAGCTACAGCACAGAGAGGAAGCACGCACACACCACCCAACCCCCCACCTCCCCTCCACTAACTGTCTCACCAGGCCAGGTACGCACAGTCCTGAGGAAGATCAACCCTCGCAAAGCAGCAGGACCGGACAACATCCCTGGGAGGGCTCTCAGGGCATGTGCCAGCCAGCAAGCCTTCGCGGCTGCCCTCCACTATTCCCTTTCTCACCTGGAAAATGGAGACTCCTACATCAGGATAATTTTCATTGACTACAGCTCCGCCTTCAACACAGTTGTCCCCCACAAACTCACCCACAAACTGTCCACACTGGGTCTGCACCCCACTGTCTGTGACTGGCTCCTGGACTTTTTAACTGGCAGGCCCCAGACTGTCAGGATTGGCAATAGGACTTCAGCCAGCATTGTTACAAACACTGGCACCCCACAGGGATGTGTCCTCAGTCCCATCCTCTACACCCTGTTCACCCACGACTGTGTCGCCTCCCACAAAGACAACATCATCCTGAAGTTTGTGGACAACACCGTAGTGATTGGTCGCATCACTG
>NW_018127903.1:265083-283925 GCF_001952655.1 Monopterus albus
TTCCCTCTGCCATCAGACTCCTAAACAGCTGAGGAGTTTATTACCAGGAAATACGTCATGTACTGTCGACCTGTACTGTTTACATTCTCAGTTTGCACATGTATAGTTGCACATTGACTGTTGACTGCTGCACATGCTGCTCCCATGCAGCATACATTCAGTTATTATTTTCTTATAAATTTGTATTATATTGCTGCATTTGCTGCTTAAAGTGCCTTAGATTTTCTGTTACTTATTTATGTACTTTATATTTAATTTGTATTTTGTGGCATTCATGTGGACGGCAAAGTAAGAATTTCATTGTACAGGGAAACACGTTTCTGTACTGTGCATATGACAAATAAACACTTTGACCTTTGACCTCAGCTTCCTTTGATATTTTCTACATAAATTTCCTACAGTGTCTCAGGACAATGCTTGAGGAAACAGTGAGTGACTAATCTACACTATCTCTAAAACATGTCATAGCATAATAAAGTTCTTGTAATATACAAAGTCAAAAACTTTTTATGCTCAAAGTACCATTCTGCGGTGACTATGGATTATGGACCAGTCTATCGTATAATAGCCACACTTTGGAAACCAGATGCTAGTACAAAGTATATGACTAAGTTTTGGTATTTTGACCTTTGATAAATTACATAAATATGGAAATATATTGATTGTTTAGACTCTGGTCAATTCAAAATAGGACCTCCCATTGTTAAAAATGCAGGGCATTGTTAGTCAAACACTAGTGGCTGTAGTACACTGTATGAGGGGAGCAGATTAATTAAATACTATAATGTTAAGACATTAAACAATGTTAGAAAGAAAATCCAAGCAGCCCTCCCAGCTCAGAAAAGTGTACATCCCCCTACTTTCTTCTTACACTGTGGAGATTTCCATTATAGTATTTTTCTGCCTAAAGTGGATCATGAGAACATCAGATAGTACATGTGTGAGATAAAACCCAGACCCCAAGGAGCCAGTCCAGGTATATACAGCTCAAACAAGTGCCAGCACGTACAAACAAGGAAATCTGAGGTGATAATAAAGTTCTTCAGGATGACATGATAGACAATGTTTCTCACTTTTTCATGTAACCATACTCCATTCTCTTACATTTAAAGATTGAGCTAAAAATATCCTTGTAGGGTCTTGCCTCTTGTGTGAAAGGTTCTGAAAACCTGACACCTTAGAGATAATCTGCATGATAAAACATCAGTCTCATTTGTCACAGTCACTTTCAGCAGTATCCAGACATATGACTGGGTTTTTGTATCCAGGGCTGAAGAGCTGAGTTTGCTCTTGCCATTCTGCCACAAAAGTAGTGAATGGACTCATATTGAAAATGGAGCCAGTGAAACTTGCAGCTGATGTCAAGAGTAAGATAGAAGGCTATTAAAACTCTCAAGGGAAACTAAAGCTAGTAAAGAGTTTGCAGCACTGAGAGAGCTGATCGCATTTTTCCTGTGGACAGGAAAATGCACCAGCCTCTGTCCTATGGTCTGTCAGCAAGCTCCATCAGAGTCACACTAACAGTTTTCCCACAATCTGGCCTTTATTAAAAGGGCTAATTGCAACTCTAGAGTCAGGTAGATCTGAAGTGGCCCACGTTGAACACTGCTTAATTCATAAAGGAAAACAGTTGGGTCCTCAGCTACCACAAAGGATTCTGTTGAGCTTGAGTGCACGGAAGATGGTAGAACAATTTTCAGTTAATGTCAGGTTAAGAAAATATTACTGGTTTGAATTCTCTAATGTAACTGATCCCTAGTTTATAGCAACGTCGAGGTGATACAGATCTGCTAAAATGGAAGCTTTGAATGTCATGTGACTGTGGTTTTCATACGTAACGTGGCCTCAGTTCAGTTTGGGTTGGAAAAGGATTTTCTGACTCAAGAGCACACAATCTTTTGCACTCATAACCCAAAGGAAAGCCCCATTCCCTGTTGCTTTATACAACTTCCATGTTGAGTCACAAAACAACAACAGGGAGGGATATTTCTCACTCTACAAATAACTCATTGTGATTTTCTTGGAAGCAATGTTTGACCAAGATAAAGTTCCAAACTATGTCACTTCCACACTTTCTTTATATCAGGCGCCAACTGTAAAGTGGTGAATGCTCAAATTAACAGCCCATGTTGCTGCATTAGCACAAAAAGATTTTTTTTAAAACTACAAATTTTCCTTTCAAGTAAAAGACAAGTTAGATATTTACCCACTGTGAAAACTTACAATAGCATGAGATGGAGATACAACTTACTGAACAATATGATGTAGCTATCAAGATTAAAGCTACACTATGTAACTTAAGGGCAGAGATGCACCGAGCTGACAATCGGCTGTCGTCGGCCCATCATTGCTGGGGCCTGTCCTCCTGGCGTGTCCTGCACCGTTGGCACTAGTGGGTCCCTGTCAGTCAATTGGACGTTGAATCGGCACCAGCGGTTGGGTTTTGTCAGTGAAAGAGTGACCACTCTGATTGGCTGTTGAGCTTAGCGAATTCATTCACAAGAAGAGAATGGTTCAGGAAAGCCCCTTCAGCCCATCGCAGGAGTATCCATGATTTCACTCATTTAGTGTGGTTTATCGTTGTTTTTTTGCCTCCACAACCTCCTTTCTTGTTCCACAACCATGTCATTTGCTAAAAGCATTAAAAGCAGACATTTTGAACAAGGTGTTTTATAGCTTATACTTCCACATTTTAGTTCTTTTCATTTCTGAATGGCACATACAGATACTGTCACCGGCCCATAGAGGGAGACATTTCTGTCACAGGCACAGAATGTACAGTATGTGCTAGTCAGCTCTTGGCTGTAGTCTGTGCGGTGTGTTCAAGTGTCACTTTTTCCAACTCAACTGGCCCAGACAAAGCAGATGTGAGGTGACGCAGAGGTTGGCCTTTATCATTGTTATTTCTTTCACTTCGGCTCGGTGCGTCTGTGCCCTAAGGGAGCACTAGCATGAAACACCAGATCAATCCACTCTGCTCTACCCAGCACTACCTCTCCCTGCTCCACTACAATTGGTTACGCTCCACCATGCTTTGCCCAGTTGTTCAGATATGTCATTATTAAAATACAAAATTTACTGGTCAAGCAGAAATTTTTTTTTATAATCTCTGGTTAGAGAGGTCAATCCTGCAGCAGTGCAGTTCAATGAGTCTGTGTCAGAGGAGGCTTTTACAGCACCTCTCCACATTAACAAGTTGTAGAGCATATTTCTACAGCAGAAATACTTGAAGGTTACATACTATAGCTTCAACATTGTAACTTTCACTGTATACGTAAGATTAGGGTTAATAGTTTTAGGTTACCTTATTTCATTGTACATGACCGTTAACGAGAAAAAAAAATAGCTATAAGAATTTCATCAAATACAAATTTCTGTAAAAATTCATTGTGCTTTTTGATGTTGCTTTGGATAAAAGTGTGGCAATATAGCACTGTTCATAACTCACAATAATGTAAATACAAAAATGAGTACTTAACAGGAAATGAGTATAGAACAAACCAGGAACAATCTGACAGCTGGCTTGATTTAAAACTTGATTTGAATCCAATTCTAAAATACATTGGTGCAGTCATACAACAGATCCCCTTTAAGCATAATCAACCAGTTTATCATTTTAAAGACTACAACACTGTCAGCCTTCATCTCTTACAGGTCACATTCCTTCCCTGCAGTCATCTTCAGTCCTCTAGTCATTATGCAGGTAGGACAGTGCTTTCCTTCATCTTTGAAGGTCTCATGTGCCCTCTACACCGCCTATAGCCATGACTGAGCCACCAGGGATCCTACACCATATACATTGGTTCAGTTTTCAGCATTGAGTAAACAGGAGATGTAGCTAATATTATCTGCGCAACGATAGACTTTTCAGCAAGTGGTGCGCAGAAAAGCAGCTGTGCATCCTGGGAAGTCTGGAGAGAAAGTCTCTGGGATGAGTCCCAGTATGAGCAAGTGAGGAGTGAACAGCTCTCCAAACACATGGGAACCAGCTTAAGTGTGAAAGGGAAAGGCTATTTGCTGTAGCCAGAGAGACAGGTTGTTTGAAGTGTTGATGATGGATGGACTTTATCCTGGCAAAGCATCTAGGATGCTTATATGAATCTACATGTTAACAGAGTGTGTAGAGGAAGAAACACAGGGTAAACAATACAGTACCAGCAACAGTAGGAAATGGGGTCAAGTGAACAGGAAGCTGCCCAGTATCCCGTTCAAGATGTGAGTAATTGGCGTTAATGATTCTGAGCTGAGTGCTAAAAGGGCAGTCATTCAGTTTCTTGGTATTTGCACATGTTTATCAGAAGTGCTCGCACACACACTGTGATACTTTACCCTTTTCATAAGAAAGGTTGTGTTGGTTTTGCCGTTAT
Source organism: Monopterus albus (assembly GCF_001952655.1). Classification (NCBI taxonomy): domain Eukaryota; kingdom Metazoa; phylum Chordata; class Actinopteri; order Synbranchiformes; family Synbranchidae; genus Monopterus; species Monopterus albus. The sequence continues at coordinate 269,451 of NW_018127903.1, forward strand.
TTCTCCTTATTCTGCTACTGGACTTTTGTATAAAATTGCTACAAAAAAATTCTATAGAACAAAGTGTACGAGATACATTAAAGTGACTAACAGCAGGCCTCATATTTAGCACAATAACCAACATTTAAGAAGGTTAACTCAAAAACCTCTGGCACCCCACACAGTGATGGGGGAAACAAATAATGAAACATTTGCACTTGCTAAGAAAAGTGTCCAGCATAAAAAGATCCAATAAGACAAATAACCATATGATTGGTATAAACTTGTTTTACTTTATAGTAAAAACTTAACTTTTGTGGACCAAAATGGCAGTACAGACTTTTAGCACAGTGGTAAGACCTTTTGTTTTTATGTTTCAAATTTGAAAAAAACACTCTATTGCAATCATGTCATGGAGAAGTCATCCACAGCTGAAGGGATTTTTCCATTGTCATCTTAGCCTCTGTCAGGGTAAGCAAAGTCACCATAAAGAGCTCAGGCCAAATGAGAAGATACAAGAAAGGCAAGATAAGAATGGCATAATGATGCGACTCACATACAGCTGGCACAATGGCAGCTTTATAGCTGCTCACAGGTGGCCCTTAAAGTTTACAAACACCCCCTATAAAGCTGCAAAGTGACCTCGTACTGACTCATCTTCACAAGCACATGGCTCTGTGCACGTGCATGCTTACACACAGGCGGACGTTGCTGAGCACAAAGAAAAGCAGCTGTGAACATGTGCACACACTAAAATTTGTGATCTACTGAAACAGTTTTAGGTTAACATTGGGTCTGGAGACAATCCTACAGGATAATTCAGGCTTATTGCAAAGTGAGCCTGGAGCTGACATTGTGCAGAAAAACAGAAGCACATGTTAAAACAAAATGAGCGGTTTCTCCAACCAGGGTAGTCATCATCCCAGTTGCAAGTTTTCCCGAGGACCTGAGTTGTTTACAACCTCAAATTTCTTAATGGGAAAATATTTGCCCCCAACAAAGTTCTCCCTAGTGTTGCCAAGTACACACCTCTGCTTTTTCCATACAAAACTGCCTTTGAATTATCATGCTGCCTCCACCGTCAGTGGACCCAAGTACAGAGAAGGGGGTGGGGGGCGGGGGTCACATGACAGGAAAATTACCCATTAGATTTACAAAAAAACTAAAATATTACTTTTCTGTTGATCAACTTGATTTTCTACACCTATGAGGCCATTTAAGCATAAACAGGTCTCACTTTTCATTAAAAGTTTATAATTAGCACTTTCTGAAATATCAGTGAACTGAACATGCTCAGGGTAGTTCTCCTATGCAGTGAGAAAACTTGTGTGAAATTGCCAGACTGAAGTTCAAAATTCTCTTTTTCTTTACTCAACCCATTCAACAGACCACTGAAGGAAAGGCCAAGCTGAAACAACAGTCACACTTATTTGCCTGCTAATGTGAGAAAACCAGGAAATGCAGAACCCAAATACACAACATATTCAGTAGATTATGTGGGCAAAATGTCTGGTGTACTGACATAAATGGACTCTTGGCAGCTTGGCAGGAGAATGGAGGACATTTTAGGGCTGGTAGGTGAGACACTGGTGAAGAGAGTGAGTATTAGATGAAGACATCAGCCAACGAAGGCCCATCCAGGAAGGATTAGACTTGGCTTCAGACTGGACTGACTCAGGCAAATTGTAGACGGATACTCACAGGACAGACACTGGAGAGCTTTAGGGCTGACAGAAAGAGAGAGAGATTGAGACACAGGACTTGTAGGAGCACTAACATACAGTGGGTACGGAAAGTATTCAAACCCCCTTAAATTTTTCACTCTTTGTTATATTGCAGCCATATGCTAAAATCATTTAAGTTCATTTTTTTCCTTATTAATGTACACACAGCACCCCATATTGACAGAAAAACACAGAATTTTTGACATTTTTGCAGATTTATTAAAAAAGAAAAACTGAAATATCACATGGTCATAAGTATTCAGACCCTTTGCTACACAGGGACACCCTCCTGTCACAGACATAAGTATGGGAGCGAAGGTCAGACATCCTCCCATTTCTTCCTCCAGCACTTCATGAATGAAATCCCTCCCTGCTGAGCGGTGAGTCCCGGATATCGTTTAGATTAAGTCTGCAGTCCTCCATGTATTCTCACTTGTGTTTGTTTTATAATTGATTTATTCATCCACTTTTCTTTCAATAATAAACTATTTAATGTGCAATTCCTGTGAGTTCCTGTGATGAAAGATTCATACTGTCGATTTTTAGTTTTCACCTACACTTTAAAAGTCTTCATCTGAAAGCACTGGTTTGGTTGGCGCAGTAAAAACAACATTTTCCTGTCTGGTTTTCTAATATAAAATATGAAGAATATTTAATTTGACTGATGAGGGTCATTATTATAAAGATAGTGTTTTTGTTTGTTTGGTAAGTACATGTTAAGTACATCTTGTCAGTCAGAATGAAATATCCTGATGTAGAGTACTTTGAAAAGTGCACTCATATGTCATCATAAACCACATTATTATGATTTACCATTTAGATTCATTCTGAAGATGTTAGATATTACCAGGCATCTGAGGAAAAGTACAACCGGGTCATGTACAAACAAATGTTTTCTTTTTCACAGATTTGACACCACATAAAAAAGAAGACAGTTAAAAAAAGGGGAAGTGGCAAATTTACTGAATCTCAAAACTCAAAACTGCTTTGTGTGGTCACACAGCTTTCTCCTTCCCATTTTTATTCAACCACCAAACCTACAACTGCTTTTAAGAGAAGCACATTAAATCACATTTTTGACCATCTTTCCCACATTTTCACACCGACTCATCTATCTGGGTGAAACAGACCAAAATGCCACTGAAGCAAAATGACATGTTAAACATGACGACCAACGTTTACCATCCAACCTGACAGCACTGGAGAGGATCTGCAAGGAGGAATGGCAGAGGATCCCCAAATGCAGGTGTGAAAAACTTGTTGCATCATTCCCAAAAAGACTCATGGCTGTATTAGCTCAAAAGGGTGCTTCTACTAAATACTGAGCAAAGGGTCTGAATACTTATGACCATGTGATATTTCAGTTTTTCTTTTTTAATAAATCTGCAAAAATGTCAAAAATTCAGTGTTTTTCTGAAATGAACTTAAATGATTTTAGCATATGGCTGCTATATAACAAAGAGTGAAAATTTTAAGGGGTTCTGAATACTTTCCGTACCCACTGTATCTGAGAAGATGATGGAGAGGACAGAAAATGGCAGTGCCCACAGATAAATTATAATCATACTCCTTCCTCTTCGCATGTTGACCAAAGGATGAAAACTGCAAATAGTCTTCTTACAGGAATATGCCTGGGATGCGAAGAGGAGATAAACAATAAGGTTTTACTTCTTTCACACAAAGAAGAGTAGAATGTAAGTGGTCAACACTGTTCTTGTTCCTGTCTCCGGCCACCCTGCTTCCATCTCCAGAGGGGTTCACCGTTGACACCACCAGGCTTCTGGTTCCAGAAGGGTTCGCCGTCTATGCCACCCTGCTTCCGGTTCTAGAGTGGGTCGCCGACATCTCAGCCTCTGCCTGTGCTTCATCCGCCAGAGCTGCATCAACCCTGCAGCTCAGCACCCAGCCGGTCCTCCAGCTCCAGCAGCTGCTGCCAGCCACAATACCTTTTGCTTCATGGGATGACTTGTTTCCTGTCTTTCTCCAGTTCCCTGTTCAGCGCCATAGTTGGCCGCTCCTCCAGTGCCTTGTCCAGTCCCAAGGTCATCCTCCCCAATGGCCTCTCCGCTCTCCTGTCTGGAGCCGAGGTCATCCTCCTGAACGGCCTCTCTGCTCCCAAGCCTGGTCCTGAGGTCGTCCTCCCGAACGGCCTCTCCACTCTCAAGCCTGGTGCCAAGATCGTCCTCTAGAACTGCCCTTCATCACCCCTGCTTGGTGCTCATGGGTCACCTTCGGTGTCCCTGTTTTTTTCTTTTGGACTGTATACACCATTTTGGGACTTTGGTTTTGTGGACTTTGTGCACTGTTGGGGGGACCTTAGTCCTCGGTTTCCTTGTTGCAGGGGTTGTTTGTTTTTTTTGTTCTGGCTGTTGCCCCCCTTCTGGGCCCACCTCCTCCTGCCCTGCTCCTTCTCCTGTGTTTTTTGTTTGTTTTGGCTGTCTGGGATGGGGTGATGCTGGACAGGACCTCCATCCACAATGCGAGGAGGAGATGGAGGCACTGGAAGGGGAGCCAGAGGACTGGACCAAACAGGCTTGATGAGGGACACATGAAACGTGGGATGCACTCAAAGGGAGGGGGGCAAGTGGAGGCAGACAGTGGCAAAGTTGATGACCTTGGGGATGGGGAAGGGACCACGAATCTAGGGGACAATTTGCGACACTCCGTTCGCAGGGCGAGGTCGTGAGCCGATAGCTGGGCTGATAGGCGGGAGCTTGGGAACGGTGAACGTTGGCCCACTTCTCGTACTCATGGACCAAACAGAGCAGGTCTAGGCGGGCTCTCCTCCAGGCGCGGTGACATCGGCGGACCAGGGCCAACGCAGATGGCAAATGGATTTCCGGGTCTAAGCTAGGAAACAAAGGTGGAGAGTAAGCATACATGCACTTGAAAGGTGACATACTGGTGGCTGCTGAGGGAAGGGATTCGTGGGAGTATTCCACCCAGGTCACGTTATCAGCCCACAGTGATGGGTCCCGGTGACACAAGAGCCGCAGGCCATTTTCCAATTGTTGGTTAAGTCTTTCTGTTTCCCCGTTAGTCTGTGGGTGGAAACCCGAAGCGAGACTGACTGAGATGCCCAGGAGCCAACATCTCGGTCCAGAACCCTGCTACAAACTGGGGACCCCTATCAGACACCAGATCTCTGGGCAGGCCATGCAAATGGAAGACGTGCTGGATGAGGAGTTGAGCAGTCTATTTAGCTGAGGGCAACTTGGGCTGTGGTACAAAATGAACCATTTTAGAAAACCTGTCAACAATGGTGAGTATAGTGGTGTTACCGCGTGATGTGGGTAAACCAGTGACAAAGTCCACAGAGATGTGGGTCCATGGTCTCTGGGGCACAGGAAGGGGACATAGCAGCCCCACAAGTTTGCTGGTGGAAATCTTGTTTGTGGCACATTCTGGACAGGCCGCCACAACCTCTCGGATGTCCTCCTTCACAGTGGGCCACCAAAACCGCCTTTGCACGATGTAGCAGGTTCGTGCGACGCCAGGGTGGCAGGTGATTTTGGCTGCATGACACCACTGCAGCACCTTGGTGCGCAGTGTAGCCGGGACAAACAGGTGATTAGTCAGACAGGCAGACGCACCCGGTTCCAACTTCTGGGCATCGGCGACCTCCTGCTCAATGCTTAGGAGAGCCGCCCCTAAACGGGCAGACTGGGGCAGGATGTATGCCGGTTCAGCGACCTCTTCCTCTCAGTTGTACTGGCGGGAGAGGGCATCCACCTTACCATTGTGATGACCTGGGCAGAAAGAGAGGGAAGTTAAACCGGTTGAAGAACAGAGTCCACCTAGCCTGCCTAGGATTCAGTCTGTAAATACTTATAAGTTTTTATGGTCGGTCCAGACCAAGAATGGGTGAGTAGCCCCCTCCAACCAGTGCCTCCACTCATCTAAAGCCAGTTTAACGGCCAACAATTCCCTCTCCCCCACACAGTAGTTGCTCTCGGCCTGGGAGAGATGTTTGGAAAAGAAGGCACAGGGGTGCAATTTCCCGTCATGGGCAGAATGCTGGGACAGCACCACCCCTACCCCAGAGTGGCGACCTCCATGACAAACTGTTCCTCAGAGTCAGGCAGTGTGACGATAGGGGCGGAGCAGAAGTGTTGCTTGAGGATCTCAAATGCCTGATCAGCAGAGGAGTCCCAGGCGAAGTGTTTGGTGCTGGAGGTGAGTCTGTGTAGAGGCACTGCTATGATACTGTAGTTTCTGATGAACTTCCTGTAGAAGTTAGCAAACCCCAGGAAGCGTTTGGTATGTTGACGGGAGGTTGGTGTGGGCCAGGCTGCTACTGCCTGAACCTTAGCAGGATCCATCTGTATGTGACCTGTGGAAATCACAAACCGTAGGAAAGACAGTGGACACATGAAAACTGCATTTTTCGGCTTCAACATACAGGTTATTTTGCAACAGCCGGTGTAAAACTGTTCTGACATGGGTTACATGCTTAGACTCTGAGGGTGAAAAGATAAGGATGTCGTCTAAGTAAACAAACATGAACTTATTAAGCATATCACGCAACACATCATTAATCAAGTTCTGGAAAACAGCTGGTGCATTGGCGAGCCCGAACGGCATGGCCAGATACTCGTGGTGTCCAGAGGGGGTATTAAAAGCAGTTCTCCACTCATCACCCTCCTTAACTTGCACCAAGTGATAGGTGTTTCTTAAGTCCAGTTTAGTAAAAATTTTGGCATCATGAAGCAGTTCAAATAAAGAGGACATGAGTGGTAATGATATCTGTTTTTAACAGTAATCTTATTGAGCCCTCGATAGTCTATGCAGGGTCTCAGCCCCCCCGTCCTTCTTCCCAACAAAGAAAAAACCCGCACCAGCTGGGAAGGAGGGGGGGCGAATCAACCCCACCCTCTGGGCTTCAGTGGTATACTCGGTCATGGCCCGTTGTTCAGGGGCAGATAAGGAAAACAAACGACCCCTAGGGGGCATAGCACCTAGCTGTAGATTTATAGCACAATCATATGGTCTATGTGGAGGAAGTGAAGTGGCATGGGTCTTGTTAAAGACTTGGCTTAAATCATGATATTCAGGTGGTACCTTAGCTAGGTCTGGGATAGCCTCTATGGACCCTGCCTTCTCAATCCGTTGTTGGACTGCAGTTGGACTGAGCGTAGACAGGTTTTTGCACAATATGGCGACCACTCAATCACTTGTTCTGTCTCCCAGTCAATCCTGACCCCGTGTTTCACCAGCCAAGGATACCCTAACACCACCGAATGATGTGGTGACCGCATAACCAGAAACTGTATTGTTTCTGTATGGTTGTTTATGGTCAGAGTGAGTGGCACAGATTGTGTCATCATGCAGTGCAAAAACTTGTTAAGAGAATGAACCAAAAGAGCAGGATCAATAGTACAGAGGTATTTCATATCTTTGTATAAATGCTGGGTCCATGAAACAGGCATCTGACCCAGAGTCAACAAATACTGGTACTTTAATATCATATGAACCAACAGAGAGCACAGCATGTACAATAGGGCGAGAAGGGGTTGTTCCTGTAATAGTGCGACTCAGCAGCACCCCTACTTCCACGCTGAGCCCTGATCTTTTACTGGACACGCCACTGCTCGGTGTCCTGAACCACCACAAGTTCTGTCTGAACTGGTCTTCCCGTTCCTCTGGTGCGCGCCTCGTTTTCCCAAGTTGCGTTGGCTCTGGAGGTTCCAATGAGGCGCGCCAGCTGACGCGAGGTCCTGGGTTGGTGTGCGACGGTCCCCAGTGGTATCCCTGCTGGCGTTCCTGGTATATTCTATCCAGGCGGGTGACTAGATCCACGAGCGGCCACCTTTCTGGTGGAGACAATCTGGGCTCCTGTACTGCTGGAAGCAGGGATGCACCTGTTTCGGCAGCAATGTGACAGTCCTCCTCCCGGCTTAACTGGTGCAGATTGGTTTGGATCTGGCCCAGGGCCGCTGCCTGGAAGGCTAAGGCTTGCTCCATGCGCAGTCGGTGTCCTTCTCACTGGCTGAGTCCATGTTGGCCAGATTGTACTGTCAGGATAGCCAGTAAAGCTACCCACAATGTTGATGGCAGACTCAATTATAAGACCTGGCGAGATAGAGTAATTACAATTTCTTTACTGTAAGCACTCAAAACATACACAGTTACAGTCCAGAAAACACAATCCAAGTTCTACAACAATCCAGGGTCGAAACCGGCAAACATACACAGCAAAGGGATCCAAATGAGTGAGGTCAGAGAGAGAAGTCCAAAGGTCAGTACACAGGCACAAACAGATCTAGAAGGACAAGGCAGTAATCGGTGGTCGAAACAATCTGGAGTCACAACAGGAATCACAATAAACAAGAACGCTGGAAAGTCTGCACGGGGGTCAAGAACAATCTGGCAGCTTTCAGGTGGCCGGAAAGCTGCTAATTAAGGGGTGAAAACAGATGAAACCAATGAGTGCTGATTAGTGTAAAGGGACCTCTAGTGGAGTGAGACCAAAACAGGAACTGAGAACAAAATAAAAGCGTGAGACCGGAAACCATCGGGCCGAAACCTAACAGGCAGAGGTGGGAGCAATCAGCAATACAAAGCAGAGGCAGGTAGGATGACATATGGCAGGAAGCCTTAACAAAATAAAAGCCCAATACAAGAAGTCAGGGGGTAGGACCTATCATCACACCTACAGTACTAGTTATTAACTTATAGTATACCATATGTGAATTAAATACTCCACAAGGTCATTTTTCATTAAGATACAATACTGTATTTCTAAAGAGACTAATACTAGGTGAGCTTAACGATTTACAGTAGATGTATAGTAAATCTTATTATGTGACATCAGCTAACATACAGTATTAACATTTGCTTCAAAATCCATCCAGCCTTTTTATTATAAATTCAAGCTTTTTATATGTTTTGTGGCCCCACGCTTCTGAAAATGAGGAATCTGATATATGATTACTATAAAATATTAATGGTTCAATAACACAGAGAATGCTTGTCCTGATCAGATTTTCTGCCATATGTTCCACATGCAGAATGGTGAACTTCCACAAATGTGTTACATTTCATTTCCAGTCGTGTGCACTTCACATACTGTGGGCTACAAGGTGAGGGTATAAATGTCTGAAGAGGATTATCATCCTACCATAAATACCAGTGCTCCCAACCCAACAAAGCTATCTATAAATAACTTGAGGAAAATCCACTTGCTTCACATAAAATATAACTACGAATGATTATCCAGCATGCTGCCTTGTATATAAACCATCACATCTTGAAAGTGTTGGAACCTGAAAGATCTCAGTGGGGTCTAGTGAGGACATTAGCAGACGCTGGTTTACACATTCTCCTCTGTGCACACAGTCATTCTTCAATTCTGCTTTCCATTCAAGCAAAGTTAGTTTATCTGTCATCCTAGACAAGAATGCAAACACTTGCACTAACAAATACCAGCAGGGAACACCATGAACATTACTGACATTCAGTGTTGAACTCTAATAATTAAGCTTTTTAAGTCACTGAGCGTTTGTTCAGAGTTAAGATTAACACTGTGACTTTATGTTAAACCAATTTGTGAAAGCCTTTCTGGACATATTGTAAAAAAAAGGACACACTTTCCTATTCTTATTTCAGAGGCACACAACTCTATGAAAATAATGATTATGACTATTAAAGTACAGTGAAGTTAGAGCTAGCCATATGTCAATTAATAAAGACTCTCCAATTGGAAAGCTATCATTTAAAATAGCTTACTTGGAACAGTGATTTGCAAAGAAGGCTCAAATGAAAGGACCTGTCTTTCTTTCCGTTATTTGTCCCATTCATTGTGAGTGTTGGATGTGGTTTATGCTGAAGTTATTTAATCCCATGGGAGCCAAGTTCCACAGAAAGAAGTCATAAAAATATAATTTACTCTCCCTTTGATTCACACAAATACACAAGCCACGCAAATACCTTCAGTAAGACTTTGTTGTCCCCTTTTCTTCTACATCTAATGACTGTGGACAGTAAGGAGTAAACTGGTCTCAAACTTTCCAAAACAAGGTCTAATGAAAACACTGTTGTGAATGTTGTGAATATGCACCAGTCACTGGACTGGTTTTAACTCTCTGATCAAGCATGTTTACTGAACATGCAACATTATTGAGCATAGAGATGATAACCTTCGTGACAATATTTGTTTTATTTCCCATTTATATCCAATAGTTGACCATGTGACCGCTGTCAAAAGGTCTAATCAAAATTCATATGGTTGTCGTTGCTCTACGCGTGCGCATATTGCCTGTCATCACCATTTAGTGACGGTTTCTCATAAAGTGGTAAAAATAAACAGAGGACAGCAACAACAGTGACGGGGCTCAGTGGAGAAATAAGGACCTTTCAAATTTGCTGGACATTTATGGAGAAGCATTTGATTAAGCCAAGCTGGAAGGAGCATACGCAGTTTTTGAAGAAATTGTGTAATTTGATAGTTGCACAAATGATTTAATTGCTGTTACACATGACGCTCACGTTTCAGGACCTCAACAGTGTTCAAATTAATCAGTCAATAATAGACAATTAAATGTGCCAAAGAATGGGAAGGTATTCATATGGAAGCTCAGTATAAGAGTTAAATGATATTTGCTCATTATTTGGCCCCAAAGAGGGGGGTGTCAGACCATGCCATCACAAATCTTCAGAGCCCTACCATAAGCAACACCATTTTCTAGACCTAACCTACCCTTAAGACAAAGCAACTGTGAGCAAGCGCAAGCCTATTTTGCTGTAATGTGAATGTAGCCTTAGTGACCTTGGCAATATCTTGACTTTCCCTTCAGTGCCACCAGCAGGTTGGCCTGCACAAAACTCAATGGCGGACAGACTGTGTTAGCAGCTACTGTAGCTGGTGAACAGAGTGGAGCATTCACCTGCTAAAGATAGATATTTCTCCCAAGAGAACAAAACAGAGCCAAAAAATAAAAATAAAAATGTACCACACTTACATTCTTTAGGTGCACAGAAGAGCAAGCAATGAAAACAGATGTTCCTACTGTATGTGTTTGGTGCTAAATAGACAAGCTTTTGTTAACATGTTTGTTACATCAGCTTTTAAGTAACATAATAAGTCCTCAGTACCGTGTTAACAACTCGTTACACTGTAAATATGGCCCAAAGATTAAGTCTGACTATAAACTGATCCTAAATCTAGCAGAATTATGTACATATGTGCTAAAATATAATAAAACAGTTATTAATCTCATTTAAGAGTAATTGTTCTGCTAGAGATGACAGCTCAAAGACAAAGAAGAGAGGCTGTGACCCAGCTTTGCCTTGTTTGCACTTCCCCAGCTCTCACAGTTTGATACAGCTCTTGATGGATCTCTGGAAAATGCACGACAACCTCACCATCTCAGCCAGTTGAGCAGCGATGCAAGAGAACACATTTGAATGTTATAAATGGCCTTTCTGTCAGTAAAGTTGCCACTGAATAGACTGACTTAGCTTATGCAAAGACTAAAAAGCGCTGTCTGGCTCTAAGATGCAGTTTGACAGGACATGCGGATGTTGTCTCTTGCAGGAATTCAACCTGCACCCTTTTGTAGTCTTTCAACTTCACTCGTTTACAACTGGACAATGTTCCTAATATCTTCTTCCCGTAGTGCTTCCCATGTTTTGTTTAACATTGCTTTTCCTCTGTGCCTGTGAGACAATACACCACTGTCTCTCTCCTGAACCACAAATTCAGAACAATCTGTTCATCCATATGGCTGATGTGACCATACATGTATGTACATACTGTATGTCGCATGACATAAAAATTAAAATTGAACTAGTCTTGTTTTTTCTAGAAAAATCAAATAGAAGGATATACTATAAATGGACAGTGAGATAGGTATTTTTCAAAGTGAGACAATAGCACGAATTGAGTAAGTGGCATTGACCAACAGAAAAGATAACTTTGCCATGAAGTTTGCTCTCACTCTGTGGAGAGGGCAAAATGACCTCTATTGACAGACTTTATTTATAGTTACAGAAATGAAAGTTAATGCAGAAAGTATTAAATCAATCAAACAAACAACAAACAAACTTAAACAAAAACACTTTAACCAAATATAATGAATTTAAAGGCTGTTGACTAGGTGTCACATAATAGATTTATTTCCTTTTCAACTGAATAGGATCTTTATGTAGGACTGTGAATGAAACTTATATAACCCCTAAAAAACTACCATGAGTGAAAAGGAGAAAAAGTGGTGGGCTGGTTTGATGAAGGCTGAACAAGCAGCTAAACTGTTACCTCCCACACCACGGATTACACACGTGTTGATTTTGTCATTATTACCACAAGTATAATGAGAATGAAATACAAGAATTTTTATAAACGTCATACAAAATCTGATTCATGCAATAAGCTGCATACTATGTGGTAATCTATCTGAAGCTGACAGGCATTAAAATATGTGGATCCAATATTTATCATTTGGTGGAACTGAAATGTTTGCTGATAATACAGTGGTCATTGGTCTCATCCGAGACGGTGCCGAGTCAGTCTACAGATGGGAGGTTGAACAGCTGGCCCTATGGTGTAGCCGTAACAACCTGGAGCTGAAAACGCTCAAAACAGTGGAGATGACAGTGGACTTCAGGAAGAACCCCCCCACCTTATCCCCACTTACCATACTTGACAGCACTGTATCAGCAGTAAAGTCCTACAAGTTCCTTGGTTCCACTATCTCCCAGGACCTGAAGTGGACGTCCAACATCAAGACCATCACCAAGAAGGCACAGCAGAGGATGTACTTCCTGCGCCAGCTCAGGAAGTTTGCCCCAGGAGCTGCTGATACAGTTCTACAGAGGAATCATCAAGTCTGTTCTCTGCACCTCTATTACTATCTGGTTTGGCTCAGCAACCAAACAGGACAGGAACAGACTACAGCGGACAATCAGGACTGCAGAAAAGGTCATTGGTGTGAGCCTGCCCTCCATGGAGGACCTGTACACCTCATGGGTGAAAAGGAGGGTAGAGAGGATCACTGCAGATCCCTCACACCTGGGACACAATCTGTTTGAACTCCTCCCCTCTGGACGACGTTACAGGTCACTGTGCACCAAGACAACCAGACACAGGACAGTTTCTTCCCCCAGGCTGTCACTCTGATGAACACTTAACCAACGACAGTATGATTGGTCAATAACCCTCAGTGCAATACCTGTATATATACATTGTACAGATTATACAGACTCGTACAGGTCTCTAGTTTAAATACTATTATTAAATATATTTTTATTCCTTATCCCTATTTATCTCATTTCAATGAACATTTCTTTGTTGTCTGCATTGTTTACTGTCTGTTTATACTGCTTATTCTGCATTGTTGGCACCGTTTGTTGCTGTCACTATTGCTGTTAATACTGCTTATTTTGTTATATTACACAGCCTTATGCTGGTTTACTGTTTGCACATTGAGAGCTGATGTACCAGAGTCAAATTCCTTGTGTGTCCAATACACCTGGCCAATAAAACTGATTCTGATTCTGATTCTGAAAGTGGCTGAAGTAAGGAGGATTTACAGCACATTTCAAACTCAAAAGCAATTCATGGTGCTTTGCATTATGGTCAACATCAGATGCAACATCTGATGTTGATGCAACATCAGAAGGATAAGATACATTTGGCAGTATTAGCAGATTTTTCTCGCTACTACGGGGTAGCGGAACAAACTGTAAACAGAAAAGAACTAGCTTGTAAAGCGGATCATGTCAGTGTTAGCACAGGGTTGCCTACCGAACATCAAACAGACACAGAACATTGTAAGCATTCATTCGGTGCCATATTTCTGACAAATGCAGGTCCGATATACATTCTCCTTTAAACTCTGCTTTTGGTCTCCACCATCTTTTTCTGATTCTCTGCCATGTTCATCAACTAGGTGTTAATGTTGTTGGTGCTGGACTATGGAAGAGGATTAGGGTCACTGTAAAAAATTATATTTGAGCAAAGACTTTCTTCTCAGGATTCTGACTTTTTTAAAACTCTGCTTGGGAAAAAAAGTCAGATTTCTGAGTCAAATCTCAAATAAACTTTCTTATAATGTAGTGGTTAAAACAAACAAGCTACAGTTAATATCCAATATGTAATAGAATACAGTGAGAGTGTGTAAATTACATGTAGTTACTATATGCAGTAATCAATTAATAACTAATTTCTGCAAGACCACTATACTATGTCTCTCTCTATGATGTCATCAGCGCACTAGAGACAGCGCACCCCAATGCTGTATTTATTGCTGCAGGCAGCTTTAACCAGCACGATTTACGGACTGTACTTCCCAAATATTACTAACGTGACCATTCCTACTCGGGACAAGAACACTGGATCGTGTTTACAGTAACATACGTGGTCCATAAGGGGCTGCACCCCGCCCCCACCTTGGATGCTCAGACCACATTTCTTTGTTCCTGTATCCAGCTTACAGACAAAGACTGAAACAAACAAACCCTGTCACCAAACAAATTAAACTCTGGACCCCAGAGACTGAAGGCACCCTGCAGGACTGTTTCGCCCAGACAGACTGGGATGTGTTTAAAGCTGCAGCCACCTCGGAGGACTTCTCAGTCAGCGTACAGGATTATGCTGAGTATGTGACCAGGTACATTAGTACCTGTATCGACAACATTGTGCCCACCATACAAGTCAGGAGGTTCCCCAACCAGAAGCCCTGGATAAACAGTCAGGAACGCCACATGCTGCGTACTCGCTCTCATGCATCCAGATCAGGCGAGGAGATGGAGTACAAAGCTGTGAAGTACGGAC
>NW_018127903.1:285156-287106 GCF_001952655.1 Monopterus albus
CATCTTGACCAGCTGCATCACTGTCTGATATGGCAGCACTACTGCTATGGACTGCAATCACCTGCAGAGAGTAGTAAAGACTGCAGAGAAGATCACCAGGACTCCACTGCCCTCTCTGCAGAGCATTTACCACCACATGGTGTGTAGGAAAGCTGCCTCCATCCTCAAAGATCCCACCCACCCCCAGCACAGACTGTTCACCTCCCTACCCTCTGGCCGGAGGTTCAGAAGTGTGAAATGCAGGACCTCGAGACTGAAAAACTCTTTCTTTCCTTCTGCCATCAAACTCCTAAACAACTGAGGAGTTTATTACCAGGAAATATGTCATGTACTGTCGACCTGTAATGTTTACATTCTCAGTTTGCACATGCATAATTGCACATTGACTGTTGACTGCTGCACATGCTGCTCCCATGCAGCATACATTCTCTGTTATATTCTTATAAATTTTTATTATATTGCTGCATTTGCTGCTTAATGTGCCTTAGATTCTGTGTTACTTATTTATGTACTTTATATTTAATTTGTATTTTGTGGCATTCATGTGGACGGCAAAGTAAGAATTTCATTGTACAGAGAAACACGTTTCCTAACTGTGCATATGACAAATAAACACTTTGACCTTTGACCTATGTCAGCTCTGTGTAAATAGTTTGTGTGTGTTGAAGCAGGAACATTTTGGGTTCATGGCCTGTTTGTTTAACCCATTGGGTCACCCTGATCTGGAGATGACTGGCTAACTAGGTTCGGGAATTGGCAGGGGAGCCAAAAGTGAGCAGTGTACAAAAGGAGGCAGTATGCTGCTGAAGTAGAGTAGTTTGTGTGTGCGTGTGGAAGAAGGATGTATGAGTGAGACCCTGCCTGGGGGGACGTGACGGACTTGATTGTGCTTATGACCTAAAAGAGACTGACTGACTCTGTGACAATCTTCTTGTCTAATACTGTATTTATTTCCTGCAGGAATGGTGACTCTGTCCCCTATCATTCAGACTGCTGATTATCTTTCAAAATTGTTGAACTGTTTAATATCATTGTAATATTCAATGATCATTGGCATTTTAGTGATTCATCTGTGAATTAATTTAGCTTGCATCAGGTCCTACCAACCACAATAGTGGCCCAAACCTCTTCCATACTGGCCAGATAATATACAGGTGAATCCTCCAACTTAGGCATAAATTACAGTAAATGCTTGGAGGTATTAACTTTGAAATCAAATCAAATCAAATCAAATTTTATTTGTATAGCGCCAAATCACAACAAAAGTCATCTCAGGACACTTTACAAAGTAAGATCTAGACCTTACTGTTATCACCATTATTACAGAGGGAAAACCCAACAAATCCCCCTTGAGCAAGCACTTGGCGACAGTGGGGAGGAAAAACTCCCTTTAACGTAATGAACCTCAGAACAGACCCTGGCTCTTGGTGGGCGGCCTTCTGCCTCGACCAGTTGGGGTGAGTGGACAGAGGAGAGAGAAAAGAAGAAAAGCAACAAGACACAACAAACAATCAAACACTGATCAGGTCGATGTGGCTGGTGACTGCTCGTCAGAGATGTAGAGCTCCAGGGTTAGGGCAACCTGCAGAAAGGTACAGGGAGAGAGAGAGGACACACTACGGGAGAGAGGAGACACACAGTGATGTGTAATGGTGGCATATAGAAACATAGGGAGAGAGGAAAGGAGAGGAGAGGGGAGGGGAGGAGAGAAACTCAGAGCATCATGGGGCCCCCCAGCAGCTTAGGCCTATAGCAGCATAACTAAAGGAAGGCTCAGGGTCACCTGATCCAGCCCTAACTATAACTGAACTGAGACTGGGAGTTGGTTCCATAGGAAAGGAGCTTGATAGCTAAAGGCTCTGCCTCCCATTCTGCTTCTGTGGACTCTAGGAACCACAAGTAAACCTGCACTCTGAGAGCGAAGTGCTCTGTTAGGATGATAAGGCTCTA
>NW_018127903.1:289989-303562 GCF_001952655.1 Monopterus albus
CCCACATAGAGTATAATCTATTAATTTAAATTCAAAAGTTATTAGAAAATGGTCAGACAGAAGAGGGTTATGGGGAAAAACTATTAAGTGTTCAGTTTTGATGCCATATGTCAGAACCAGATCAAGAGTGTGATTAAAACAGTGAGTGGGTTTATTTACAGTTTGAGAGAAGCCAACTGAGTCTAATAATGAACAGAATGCATTGTTGAGGCTGTCATTGTCGGCATCTACATGAATATTAAAGTCGCCTACTATGATTATTTTATCTGTACTAAGCACTAAATCAGACAGAAAGTTTGAGAATTCACTTAAAAACTCTGAATAAGGAGCAGGTGGACGGTATACAATAACAAACAGAAAAGGCTTTTGAGTTTTCCTGTTTGGGTGTGAGAGACTCAGGGTGAGACTTTCAAATGAGTTATAACTATGTTTAGGTCTAGGGTTGATTAATAGGCTTGAGTCAAAGATCGCTGCCACGCCACCACCTCGGCCTGTGTTTCGAGGGATGTGACAGTTACTGTGACTAGGTGGAGTGGATTCATTTAGGCTGACATATTCTTCCTGCTGTAACCATGTTTCAGTAAGACACAATAAGTCAATGTGATGTTCACTTATCAAATCATTCACTAACAGAGATTTAGATGAGAGAGATCTGATATTTAATAGTCCACATTTGATTGTCCTATTACTTTCTACTATAAGAGGAGTCGTCCTAATTTTAATTAGGTTCTTATGAATAACTCCTCTGGAGTTGATTCTTTATTTATATAATTTAGGTGGTCGGGGGGCAGACACAGTCTCTATGGGGTACTGGGAGTGTTGGGTGGGTAGCAGCTGCAAAGAGACAGCAAAGAGGCATGTAAGACTGCGACCCTGCATCCTGGACTTGACTCTGGGTTGTCATAATTTAGGTTGTAAAATAAACTCTTCCAGATTTATAGATATGAGAGCCGCACTACCCAAAGTGGGATGGATGCCATCTCTACTAATCAGACCAGGTTCTCCCCAAAATGTTTTCCAGTTGTCTATTGAAAAAAAAACAGATATCAGGCAACAATTAGTCACAACCTCAAACTGCTAAGAAATATAACTGTCACCTGCACTTCTGTACTAAACAGTTGATAGTGAATAATACAGCAACTGTTGAGAAACAACTCGTGGGGATGCTGTAACATCAGTGTTTCACTGTTAAGACCACTGGGGGCAGAGCTAGTCCAACATCAGAAGTCTAGCTTGGGCCTCAACTAAGCAACAAATTTTCCTAATATAGTGCTGTACTTAGTACCTTAGGGGTTTAACCTGTAACATGGCATATCAGCTTTCTGGCTGCTCTTTGGAGTGGCTGCATGGTGGTGGACTGCCATGAGCCCACAGAGGGCCAACAGAGCTCCTAGATCTAGACAAGCGTCCACCCCACAGCATGCACACAAGCCCATCTTCCTACCCCTGGGGTATTCTCACTGACGGCCTAGACTGGCTTTTCACTCTGCCATGATGCTTTCATTAAAGCTAGTTTATTCCCCATTTTCCACTGCTGGGCATCTCCCCCATCTGCATTCACTTATTACAATCAGCCAAGCGGCTGAGGCTCTGGAAGACTTGGAGGCTGTATTTCAATGAGGATGCACAACTCTTTTACTACAAATCACATTCCTTTCTTCATTATCCATGGTGGTTGTGTGGTTAGAGCATCAGCCATGAAACTACTGGACAGTGGCTGGTAAAACACTTCTTGCCTTTTTTTGTGCTTGAAGCTCAGCTCAGCTCAGATCACAGTGAATGTGTATAAAAGTGGTTTTTAATTGTCCCTTTTTAATTACCAGTGTTTGTTAATCTCCATTTCTCCTCTCATAAGCACTCCTCATAAACTAAAACAGCCTTAATAGAGCATTGGGAAAGTGAAACCCACACATTTAACTCATGCAACTCAGATCCATAAACAGAACAATGAAAAAGTATTAAGAGAGGCAGCACTTAACAACAAAGCAGAGGCAGCTGCAGTTGCAGTAGGTGCAGGATTAGTAGACACTGCTTTTGGAGCTGCATATTTATTGTGTTTTTGTCTATTGTAACTTGAAGTATTTGTAAAAAAGTTTGGTTGTGTTTTATTTTATGCTCATCCACTATCTCTCACAATTTACAGTCTAACTACACATAATGTCTATATTTAAAATGTCGTAATGTCCATTTGATTTGTGGCTGTTATAATGGTTTTACCACTGGGGGTGGGATATCTATCCTTGAGATGCTGTTATGCTCATTTCTATCAAATACACTTGATAACATCATAGTAACTGACACAACAGGCTGTATGTATTATTTAGTATTAAACAAAAATATACTTAAATTTATAGACAGATGGTACACACACATAGAGTTAGTATAGAGTTACCTACTTAACTCTATGGTGATGTGGGCTGCGTATGTATTTATATCACTGGAGTTACATACGCGTAACCACTACCTCTATGACCTTGGTATTGGATGCAAATTATGTCAATAAGGACATTATTCCTAGAAATACAGGGCTACAGATAGATGACAAAGTATTGTGGCACGGTGTTGGACCCCCAGGAGCCTCCAGAACAGCTTCAGTTCTCAATGGCTCACACTGTGGCATTGCCAAGTGCTGGAGGGATTAGCCACAGTCATCCAAATGACCTTCCCTCATTTGATGTTTTGACTGATGCTGCCTAGCACATCGCTCATTTGGATGAGACCTGGTGTCTTTAAAGATCACCACATGTGATTTACATAATCTTCAGACTAATCAAACTGATCAGTGACCCTCATGCTGTGTATGGAATAATATGCATTTACTCATTTATTCCCATTTTTTCTTTTAATTTGCTTGTAGAAGATGACAATGGACACATATGAGCAAGAGCAATAATCAATCATGTTTTCTTTGCTAGCATCTGACAGAGGGCTGTAATGAATGAACATGATGCATATCACAGATAACAGCAATTTCATTACTATAAATTATTTGAGATATTTTTAACCCTAAGGGTGCACTGGGCATGGAAAATTTGGCTGCAGTGAAACACAGAGGTTGTGTACACTTCTGCCCACAAAGCAACAATACTATAAACATCCTGGCATCTGCTTATGTTCCCATCATAAGCTATGCTCAAATTCGATTACCAAGTCAACATTCCCTGAGCAGTGTTGAAGGGCTCTTGATGGAGTGCTATGTATATAACCCTGATTGGGGTTTACACCCACCACAAGACCATTGAAAAACACTCCAGCATCATAAATCAGAACCACAATGATCCTGAATTTAAGCAATGTTCAGTTCTGGCCATCGGAAAAAGGTTGTATATAAAACACATTTTAAAATGTGGGAATTAGTGTAATTGTGAGATTATAGTCTGTTGCTCTATGTGGGGATTTTTAAGAGCTTATTTACTTTTTCAGCACTTTGCACACACACAAACACTAGCAGAGAACAAAGGCAAATAAATGTATATATTGTAACCTACAAACTGTAACCTACAAACTTTATGGTTTTAAACAACATTAAAGGATTTTATCAGGGTTGCCAGATTTCTCCTATAATAAAAGTAACACCTAAGTGTGAAATCTTTCGAAGTCTGTAATTATGAGCCATAAAAGTTGACAGCCTTTGATTTAGAGGAAACTAAGTACTGCAAAAACTGGGCGGGGCTTAGGGTGTGTCATAAATCAATCATTTCACACCTCAGTTTGACAGATGCTGCAGTGTATATCTCTTTCTAATGACTTTTCCTGTAGCACCACCACCAGGCATAAACAGTCACTCCTCCTCCGCACAGATGTTTAGCACAAAACAATATTTAAATTCATCAAATTGTAACTGTTGTGGTTTGCAATGACAGTAAATGAAATAAAACAGTCTACATTAATTCAAACTGGTCAGTGATATTTCACAGAGCCTTACATCATTTGCACAGGATTCTGAGAGCTAATTCAAGTTAGGTGTGAACTAAGGGGACTGGGTGCCTGATGGGGAACTTATATGAGGGCTACCACTGTGCAGCTCACATCAGATTAAATCAGGAGTGGTATTAGCATGTAAATTGAAAAAAGGTCAGTATTTTCTTTGGATTAACTGCAACTGCCTGTGACAATGTATAAGTACTACATTGTAGACCTTATCACACAGTGATGTGAAATACTGCAGCTGAGTACATGCCCTGGGGTATCCTAAGGGAGGTTTAGTCACAGAAGGCATTAAAATGTGCAGTTGGTCACAATTTAAAGTAGATTCAGGTACAAGCATCACTCTGACACAGCAGAATTCATCAAATGAACTGTTGTGGGGGACTTGCACACACACATACACACAGGCACACACACACAACTACAGAAATGGGAATGCTCCTTGTTAGTGATAGAAAATTCAGTCAGATAAGATACAAACAAATGTTGGTTGGTCACTCCATTTGCAGAAGTTGCAAAAGTACACACATTTACTACCCAAGTAGAAGTATAGATACCTGTGTTAAAAAAAATAAACACTCTGGTAAAGGTAGAAGTACTGATTCAAACACTTTACTTGAGCAAAAGTAAAAAAGTACAGGTGCTCAAATGTACTCAGAATATAAAAGTAAAAAGTAGTCCTTCAAAGGACATTTCTGTGCAAACCTACCTGAACCTCGTGACTTTTTAATACATTTACAACATTAATAAACCATTCTAACTTCAAATAAAATAAAAAGAATATACATATATACAACAAAACAATTAACTAATTAATAATTAGGCCTTAACAATTCCTATAAAGAGACAAAAACCAACAATGAACTGCCTCTACTCACATTTAATGTCTGTCAGTCTGTCATGTGCACATTTTGCAGCAAGTGCAAAATACAAATAATCTGTAATAAACTAATAACTAAAAGTAAGAAGCCTGGTTTGAAAATGCAAGGAGTAGAAAGTGCAGATATTTGTGTTAAAATGTAAAAAGCAAAAGCAAAAATTTATCAGAATAATAAATACTCAAGTAGAGTACATATACCTAAAAAAATCAACTTAGATACAGTAATAAAGTATTTGTACTTTATTATACTGTTTTATATACGTTCTTCCCACCTCTGTCCATTTGTTACAATTCTGTTCTCTTTTTGCTGTGCAACATCTATGGAAACAAAACAATACGTTAGAAACTTTGTACAAAATGCTTAAAACCAATGGAGGAATCAATCTAATTTATCTAATTTTGTTTTGTATTTATGCAACAAATTGGAATAGGCTATGATCATAAATCATAATTAAGAAATGCGCACACATCAGAAATGTGCAAGTGTCAATTATTGAAAGCCCAGGATCTATAGAAATGCAATAAAGTGCTATAAACCTAAAATAGCTTTTGTTTATTATTCAAACCTCAACTACACATAAAGCTAATTGGTTCCTTTTGTTGTGGGAGGGCATGGAGTCGTCCTGTCATGTTTAATAGATGATGAGCTCTTTGCATGGTTCTCATCACGTCTCGGCTCTCTCATTTATGGAGGCTCAGAGGATATTTGTGGTAGTGCTGAAATCATCAAACAAGTATGTGTTGCGAGCCTGAAGTCTGTGAGCTGTGGTTGTGGTTCAACTTGCAGGGCTGTCAGTCGTCAAGGTGTAATTCAGTCAGTGTGTTACGTGCTGGTCAGCCATCTATCTTTGAAGCAGCTTTTTTTTTAAAGCAGTGTTTACCACCACTGCCGCCTTAAGAAAAAGCTCAGTAACTTGGGTTTAACATACATTTAAAATAATTAAAAACACTTGTCTGCGTGAACGGATGTGGGCACCCCTCCAAAATGTATTCCTGAGATGCCTGGGCTGCAGAAAGATCCAGATGGGTCTGAACTGAAACCAGATGGCTCTTGAAGGGAACACAGCCTAGGTACTACTGCATGCTGCATACAGACAAACTCCTTCTAAGGTACAGGCACTGTGATTTTGCTTAGTTTGTATGAATGTGCATGTGTGTATATGAAGTATTAGTGCACAAATACAAGTGTGTGCTTGGACTGTGTAGAGAGAGATTGCACTAATTATTTACAATCAACATGAGGAAATTTTTCATTTGATGATTCTTCTTCTTTCATTCAAGCAGTTAGTCTTTCTTTTACTTAAAGAAGCTTTATGATAGTGCATATAAGCGAAAAGCCTACAGTGTAATAGTGGTGCTTGAGTAAAATATTCCACTATTCATAAGCAGACAATTTTGCAACAGACATTTGCACTGATGACACTGGATATGACACTCTCAAAATGTGCTTCTTCATTAGGTTCTTGAAGTGCACATGGCAGGGGACACTTGCCAGACTCTTTTGTCTAGTGCTGTCATACTGTGCAGGCATGTGATAAAAGAAAGTGCCTTATTAATGTGATGGGCCACCGTGTGCACCAGAACAGCTTCACTACACCCTGGCATTAATTCTACAAGTCTCTGAATTCTACTGGAGTGATAAACTCCATTCTTCCAAAAGAGCTTCCCTCATTTAGTGTTTTGATGATGGTGGTGGAGACGCTGTCTAACACGTCACTCCACATCTCCCATAGGTGACTCAGTGACCCCTGGTGCCCTATAGATGGGGGCACTGTCATCCTGGAAGAGACCACTCATTTATCCAGGCTTTTACTAATTTGTCACCAGTCGGTGTGTTTCCTTATATTCTTTGATGATAAGTTCAGAATATCTAAAGTTGTTGCAGTGGATGGTGCTCAAGCAAGCTACAACTTAAATTCTTTGTTGATTACACTGACATTACTGTTGCAGCTGTTGGAAACAGATACCACAAACACACCTGTGCAGCAGTGGATACTGCCCACAGGAGACCTGTCAGACAGAAAGGGTTTGAACCTGCCAGTTATGATAAGGAGCAATGTATCTCTAGGAATAATATTGTAGAGTTAGTGTTTCACAGTGGGTCGTCTCCCAGCCTTAGGGTTGACGGTTTGATTCCCAGCTCCTCCATTCTGCATGCCATAGTCCTTGAGCAGGACACCGAACCCCAGGTTGCTCCTGATGAAATCACTGGCATGTGAGCGTGTTACTGACCTCAACCTGGGGTGATAAGCTGATCGGTTATCTAGTGTGTTGCAACTGATGGATCGAGCAGACCCCGCACCAGTGGGAAAAACCCCAAGGGGATGAGAGGGAATGTTACACAAAGCTCTGTGAATAGCTCTACCTTTTGGAAAATAGTGGGGGTGTGAAAATTAAAGCATTTCAAATGTATCATCAACAGCAAAATGGCTCAGACAAGTACAGTAGACAACACTTATTTAGGTGATCTCACTTCAAGAGCATTCCCGTTAAAATGTTTCCAATTAGTTTTAGCTGTTTGCAACAAAAAACACAAGCAGACACAATATCAGAACCACAAATTTTTGTCCTTGTTAAATGTCTTTGGGCTCACATCCTTTTTAATTCTCCATGGAGACATTTGTCATGTCTGTTGTCTTACAGAGCGGTAAACATGCAGGGTCAGCTACAGAGCAGCCCCAGTGGAGCTGGAGTCTGAGATCCACTACACTGCTCAAGGACACTTTAGCAGCAAGGATGGTTGTACAGTATGTGACTAAACAACACTACACCATGCTGATGATGGAGCAGATGTGCTGAAGCCATGGATGAAATCTGGTATAGGAAACTCAGCTGGAGAATCACAACATTCTATGCCCTGATGTGACCTGAAATGTATACTGTAGAAGATTTGGAACATACAACACCTCTAAAAAGAAGTGTTGCTTTACATTAACAGCTCCTGCAAGTCAGTAACATCCAACAAAAGTCCCTCTTGTGGACACCAGCGCTGTCCTTCAGGTGACATTTTGCAAGTGGTTTTATATAACTCATCACAGACACTTGTTAAAAGGTTTCAGTGACAATATTAGCAATATTTGTGACTCATTTACTGGCACATGATAAAAGGTCAACTTCCCATTGATTACACTAATTTCAAATCTCTTTCTAATAGTGAGCAATCTGGTAATCTTATAATTACAGAGGAAGTTGCTGTCAAGAAAATAGCAATAAGCTCAAGGCAAAATTCAACTTAGATACAAAGTGACCTCTAATCAGAGAATCGGTTCAACCATCTGAATGTAGATGAACGTAAACCTCTTACTCTGCAGCAGATGTTTTAACTGTAAGTTCATTTCCTTGCAATAGAGTTGTCCTTTCAGTGAACTCTGCCCTCAGTCTTCAGCGTCAGGCCAATGTTGTCTGTTATATTTCAGAAAACAAAATGAATCACCCTCATCTACCTGACAAAGGAATTCATTATCTTTTTCCCCAGAGGATGAAGAAGTGGTCTTCTCAAATGTGTTTGTGTTCTGGCAATGCTCCAGAAAAGAAGAGTCTGCACTGATGTGCTAACAAGGAAAAGATCGACTTCCAAAATCATGAATAGACCCTCATTTCACATCTTCAGTTTCAGCTGAGAGACACACCAAACCCCCACCCGCCTGAGTGAAAAAAACACAAGAAAGCAATAAATACAAGAGCAGTGACACATGCATGGAAAACACAAATATCAGCTCAACATCTCACTCAGATCTTACATTGCTCACATTTTTGTTGTGTTCAGGTGTTTTAGCAAGTATTAGGATGGTCTTTGACATACATTACTCTAGGTCAGGCCCTTCCTTGACGGGGATGTTGATAATGACTTATTGTGAAAGTAGAACACAGTTAATTCATGACTGATTCATTCATAGGATCTTTCCATTACAAAAGCTCTCAGTGCATCTGGCAGGTACCCACATTTGGATTTTCTGGCAGATTTAAGGTGTCAGCAGCTTGACATCATGCCCAACTCCTGACAACACCCTGGGTGAAATAGGGATTATAGCCCAATGAGTGCCAAAGACAACCAGAACGCAGATGATTGATATGAAGAGGTGCTCTCTGGTCTCTGAAAAACCACAGGAAAAGAAAGGTGGATTGACAAAACATGAAAAGGAAATATCTAAATGTGAAGATCTATGTTTGGCAGAGAAGTTTCTGCTGTAAATCTAAATCAAATGGAGTCTTTTCAGATCACTGTTAAACATCTTCTTTTATTCCATGCTATGGAAAAAATAAAGGACAATTCAGCTTCCCTTTGTACAATTCTGTCTGTAATGTTTGAACATTGCACTGTGTGAGGAGGCGGGAGGCCTCAATGATAAATGATAGCTTAGAATCCCACACATCATCCTCTGTATGCCGGCACGTGCAGCTGCAAGTTAGTGGACTCCAAGCCAACAATTGGCAGCCTTGGGAAGAGGAGAATGGAGAATTAGGTCAGCAGCAACCATTAGCCACAGGTTATGTTAGTACAGGTTGTTTGTGTACTATAGACTCCCTGAGCTAATGCAACAGTGGTGTCATCAGTGAGCAGGGTTCAAGAAAATGCCAAGGTGATTTAAAAAAAAAAGGATGTCATGGGAATGTTCTGGGTCGATATTTGGACAAAAGTGTTTATGTCTGATAAAGTATGCGCCTTATCTGAGTAAAAAAACAGGCTGGGTAAATACACTTGTTCTATTAGTGTTGTAAATGACTTTGCATTTGCTGATGATAGGGACAGTAGTAGTATAAAATGTAATTAACAACAAAACAAAACAAACAAAATACTACAATACTACAATACTTCCACCTTTCCAGACCCCTCCTCCCTCTCTAATAACTTTTATAGAGAGAAAAAACTTACAACTCCTATTCTATGTGAATTTCTTTTAGAATGAAACAGCTCATCCATAAACCAAAGTATTCCATATATGAGAGGCACAACACTTATTTCAAGTTTAATGACTGATTTGTTATTGTGTTACTGTATGGCTAGGTGATTTCATTCTGCCTCCGTAACGAGGCCAGCAGTAGCTGAAGTAAACGATGCACGGTAAAAGTGAAGTTACCTTATTAAGGGAAATAGCCACTAATGAATAGCCTGTAGCAGAGTAATAGAAAGGGGGATTTTAAAACAGACTATAGAAATATTTCTGTTAAATATCTATAGATGTTTCGGTTCTTAGCACTGTTGTAGGAAAATATTTCCCAACCATTAATTCTGATCCGTAGGATCTACAGTGTTGGCCGCTGTTAAATGATTTTATCAATTAGTAGCGGAGAGACCAGGACCACGGTCTTGGATGCTGCGTTCTGATTGGTCCAAACGCCAAACTCGTAATGTTCAGCGCTCCCATATAAACCCATGCAGACTTGACATCGGTGCAATCTGTCATGCAAGTCAAAAGGATAGTGAGGAGTCCAATGTAGAGACATTGCTGACCGTACTAGCCTACATTTATTCTGCTTTCGGCGCCGCAGAAGCTTTTGGAGCGTTATTCTTATGAATTACACACAAAGCCGGAGGCGTCTCTTTAGATTTAGTTGTATTATCTGTGTTGAAAGGACGATGCCTTTGAGGATCGGACTTTTTCTCCTGATGGTGCTGAACGCATCTGCATATGAACTGGATCAAAACGAGTCTTATTCGCCCAGGAGAGCACGCTTTTCTGCCAATAGCCCTTGTAAGTAACACGCTGCTTCCATCTGCATAGCTTGCTTTTTTAAATACACCATTTTATCCAGCGCACTGTCTTACCTTTGTGCGATTACTATGTGGAGATTCTTTTCCTCTTTTTGGCCTATGCAGCCTTTTCTGTGTGAACGAGCGCGTTGATGCACGGGGAAAGCTGTGGGATTAACGCTGTGGTTTTTACCGGTGTCCTGCCGGCAACAGATGAGCATGGAGCTTGGTGCTGACACCTGAGAGCGCAGGCTGTGTCATGCTGATAGTCTCTTTCTCCTGGCTTTGTTGCTGCATAGGTCCCACTGTGATAGTGGACTTAAGGGGGTTTCCGTGCATAAAACGTAAAGCTGCCTTTGTAGCCAGAAAAAGAAGTAGGCTATACCATTGTACCTTTTCATCAGCAAGCCTCAGAAAAAGCACAGTGGCTGTGCCTTTTGGACAAATTAATGCAACCTTATTAGTTGACATTTGGTAGCCATCAAAGAAAAGAAATGCTTAAGTCAAAATCCCGTGTAATAACCATCAGGAAATGACCATGCAAAACAATAATTCTACAGGTCTTCATTCAAATGTTGACCTTTCCTTTTTAACACAAAGGTACAGCCCGGTGCTAAAAGGCAGCTGGTAACAGGGATGCTGATTCCCTTCTGCAGGAACTGCTTCATCATCATAAGATTTGGAGCTCATTCTGTGTATTTTGAATGCAGTCTCTGGTCCCTGATGGCACGCAGACTTTATCTGACTGTGCAGGTCAGCATGGGGCCCCAGATTCAAAATCTGCCAAGTAGGCTTAGGCTCCTCAGTGACATTTCTTAATGGTTATCACAAAGGATTTAAGTCAGGCTGCTGCACTCAGTGGATTCTTGGCTGAAGAATAAGAAATGCCAACTAATTGGATAAACTGATTTACAAATGATGTTTTATAGCTCTCACTTGTAAATTTTCAAGTCAGCTGCATTGACTTATATGTCTCTAATGGCCGAGATCAGTTAATGACACATGGACTGAAAGACTGAATGCTGCTGCAGGTTTTTACAAAGATGGGGATCAGGGTTATTAGTGGGTTAATCAGTCTAATAACTATTCCAGTCATGTGATGCTTCTGAAATGGGTATGGCAGCTTTTCTGAATATGTGTTTGATTACAGGGATCAGTTATGGATTTTCTGGATACTGGACTGTGACATGCGCATAGTTAAGGATACAGAATTAAACTGGTTTGGAGGCCGAGTCCTGATGTTCAGCTTTACAATTGCGGCTTGTGTAAAATAATTGAAGACAGAGCCTGGCGGCGGCATATACATGTGTGTGTTGTAAGTGTGTGTGCGCACCAGCAGTACCAGCATATGTTTATGTGTGTCTACAGGCATGCCAACAATTTTCAGGAAACTCTTTCTGGTGCTGTTCATCCAAGCTCTGCTGAAAAGAACCAAACAGTGGAATATAGGTCCTAGCCAAAAGAAAAGTACAGTAGTGCCAAGTAATGTCTGAGACTCTCAGAGTTGTAAGGTGTCCAATCTCCAGTCAAGTCACTGTTTGCCCCGAGTGACTCTATGTTTTTTGCGAATCACCAAACTATGAAAATTCTTTTTGGTTCCTCATATCTTTTAGCTGAAACCTCAGTAACCCTTGTGTAATGAGCTCAGTGAGTGTGCAGTGATTCCCAGTGAACCCGCTGTTGGCTCCCCTGCTGATGGCTGATTCTCTGTGCCCACAGCAGATGTGGCACGCTGTCTCAACAGTGCCCTCCAAGTTGGCTGCGGAGCCTTCGCCTGCCTGGAAAACTCAACTTGTGATACAGATGGCATGCATGACATCTGCAAGTCCTTCCTATACAGTGCTGCTAAATTTGACACTCAGGTATGCACTTCAGTTCATTTCACAAAGACTACGTATTTTCCATTCTTTCTATTTCTATGTGCACATGAGCTGTGTAAGACTATATGGGTGTAACTGTCAGAGCAAGAATGTGTGAAGCGATGCTGTGTTTTACAGGGTAAAGCATTTGTGAAGGAGAGCCTTAAGTGCATTGCCAATGGCATCACCTCGAAGGCATTCCCCACCATCCGCCGCTGTTCCACCTTCCAAAGAATGATATCTGAGGTCCAGGAAGAGTGTTACAGTAAACTGGATATCTGCACTGTTGCCCGATCTAATCCAGATGCTATTGGTGAAGTGGCACAGCTACCAAGTCACTTCCCCAATAGGTGAGCTCCTCTACTCTGTATACTGTTCAGGTTGTCTTAAAAAGAAGACAATATCATGACAGAAATGCATATTTTAAATGACATTTTAATTGTCATTACATTATTGAAAGCCTTTGAGGCTTAGTGATTGCAGAATACATAACAGTAGACAATATGAAAGGAAATGTATCTGCTGCTAAACTTAAGTGAATGAGAGACATAATGACACAAAGTAAAACAAATATACAAATAGATGTCCGCCTAGCTTTGGATTGTGTAGCGTAACAGATAGGTATATTTGTATTGATTTCCTTGTTTTGGCTACCATCTGCCTTGTACGTTGTTTTCATAGTATGAAAGAAATGAAACAGGAATATCAAGTTTCGGATGTTTTCATTCCTATTGTTGTTTTAATACATGTAGTAGTGCAGTTTGTGAGTGGAAACAAAAGGAGAGAAGGGTGGAGCATGGGGCTTAACAGTCACTGAAGCTGGGCTGGTTACTCCCATATGGATGACATCAAACCATGCAGCATGTGTACAAATACACAGAACTGCTATGTAAAGATTTGAACCACTAAAGAGAACAACAAGAGCATATTCTTGTTCATGGTGGTCCTTTTTGGTTTTGAGCTATTAAAAATTCATGCTGTGATGCTTTGTGTCGTTGCCCCAGGTTTTATGGTAAGCTGCTTCAGAGCCTGATGGACTGTGATGAGGACACGGTGGACCGTGTTAGGACCAGCATGGTGTCACGACTGGGTCCAGAGATGACCATTCTTATTCAGCTGCTGCAGAACAAGCCCTGCCCATCCACCGCTGTGGCTGCAGCTGCTGCTCTCCCAACTGGAGGGGGGGGGCCGGGGGGGTGGCGCTGGGGCCAGGGG
>NW_018127903.1:303594-334099 GCF_001952655.1 Monopterus albus
CGCGCCTGTGCCGCCAGCTGCTGCTATCCCAACTGGAGTGGAGGGCCGTGGGAGCTGGCGCTGGGCCATGGGTCCCCATATGTACAAGATCCAGCCTAATCTGCGAAACAGAGACTCTGCCAGTAATTTTGGCAAAAAGCGCTCTGCTAGTGACAGCTCCCAACTTCCACTCAGATTCAGAAACTCCACACACTCCTCAAAACATCATGAAAGCTCCACTATTCCCTAGGGGTGATAACAACCCATTCCTCCACTAGACTGGAAGTTAGAGAAATATGCACCTCTAGGGAATGCCGGAACACCTCTAGAGTCGATATCAGAGTTTGATTGTTGTCAAAGTATATATCCTACATTTTAGACTTGAGAGAAACCCCCACCCCCATTCATTGATTGTTTTCAAATGTGTCTGCTCACACTTAGTGTTGAACATGTGGCTGTTGCGTCTGTGCAACATAGTCCTGTTCACTCCTCTTCACCTCCTCCAACAGTGATGAATCCTTAAGATGTCTTTCGATACCAAGTAAAAAGAAAAAGAAAAAAGAAACAACCATAGGTAGTAGTTCATGCTTCTAGAGCACAAGTCGGTACTTTAAAAGACAAACATACAATGTCATAATCCTGATATTTGTTCATGAATAGAAATCAGTAGCTGGACTATTATTAGTTCATCGATAGATGCATCTACCAATGATTCCCAGTTCCTAATATTTCAGCGATGAGACGAGTCAAATTGTGAGCATGAGATGTGGAAATGAGTTTCATATCTATTTTCTGACACAAACACTTAAATGTACTGTAAGTTATCTGAGACAGCCATAGCTAGCCCTCTAAAAGAGAGTGCTCACACGGAGGGAGGTCTGTAGAGGTTTCATGAGAACCTTTGAGAGGTTACCTTAAACTGACCAAAAACCTTCAAACTGCCCTGAATGCTATTCATGAAATACCAAAATAGTGTATAGCTATAGCACTTATAATTGTTTTGTGATTTTTTTTTTTTTCCCAATGGCAGATGTAGCCATGGTCATGTGTTTCTATTCATTATCCTGCACGAGGATTGTCCAGGTCTATCTATTAGAAAAAAGTCAGTTTTGCATATCTTGTATCCAGACACTTGTAATGCATAAGACTGTTGAGCTCTATATGTGGGACCATGTTGAGTGGAATCTGTCTCCATGTTGAGTGTGAAGCAGTCGTGTATGTGCAGGAGCTGATTAGCACGTTCACCACTGAGACTGAGAGCAGCCATCTTCTTGGACTGATGATCATCATTCTCTGAGGTGAATCACATGACATACACACTGGCTTCCAGTGTCAAGATCGAGAATGACTATTTAAAAAAAAAAACAAAAGCCTTGTTGGAATGATATTTATTTTCCTACTATATTATTTAATGTTTTTATGTTCATGCATTATTGTAGTTTTTATTAGTTTTACAGATTTAAAAAGCAGTTCAGTCATGGCTCCTATTTCAACATGAGTTCTATGACAAAAAAAAAAGCAAAAAAAAAAAACAAAAAAAAAAAACGTGAGCTGACACTCTGGTGACTGAATGGGACCCATGTCATGACTCTGTGCTGGCCATAGAGGAACAAGGCTGTTCATTCACGTCTGGTGATCTACTTGATGGGTGTTAAAAGGGACCACAACAAAACTATAGCTTCATTTTGACACACTTTCTGGTTTTAAAAAAAGGTTGTCACTGTGGCTAACAGATGTGCTTGTTCAGTGCACATTACTGAGGCTTGAGCAGGTATAGGAAAAACAAACACCAGCATCAGGCACTCTCACACGACTGTGGTTTTGAGGGTTCTGCACCCTTCTGTGCCCCTAAGGAATCTAGATGTAGATAAATTGTAATCATAGCTGGTGTCGGGTGTTATCTTCACCCCATTTGTTACTTTTCTGTTGTTATTTATTTTTTAGGTTGCTGTTTAAAGAAGAGAAAGGTTGTCATGTCTCTGAGTCCGCACTGAAAAGTCTTTTTTTGTCTTTAACCTATAATGCTTGGTTAGAAAAATATTTTTCTATAACATTAAATGTTCACAACCACTTATAGTTTTCGTTTGGGGATCAATACTAAAAACCCAAATAATCTGCTCAATCAGAACTGTGTGGATTTGATTTGATTATGTTTGATTGACACTGACTAGCAAAATAAGCAAACAGCTGATGTCCACTCACTTCAAACCTGTGAGAAGAGTTCAGTTAAACCAGCACAGACAAGCATCTTTCATGTGATATAACCAAAACTGTCTCTCACAGTGAGAAGTTGATAAAGAAAACATGCTTTCAGAGCCTTTAGGAGAGCAACGTCTTCCAGGATGGTGGCACTGCTTCTACCTAGAGGCCACCCTGAAGGCTGAGAAGGCTACGAAGTGTGTACAGAACGTTACAGTCTGCAGTTACTTAGCTTTATTTTTGTTGGGGTGAATTTAAATAAAATGATGCTCAGACAGTTAGGCTGTCTCAGAAAGTAAGAAGCTCATGTTAGTTTGTGTATATTCAGAGACATACAAGTCGCCTTCCAACAACAACAGATGACATTTTTGCAGATAACACAACATTTCAGATTCTGTGTTTCTTGGCCTTCGGAGATCAAGACAATCATTCTGAATCAGCAGGTCCGTACGGTCACTGAGAAGGGTGTTCATGCTGGTGTTTGTTTTAGCTATACTTGGTAGGTAGATGGTGGTTTGGCACCGTTACCTTCATTGAGATCATCTGTGGCTTAAGTTTGTTTCTGTTTGGGAGTAAATTGAAAACGTTTGTCCACATGGAAAATGCAATATAGAGATTAACTTGGAACCAGGGCTTGGTTCAGTTCACTGTTAAGCAGTCAGAGTCAGGAAATTCCCTTCTTAAGTCAAAACTTGCACATTGGCCATCTTAAAAATGGTTTTATAACAAAATATAAGGAATTATTGTTCAGAAAAGGTTCTGCTTACCTTGTGTTGAATATCATTGTACTTTTCTACTTTGACTTCATGAAAGGAATTGAGCCCAGTCCTGTTTGCAAAAGAGTGAACTGTTAATATTGTCCTAGGTTATTAAGAGTGAAGCAAAGACCAGAAAAAGAAATGTTTTATTTTTCAGTGTCAATTTAATAGCTATATTAAGAATTCCAAACTATGCAATAATCTCACACACAAAGGATTCACAGCAACACAGAAATTGACCATTACTTAATTCAGTGCCAGCTGATGCTGTGTGAATAAAACTGCAGCATTTGTGCTCTCATACTGCGCTGACGGTGTGACAGCATCGCTACTTTGTATCGCTTTCTGTTTCTGTGGTTTTTGTAAATCAGTGTTTCTTTTGTTCTGTGAATATGATTTTTTTTGTGTGTGCGTGTGTGATTTGGTGTGAAAGGACAGCGGTTTTGAAGGAATCACTTGGGAAGTTGCGAGCTATAGTCACACTGTAGTATATTCTAGCTTACTATTTTATGTTAAATATGCACTTTGCATCTTAACCACTATAAAGGGCATTGAAACATTCAGCACATGTGCAATTGAGACATGTTTTATTTACCCAGTGAATGAAAATCAGTTTGAATATTTTGCATTCTGAAGGGTCAGGGCTTCTTCATGTACTATCGATACATATGTCTGTATCTTTGTTGTCCAT
This sequence comes from Monopterus albus, assembly GCF_001952655.1. NCBI lineage: Eukaryota > Metazoa > Chordata > Actinopteri > Synbranchiformes > Synbranchidae > Monopterus > Monopterus albus. The sequence continues at coordinate 307,222 of NW_018127903.1, forward strand.
GGGTAACTCCAAAGCCCAGCAGTTGCTGCTAAACTGTTACTTCCCTGTATGATGCTGTGCAGATGTCCTTCTACTGTGGCTGCTCTGATCTGTCCACACACAATGAGCTCAGCATCAGTCCACATTTGCATTGAAATATTTTAACGTCTATCCACGTCTTCATATTTATTTCCTATGAACATTCGTCATGTCAAAGATATTTGGCAAGGGCAAATTGACTGTTTCCTCACCAAGTCAAATGTAATGATAATTTCAGAGAATGTACCTGTATAATGAATGTCTGTTTTGAAGAGGACATGGTCAAGTTAAGTGACCCATGAAGGCTATTAAGAAAAACAAAAGTGAGAAAAGGCTTTTGATTTCCTTGTGTTTCAGATTTTAATTCGAGTATAGGCTGCTTGAGGTGGTATCGGAGTATTATTAAACCGACCTATGGTGAGTTTTGTAAAACTGTTTCTCCTGTCAATACTAGAAACTAAAGACTCCCTCACTTATGGCACTTCATGGTACTCTTTCCTCTCAAGACTTGAAATAAACTGATAGGTGTTGTTGTGCTTAAGCAAACTCAAATAGCTTCAGTGACTAGTAGAGTTTATTTTGTATTTATATATAAGTGACAGTTATTTTAGTTTCAATAACTTTTCAAGGATTTAGGATTACTGAAGTTCCTGATACAGATGCTCTGTAACGCATGATTGACCCTTGTGAATCACTTGCACTTTAAAATATACCCATATACATATATACCCATACTGTGTATATGTTTGGGTTTTTCCTCTGTACTGAAAAGTCATGAAAGATACAAATGCATCAATTGTGTGTCTTTTGCTGATTGGAAATAAAATATTTATCATATCTGGTATGAAATATGTTGCTTTGCTTTGTTTCACTCATTTGGAGCCATTGTCATTCAGTGTCGCATCAACAACTACAAGTTTAAAAAGTCCTTTAATGCCTCAAGATTCTTCTCCATCAGTCACCCTACAATATTCAGTAAAGTGCTACAGACTTAATGACATTGATTTAGCTATCAGCAAACACCAAAATGTGTTGTTTAGTGGACGGAAGCTAATAAAAACTGACCAGCGTTTTCCTTTCTGCTGTTGGTTAGTTAAGCACAGAAACATGTCTAGAAGTCTAGAAACATGTTCAAAAACCACAACACACAGAAGCAGGAATTGCCACAACCTTCAAGTTTTGGACTTCTTTGTCAGTACATTGTCATGATGGAAACCACATACAGTAGACTGTAAAGATATTTTGTATACAGTTTATAAAAAAAAAAAACAGTATCAGAGCGACCTGAATCAGTCAGTAGTGGTTAACTATTGTTGGGCACTGCTGAACCTACTACTAAAACATTATGCAATTAATCATGATACAAGCAATAAAAGTTCATTTCATGCTTCCCAAAATTTCTGCATAATACAGTCAATCTGAAATTTGATTTTTGTTCATTTTGAAAGGGTCCAAAGGCAAAAAACAAAACTTTAAAAAATGTTGTCTGGTGTTATTTGTCAAGGTGTGAAACACACTGTTGTCATTTCTGCTGGATTTCTACATTTTTTTTATTCCCTTCATCACCGCCCCTTCAACCAGACCACAACATCTACAACAAATGTGCCACCCATGACAACTATTAGCAATTTTAATTTCTTCTGCAATATGAAAAATGGAAACAGGCTATGTCAGTGAGCTGCTGTCATCCCAGCTTCCAAAGAACTGCAGCTATGTCTATTTCAGCTTCAACTCCCCAACATTTTATTGTATATAACTCAAGAAAACCTGGAAAGAAAGTTAAAATTATTATTGCAATCAAGGCACACTAACTGCAGAGTACAATGGCAGCCTACTGTAATCATCAGCCTTTTACCTAAGGCAATCGGCACAGCTACATTTCATTCTTAGTTGCTGATTATTAGGACCAGGTTATGTAATACAGGTAAGACAGTAATAAAGCACAACCTCCCCACAATGAAAACCAAGCTCAACACATCAGGGAATGGACCAGTGAAATAACAATCCTCTTTTGCATTTGACAGTCATTTGATACATTCCATAAAACAATATTTATTATAGCCACTTAAAACCACTGTCATACAGAGACAGGTAGGTTGCATATGTGTTGCAGTGAGAAGCGTGTGTCACATGAGAGTGAATGTGAACAGACTGCTTCATTTCTGTTCACATCACGTTTCACATACTAAGGACTAGTTTCCAAAGCTGATGCGCACAAGGTCCAGTCCACCTGCATTTCTGTGTGAAGACTAATAGAAAATGGATCCACATGATTCACCTTCGGGCTGTCACTCTACACTAGTGATACAGATGTTCTCTTAGACCAGATTCCTTGGAGTGTCTCTAGCAGGAGCCCAGTGGCTCTGACCTTCCAGCTCTCAGCACTACTCCCATTTGGTTCTTGTATCTCTAGATTGAGAGAATAATCAGTAAAGAGACTTGCTTTGTCCTATTTGTGTATGATTTCTTGTTTGGTGACATTAGTTTCTTCTTTAGAGCCGCCCTAATACTGTGTTTTTGCTTTAGAGTTACTGATGTAGAATTCAAATTGACAATCTATGCCTACAACCGCTTTATATTAGTTTTCTTTAGGTCAAACATTAATCATGTATCAGCTAGTTCTGTACTGCTTGTCCTGAAACCAACACTGCATCAAATCCTGTCCAGTAAATGATACAGCAGTGGCTCTGTTAAGCCCAAACCCAGCACATATTATAACATTGCTATGGTTTACAACATCCCTTCAGTCCTCTCTATGCGTGACAAATCCAGCAAGACCCATGAAGACGAAGATGAAAGACATACAGAGCACCTCCTGATGAAAATGAACTTTCTTAAACTTGAGCACAAACGAACTGAAACTGCAAAGTGCCTGTTTGCTTTGAGAGCCCGAGGAAAAAGAGGGGGCCGAACGCAAGAGGCTGCACGGACGCTAATCTCAGTCAGAGGGAGATATAATTTCATGCCTATTTAGAGAAGAGTCCTGAAGGGCTTTCTCATCAGCCGCTCTCCAGCCTCATGGATAGGTGATGCAGTGGCTCTGCACACAGATTCTATCATCTCCTTCTTTAAAGAGACATTCACTCTCAACTCATCAATACACTGAACACAAGCATGATGGACAGACCAAGAGCATTATGAATTGCTCCATATGGTTACTGCAGAAATCTGTCTTTCACTGAGGCTTTCTGCCCAATTACATAGCTGAGGTTATGTAGTGGGCAACTTTTAAAAGCAACTGGAATGGAATTACTGCTTTCAACAAGCAGACACATCTTGTTGCCAGGGAACATTTGAACAGATTTTTGACCCTGGTTATTCACTTTATTGCCTGTTGCTTGGACGGCTGCTGAGTATCTCACCACCCTGACAATCACTCCCAGAGTAATAACGAACAATAATGAAATTAGAATTTCATTATGCAGATGCAGTTCATACCATCTGCTTGTGTGTGTGTGTGTGTGTGTGTTTTTTTTAACTAGATGTTGCTGCTTTTCAAAACTGGTAGTAAAACAGTGCGATGTCAGATACAGTGTTATACTTTCTGCTTCGAAAGAACCTTATGCACATGCATGTTAGCAATATAGAGTACATCTCCCTGCAACACTCATAGTGTCACCCCAACTTGCAAAAAATACATGCATTTATTTCTCAATGCAAGCAGACCTTGAAAATGTACACTGATTTTCACAGCAGAATGCAGAGCGTTGAGAGGTGATGCATCCCTTCTCTGGACAAACTGTGACCCTGTAGTCGATGTTCTGCTTAAAATCTGCAGGCAAGCAACAAACCAGCCATTGTTTGTCATTGTTTTAACTTGATCAAATTCTGAAGGGAGGAAGGCAATATATATCCATGGTGCGTGCATGGTGTCAGCAATTTGATGGGACAAATGAACAATGCACTGTGGTTAGTGCGGTGCAGCAATTGCCTCTTCCCTCTCCCAGTGTGTTTTATATTCATTATGTCCTTCTCTTTCCCATGAAACTTGTGGCATATTCATCAGCAGTGTGACAAATTAGATGTGCAGAGAAATGGAGTATGACTGAGAGCAGTGGAAGATTAGATCCACTCCAATCTTACCCAGCAATCACTATCCCTTCATTTCTGTGGGGAAATACCCAAGGACGGGAAAGAAAATTAGATCAAATTTTACTGAAGAAAGCACTGGAGTGGCAGGGGAAAGAGATGAAACAGAGCATTTTCCATCTATGCCAAAGCATCTCCAGATTTGTCTTGGACTCATATGCAATGCAGTTTTTGGTGCTGGATATACTGAACACGCTAAACTAAACATTTACTTTGGCTGTACAGCTGCATGGAAAACATAGGTAGCTAGAGAAATAGTAAGTAATGGGTTCACTGCACAGTTTGCACAACACTATACAATTTCTGCATCTGCCTTAGCCAATCAAACTGATGGAGCCAAGTGAGCATCATATTCAGTCAGTTCACTAGTGCAGCTGAAATGCTCTTGAACACTTTAAAATCTTGCAGCACATGGCTATTTTAACAGCTCTCCAACTAAACATTTGACAAAGATACACAGGTTTCACCAATATGCATGAAGCCCTGTTCCACACAATGTTGTTTTAGTGTTGAGTAGTGATCATTTATAGATTCTGTTGGTGCCAGTCACACTTGTCTTATGCTATGTGTTAGCCTTTCTGTAAGACATGGAGGAAATACTAAGATTATAGGAGCATCACTATAAAAGGCTGTGTCATCGATGAGAAACACATATAAAGTCTACAAGAAAAGAAAGACTTCAGGAAAAGAAACTGACAAAATAAGATTAATATACAAGTATATATTGTTTGTGTTTCTTTTGTGTTAGTCGAAAAAGCAGCTGCCAGTGTTAAAAAGACAGTGACTTTGCTGCATATTTGCAATCACATCACGTTGTTCTATAATTTGTGAACTGAACATAAAGTGTAATAGGACTCTGCAGGATGCTGAGAGAAAATAAATGAATGAGATTGTCTCACACACTAATCATCAAATGTGGGATTTATCCACTTATTGCAGCACTTGGAATTAACACAGTGTGGCAGAGACATCTAGTGGGTGAAAAGAAGTTACACCAAATTTTTCATCATACTGTACAAATCACAGTGTTTCAGGTACCAAACTGTAGTTCCATAGGAAAAAACTGATTCATAAGAACTCCACATTTAATCACCTTCTGAGTGACAGAAGCCTGTGGCTGAACATGCCCTTTTGGTTGATGGCAACACTGTAATGATACTATAGATTCCAGCTGCACATCAACAATTGAGCCTGCTTTTTCTGTCCAGCCTGCCCCTGATACTGCAACCTGATCAAACAACAATGTAAAAGATAATGCCAGCCAGCACCAACTGGCAGAACATCTGTACTTGTTTCCTATAGATGTTAAAAAACCCAAGCCTCCTCAGAAGATACAAAAAATAAAGTCAGTCTGCCCCACAGAGGGCATCTGTGTTCTCCAACCAGTCCGGTTTGTCATCCAGTTGCAGCTACTTGCAGATATGAACCATTTCCACATAGACTCATTCAATAGACACTGGTTTTGTGTGGGTTTTGGCTTTTGAAAGTCAGTGATAAACTCTTTGATTTTGGATGCATTTAGTTGGGGGTGGTTTGACTTACACCACTGCCCACAGTCATCAATGAGACCTCTATACTCCCCCTGCTGTTTCCCCTGATGCATGAGGTGTATAGGGTGAACAGGACAGGGGTGGGCACGGTCCCCTGTGGTGCTCCTGTGCTACAGACCACAGACTCATTTTGATGAGTTTCTTTAATTGTATATTGGCCACAGGAAGGCTGGGTTCAGTTTCACTCAGTGTGAGACATCTCGGTCTCAGCTTTCAGCTGCTATCAGCCTCCTATTTTGCTGTATGATGAATTACAGGTATTTTGTGGAAACTGTACTTAACTAGCTTCTTATGTTACAGTGAGGGGACATGTGATGGAATCAATAGGAAAACCTTTCTTTTAAGCAAAAGGAGTCACAAAAACTCAGAGAGAGCATTGCTCCAAGCCTTCAGAGCACACTGCTGCAGTGATTAAGCAATTTACCCATCAAACTGGACACCCTGAAATCCCTGAGCTGTCAAACAATTCACTGCTTGCTTCAGAGTTTTTCCCGTCTGCCTTTGAAGTTCAGGTTTCTTGGGTTGTCATTAAGCAGTGGGATTGTTTTGCAGAATACCACTGTTGAAATCTTAAGCACTGCGTTAAGTTTTAAGGTTCTGTTAACTATTGTTTAAGACAAAGCTGGCATTTTACTAAGAAAGCAGGTGCAACAAGCAGCCAAAGCAGCACTGATGCAAAATTTTGTAATTCTCTACCAAATGAAAAAAGACACCCCAGTAAAATTAGTCCCATATTAAACCCACAAATCAACTTCTATACCGCTTAAGCAAAACAAGTTACTTTTTACTCTATTTCAGTACATCTTTAAACCACAGAAATCTTTCCATTTCACCATGAAAGAGCATGACTCTACTATTAATCTTTGTTACTTATATTTGTATTGAAAATAGGTGAATTTCAAGAATAGGCATTAACAAATAGTAATGCTGAGCAATAAGAATAAAAGACCTTTCACTTTATTATAATAGAAAAAACTACCAAAAAAATCTAATTCATTAAATTATAAATTCTTTTTACATTTTTCACTCCTATGTTTTTGAGAAAATGTGCGATGTAACATTGCAAACATTTAATAATAATGTTTAAAGAATAATTAAAATAATGCAACTAATGACTGAATTCTGCTGCGTTATACCTTGGCCAAAGCAGTTCTCTGTTTCTGCCACGGACTGAGCAGCAGTAGTCACCATAGCTATCAGCAGCTCTTGTAGGACTACTCTGGCTGTACTGACTGCTGTCAGTGTCGTTTTGTTTTTATTGTTAATCAGAAAATAAGTGTCCATGTTCTCTTGACAAAAAAGTGTCTACATTTGGAGATTCAAAGATGAACAACAGCCAAGAGTCAAGAATCTTTATTGTCATTATACATAGCACAACGAAATTTTTTCCGGCAGCTCTTGTCTTAAAAGACACGTTACTGTATTTACATAACACACAAAATTGTATAAGTCAATATAAAACAATGAGCAAATAAAAAGGGATGTATGGGACCTAATCAGGTCAGTAGTATGTTAGCAGCAAAAGAGTGTAGTAACATTATGAGGTGCAGCTCAGTGCAAATCTCAGTCTTTAGGAAGAGGCATGGGTGTGTGTCTGCACCGGTCCAGTGTTCTGTCTTTGTCTGCTGAGGTCCAGTGTTCTGTCTGTGTCTGTCCAAAGGGGGAGGTTGTGTGTGTAACTAGGGGTTAGGGGGTGATTGGATTCACAGCTCTGGGGAAGAAGCTGTGTCTCAGTCTGTTTGTTTTAGTCTTTATATTCCTGTACCTTTTCCTGGAGGGAAGAGGCACAAACAGAATGTTGCCTGGGTGGGTGGGGCCTGCAGCAATCCATCTGACCCTCCTCTGGATCCGGTCAGTGTATAGTGAGTACAGATAGAGGACTCCCTACGATGCCCTGAGCTGTTCTCACCACCCGAGTCAAGTCCTTTCTGTCCTGTGCAGTGCAGCTCCCGTACCACTGTCGCACTGAGACAGAGGATGCTCTCTACTGTTGCTCTGTAGAAGTTTGCAAACAGCTGAAATGAGAGACCAGTGCGTTTCAGCTTCCTGAGGAAGAACAGCCTTTGCTGGGCTTTCTTCACCAGGTAAGATGTGTTCAGAGACCAGGTCAGATCAGATGTGATGTGGATGCCCAGGAACTTGATGTTATCCACTTGCTCCACCACCTCCCCGTGTAAGAGAGGAGGAGCATGTATTGTCTTCCTGGACCTCCTATAATCCACATTGACTTCCTTAGTCTTGTTGGTGTTTGGGACAAGATTGTTATCTGAACACCACCTTGTCAGGTGCTGGATCTCCTCTCTGTAGTGAGTCTCATCATTGTCTGAGATGAGACCCACTACGGTGGTGTCGTCTGCGAACTTTACTACTGTATTTGTGGAGTGAATGGCTTAGCAGTCAGCAACAGATTCCACATTCTGAAACATTTTATGATTTCCATTTTATCTTCTAATAGAGCTGTACCAAACGTGGACTTAAACACAGTCCTGTATGGTTATCCATGAACAGGCATGATATGACAACCATGCATATGGAATTAATATACACAGACGGCACAGTGCTCAGCACACAGTAAGAAGGGGTGTGCAGCTCACAGGCCCTCCCGTGATCCACCATAGAACTGATTAACTGGAGAATTAAAATTTTGGGTTAACATTTACTCTTTTTCAAAATGCTGACTCAATGATAAAGACCCTATGATGCACACAAAAGCTGCAAAAGGGTTGATGCCACAGACCAACCATGAAAACTAGTTATCGACTGCTTAACCCTAGAAACAGTGACATCTAGTGGCTTGGTAAGACAGCGGAGGGGTCGATTTTGTTTCAGGTATACTACAGGTTTAAGGTTCATTTACACAGAAGTTTACACGTTTAACTTGATGCCTCTACTCACATCTCTGTGGTTAGTTAGTGTCTGTGTTGTTGATTCTGTTGGAGAGGCGCATGCATTACATTTTCGGATTTTTCTGATCTAACCATTTGCTGCAGGCAGTACACATATAAATTGCAGTGTGTTAGCAGGACAATTTGATAATTTCTCAACAGTAAGAAACAGGAATCACGCAGCTCATTAGTCAACATAAGTCTGGCATTAGTTAAACAGCCTACATATATAGGGTTTGTAAATTTGTAAAGTGGCACCATGTTTTCATTTAAGGCCATTAGGACACAAGGACATAAGGAAGTTTATTGTCACTTAGGTCTCTACACCGAAATTCAGTTAACACTACTATTGTTCTAAATAAAGCAGCTGTCAACAATTTCAATCCCAGCTTTAAACACCTTCTGCTCAGTCCTATAAGTGCTCTCCAAATGTCTCCCTGTGTCCTGCAGTGGGACAGCTAGTATCTGTCCTTGTTCTTGTCTGTTTGGACGCGCGTCTCGGTCTCAGTCATGCGTCGCAGGCTGGCGCCGCGGCCTCTCCACTTCCACAACATCAGGGGTAGTGTTACTGTTTGTTGTGGCCTGAGAACACTAATAACGTGGCTGGAAAACAATGTTGATGGTAAAGCTGTTCAACATCACCAAAGATCACTCAACCCCCGTGGGCTTGCGCTGTTTAAGTGGCTTTACTTAGCTCAACTGAAGCCTGGTTTGGGTATACACTGAAATAATTAATCGTGTTAATTAAGATGGAGTGCTTTCGCTTGTTTTTTTTAATGCTAATGCGTTTGTTTCAACAAATTCTCGGCAACAAACAGTTCACTTTTTGATACGAACATTTACGGGCATTAGGTAAAGAAGGTGTAAATGTTTTCCACGTTTTAAGAGCAGCCTTTAAATGGCTTTTTAAAAACTAACACTTTCAGCAGTACGCAACCTTTCCTGACAATGAATTACTAAAAACCAAGCTGCAGTATAAAACCCATAAGTTCGTCCTAAATATTGTGGCTCCAGTAGTTTTGTTAGAAGTCCAGAAATGTCACTCACATCAACTACTGTCCTGTTTTAATTGGCCTTCTAAATTACATCTCCTCACACAGAGAAAAGAGTGGCTTTGATAAGAGTTGTTCCTGTAAGGTGAGAAGAAACGGAGCTGCAGAGCCTGGGTGCGCAGGCTGGGTGTTGGCCAGTGTATTGGAGAGGGGTGACAGATAAATCTCTACCCATGCTCTTTAGCTGGACCCCTGAATGATTTAAACCTTCCCAGGCCCTCACTCATCAGTCAGTTAAGAGGTACATCCGGCAGCATCACCAGCAGCAGCTCGAGCACGGTGCGTAAAAGGGATCAAACGCCATTTACAGCCAAGGTTGGGGATGATGCATCCCAGTTCAGCGACCTCGACGCCTTTTTCTGTCAAGGATATTTTGAAGCTGGAGCACCACCATGACTTTGAAAATGATTTCTTGATAACTCGCCATGTTGTTCCTATGGATCATCAGCACGTGCACGCTGCGTCCCAGAGCAGGGATTTGAATGATTCCCAACCAGAACCATGTGTCTCTGGGACGCAGGAGAAGCTTAAGAACCACAACTCAGCACCAGAGGAGATAAATGAGCAGGGTGAGATAACATATATACCATTATACAGTAATGGTGGTGTGTGTGGGGGGGGTTAGGCCGCCCGAAACGGAACGGGACCTTAAAGAAATACAGCCTACGATCTGCTGTATTTTCACTTTCCTTCACATGTGTTTACTGTCAAACACAAATATTAACCTACTAACAATAATTTTATTTCAATAAACCACAGTGTATGAGGGAAACGTTTGCCACCAAACACCCGAACGTAATAACATAAGATATATGACGATAAGAAGGAGCACTGCCTTGTGACTAACATCATCTTTATTCTTATTATTAATGTTATAATCATTCAGTCACTGTAATCCCTTACAACCGTTACAGGTGCTCTTTTTATACAATGTCAACAAACTAGTAGATAAAGTGTGGCAAATAACCTAAAATCTGTTCTGAATTTGGTTATGTCTTAAAATGTGTAAAATGATCAGATGAACTTACATTTTACTTCGTTTTATTTTTGCAAATAGGTGGCAGAACTATACAAAATACTGTATACATTATAATATATAGTTTATAAATATAGCTGTTATAAAATACACTGCAGAAATTATGCAATGGAAACAATTATAACGGTGGTCTCTTACAAAGTAGGCTAAATTTAAAGATAAAGTTTAATATAATATTGTCATGCATTTTAATATGTATAGTTCAAATGTATTGTTTTTGGAAACCAAATAGTCTGAAAGTTTTGAAGTTTGTAGTCTAAGTTGCAATATGTTTATTTATTTATCTATGTTTTTCTCGTTGTTGCAGAAATCAGCGGTCTCCACAGTTCACCTGATTACGACCAAAGCGCAAAAGGCAGAGCCAGGCAGCGCAGGAAGCCCCGGGTCCTCTTCTCCCAGTCTCAGGTGTCCGAGCTGGAGAGACACTTCAGGCAGCAGCGTTACCTGTCCGCCCCGGAGAGAGAACACCTGGCCCACATCCTCAAACTCACCTCCACCCAGGTCAAAATCTGGTTTCAGAACCGGAGGTACAAATGTAAGCGTCAAAGGCAGGACAAGTCTCTGGAGCTGGCGGGTTATTCACCTGCACCGAGGAGGGTGGCGGTGCCGGTGCTGGTGCGGGACGGGAAGCTGTGCAGCGCTGGTTCCCATTCAATGCCCTATAATGTAACATTTGGACATTATAATCCTGTGTTTGGATACGGAAACAGCAGTGTGTATGGCTGCGGTTATCACAGTGTGTCATCTTCCGGCAGCATGACTGCAGCACAGATGTCCTATAACCAGCTGCTTGATTTAACAGGTAGCGAGGGGCCCTTCAACCACGGACACTTTGAGGCGTCATTACAAGGTGGAAGAGACTGGTGATTAAAAAGGTATATATAGTGGAATGTTATCAGATATTCCCCTCACATTTTATTGTATGTCTTGTATCAAATTGTCGGCTATTGCCAGTTTTATTCTTGTTGAAAAACCCAGAGAAAAATGGAAAAAAAAACACCTGATTTCTTAATACACTTTGTCCTGAAGAGAAGATTCTTTATTATTCTTTGTTTTTCTTCGAAATATATTACATAGATTAAACATAAATAACAATTCTAAAATCAAGATATAAAATTTATTGTTGGTTACGAAAACGCCTGCATTATTTTATATCAGGTAATCCAAAAAAACAAAAAAACGTTTTTAGCCTAAACAATGTGGCTCCATGGGCTATGATTCAATTATTTTGTTATTTTATTCTTCTGGCATTTACAGTAACTTTAGTGTTACCGTTATTATCGTGCATGGAGATGAAGTAGAGGTTGAAAGGACTAAATCTTTTATAGGTCACCAAGCGTCTCGATCGATCCATTTCAAATGTGCAAAGCTTCTCGTTGGATCCAATTAAAAGCAACATACCTGACTGGAAAGTTGAACTGGTCGCGGGGCTGAGTCTGGGAAGCTTATCAGTGAGATTGGTCAGAAAGCTAATGAATGAAGAGACATCTGACCTGACAGCGCTGCTCTATCAAAATGAGCTCATTATTGGCCCATTCACAAATCCGCTGATAAGGCTGGAGAGCTTGTCCTGTCCCCAAGCTTTGCTTGGTAAACAAACCCGCAGACAGAGTGACTCTTTAACTTTTTCAAACCTTCAATCAAACGGGAAACTATTCCAGTTTGACCCGTCACTCATCGAGGCAGGACCGAATTAACACACACTGGGGAAAAAAAGAGATATATTTCTTAGTTCCGTTTAATTCCGTGCTGTTGACTGACTACTAAAGGAGCCCAGCGCCATGTGGTAACTGAAGCAAAAACTTTCCAGTTCCACATGACAGGCAGAGGAATCACATTATTACATCAAACGTGGTTTAAAGAGCTCAACTAAACTCACTATGGCTTGTATGTTCAAACAATAGCTGAATGAACAGAACAAGTGTCAGTGCGTCAGTTTTAGAACCAATGGACCCTGAGGAGAAGGAACACCTCTGGGAGGACAGCATTTCTGCACAGATAAGGGTGAATCTGTAGACAGAGAGGAGACCAGAGACACTTCATGAGATCAGATAATGCCTCTCTCTGGGGAGAGAGAGAGAGAGAGAGGGGGGGGACTTTAGAGCAGTTATTTTAACAGTGCCTCTGAAAAGTCCATAGTTTTAAATATGATTTTATTTTATTATATGTATTTTGTTGTATTACTGATTAAATAGGTTTGCAAACTACAACCTGTGGAGAAAGCCCTGTACAGTAGGCAACAAAACAGGTTAAGCGTATATAACCTGCATGTTTCCATCACTGCCGTTTCACTGAAGCATTGCCAAATCTGTTTTCTTAGTGGGAAAAATGTAGCATTTGTGCAGTAGTTTTATTTTAGGGTGCACATTTTAAGGATTTAGTCAAATTTCATCAGATATGCACACATGGCATGTACAAAGAGAGTGGGATATTGAGGTGCTAATCAGACACATGCAGGGTGGGCTCAGAGAAGATATGAAATAACAGACCGAGAGAGTGACAGAGAGAGGTATAGATCAAAGTAAATCCCAAAATAAAGATGTGTGATTACACTGTTATGATTAACACTGCATGAGGGTCAGTTGGTTTAAATAGAGGATGATGTGGCCATCAGTGAAGCCCATTATAGTTTACTTAAAAAGACTTTAAGTCATCTTACAGAAGTCCTTACATCAGTGTCAGGAAAGTAAATGTCTCATCTTTGACTACATACAGTAGTGACATTTTTTAAATGGCTGGCTTATCTGAATCTGATGTTTATGTTTGGCACTGAGATGATTCACAAACCCCAGGACAAGTGTTCTTCTGTCACAACTAAATCAGAAAAAGAGATAGCTACATTTTGTACTTATGAGCTAAATGAAAATGAAACAATGCATGAAAGATAAGCACTGATGGAATATAAAGTTACTACCTTAAACTAAATCTTTGGTAAACAGTGTAGTTGTCCCTGTGCGTGGCTTTAAAACGCCCTCTAGTCAAAGACTACCAAATCACTTTCAGGTCATAAAGTTATTTATGTGCAGTAATTACCAAAATATATCCAAGAAACTCCTACAAAGAGGGTGTAATTCATCTTAGATCAAATGTACTCTAAGCCAAAAAGAACCGCTACATGATGCTTTAGTTCATGGCCATTATACATTATCCAAACATTAAGTTGATGTCTGCTGACCAGATTAATCTGGTCTGACAAAACCTGCTGTCACAACAAAGTCTCACTCACATCACAGACAAAAACAAAACAGGCAGGAAAACAGAAGACTAATGGTGCAACATCTCGCTCTGACTCAGCAAAAACACTGTCACACACATATTACCTGCTGTGGAAGACAAATGTGTTTCCAGGCCTTAAGGTCAGTGGTTCTACTATGTCATGTCTAATGAAAAACTGTGTAGCTAAATGTCTGTGTGAAAGAATTGATCATGAAGATGGCCTCAGAATGGAGTCTTGAAAGAGTCATAGCTCCACCCAGCACTGGACAGGTACCAACTCTCACTGCTGTCTTTCCTAATGCCCATGTCATTAGACTGAATACATACCTTTTCTTTTCTCTTTTTTTCTGAGGCAGAATTAGAGCAGGATACAATCTTCCTGTACTTACAATTCAACATTCTTTTGCAGACAAATGGGCACAAAGAATTCAAGGTGAAGCATATCATAGAGATAATCTTCATACTGTGCCAGCAAGACAGCAATGGATGCTTAAGATCAATCTCAGTATAGTTGATGACTATACAGTATATATTATATAGCATTGGTGACTGCTTGGTATGTGGTTGGAGCAGGGCAGTTGGAGGAGCCAACAGGGCTAGAGGGCATGAAGAGGATCATGTTTATCATACCTACATTCATGCATTTCCAAATGAAGCATGAACTCCCAGTGGAACACAGAGGCTGCTGGGAAATGCCTGAGTCTCTGGAGAAAGGTTAAAACTGAGCCACAGAGAACAACAAATAAACAATCATTCTACAATGACTGTGTCAGTTCAGGAGCCGGCCTAAATGTGTTAAACTCATTAGTGGTCCGGTAGGTATGACCACCCACTCTGCCTCCCATCCTACTGCAGACAGAAGTGTCTCTCTGTAGCCACAGACAACTGGGCGACTGCCCTGAGGTGGTGGAGGCATGAAACTCAAGATATACAGTAAAATTATTCACCAGAACACCTCCATATTTCTAACAATCTCTAATACTACATAATGAATCTGAAACTGTAGTTGCATGTTGCAAGACCTTGGGACTTTTGGTGTTTGCATGGGGTTACACTGTTTTGCTGAATATAAATTTAACCAGTTAGATTCTTGTCTATATACCATTTAAATACTAAAACCCATTGTTGTGGAGTGGTAGTTTACAGCCTCTGTATGTTTTGTTTACATCAAATACAATATTTCACTTCCTACATCTACAGTGCAGCATAGGTAGATCATATGCTAGGCCATAATAAACAAAATATAGTGTATTAATGTTATACAATATACTATTCGTATTAAAGAGCCTATACACATATATGACAAGATCCACACAAAAGCTTGCAGAAATGTTCATTAAATTGAAATGACGAGGCAAAAACAAAGTTACCTTAGTGAGCTGCTTGTCCCGCCTCCTTCTCTTGTCAGTGCAGTCTGGATCAACCCGCCCTTGCTCTTGTATAAATTCAGACAGTGTGAGCATGTGAGGAGGCACACCGCTTCAACCACATCCCCGCTGCAGCCCCACTGATAGACCTCTGATTTGTGGATTACTGGATGGAAATGTCTGAGGCAGTCAAACCTCTGACTTCCTTCCTCATAGAGGACATTCTCTCCTTTAAGGAAAGCACAAGATTTAATGCCAGATGTTGCTCGCAGAAGATGGAAAGATGTTCACAGTGGAAAGAAGAATCTGCAAAGTTGTCAGAGCAACTCTACCCTCAGGAGTCAGGGTTTGGAGTGCAGATAGGTGAGCTTCTGCAGGCTTGAAATAGCAGGAATATGATGGCTATAAAGAAAAATGAATCTTGTTTGATTGCAGACTAATAAATGAGAAGATGAAATGAATCTTTGTGAGATCTATTATAGGTCTGTATCATGAGAAGCTTTAGCAAAGTCATATAAAAATATAGTTTGAAGGGGGAAAATGCCTGTTACATGGAATATGATTATCAAGAACTTGTTTTGGAACCACCACTTCACAGCCTGATATGCACACTGCACCATACTAACTATTTTTTTTCCAATCTGTATCTCACAGAGTCTCTGGACACATCCTGTCACAGCAACGCAGAGTCCAGCAGCTTTTCCACGACAGGAAAACAGAAGCGCTCCCGAGCTGCATTTACACACCTCCAAGTGCTTGAACTGGAGAAGAAATTTAACCAACAAAAATACCTGTCTGCCTCAGACAGGGCTCACCTGGCCAGCACCTTAAGACTAACCGAGACCCAAGTGAAAATCTGGTTTCAGAACCGGAGGTATAAGACCAAACGAAAGCAGCAGACATCAGAGTTCTGTAAGGACATGTACAAAACAGAGGAGCTGGGCTTGAGAGACGGTCTGATCCGATCATCACTAATTACCTCCTTCTGCAAAGCTTACCAACACAGACCCTACTGGTGGGACTACAGTGGCCCCTGGGGCCCAACATTATGGTGAAACTAAAATTAAGCACGAAGCTATGATTTACAATAACCTATGTTTTGTAGTCCCAATATTTAGGGTCTATTCATTATCAAAGTTGATTCTCTGCTATTTGACATCAGTTTTGAATCCACATTTACCAATATGTCATCTAAAATGACTGTTCAAAAACACACCCAGCTGAAGCATTGTTCACTATTAAATTAATGTTGATACGTTTTATTTTTCATTAAGGTTTGCTTAAAATATTTGTGGTGCTGGTGGGGGTATATAGTATAAGTTGAACTGCAGTTTAATTGTCACATATCCAGGCATATTCTCAGCAAATCTTTAGCAAACCTTAACAGTTCTGACATGTAGCACAGTTTGTGGTAAAAGGTCTATTACAGGAAAACACAGGGAAAGTGGAAGCAACTTTTAGATGATAATGCTGGCATAACATCTTAACAATTAGTTAATAATGAAGCAGCTAGCTGCATATACTGTAAGTTTAACACTTGAATACTGAAAATGTGAGTGTTTACTGAAGTCATTTAAAGTATATGTGCAGAATTGTTTTCTGGCACTACAAAAGAGGGTAAGACTAGGGTAAGATGAGGGTGATATTGTAAATGAGGGCTAAACAATGACACCCGATTCCTTTAGAGTGCCTAACCTGAATACATGAAGATAAAGTGCTCTTCAGTTTTCCTGTGGTGACACTGGGAGAAAAGCTACTGTATGAAACTAAAACTGCAATTTATCATTTATAACATTTAGGGAAATCTCAGTAATAAAAACAATTGTAAACAGATAGGTTTATAGAGATATTACAGATAACAGCATATGAATAAAAGAACAAAAGGAACATGAGAAAAAAAAATGACAACCTTAACTGATGCAGTGAAAAAATGAGCTGCGTCTGTGTGCCAGTATGTGAGACAGGGCACGTCCTTAAGCTGCTCTGCTACAGGTATCAGATATGGGATGGACTTTGTTATCCTTTACAGAACTGATATTATCCATGTCTTAAATATAGACCATTGTCTCCTCTTGTTATCAGATGACCTCTTGTATATCCCTCATCAGGTAAGGCCACTTGCTTCCTTCACCACAAAGCTGAACCTTCAGGTTCAATGGAGTTGGGTTGTGTATAATAAAATCAGAAGCATATACATGGTCTGTTTTTTTAAGGTTAAATAAAATATCTTTTTTAAACAACAAAGAAAAATCATGAATGAGGTCTGGCAGGACACTCCTCAGCAAGTCATACATCACACTGTGCCTTGTCAGCCAACAGCTAACCACACCCCTTACATCTCTGCTTAAAGGCCTTGTCATTCATCTGTATGCTCCTGCTATAGGCAAGAACCTCCTCCACTCGGTGCATTTGTTTCACAGCCTCTGTTTCTACTCTCAATGGATAGTTTTTCCTAAGCTAACCACCATTGTTGGCACAAACGGAGGTCAACCTCAGAAAAACCTCACAGACAACAGTGTAGAAGCATAACTACTTGGACAGAGAAGTGGTTCAGAGGTGTATGTTACTCCAAAGTGTTTATCATTTAATATCTACTATTACAGGCCTTATATGCCTTTTTATGTATGTGTACATGTTGTCATCTGGTCTTTCATTAGCCAAGTATTGTCTTAGAGTATCACTGAACTAAGAAATGAGCGTAACCTGCTTCATGCAGGTTGGCAATGCTGGGTTGATTCAGCACAGTTCCCATCAGTGCTGATAAGATGGCATGCAAGATTTAGGGTTTTACATATGTAAGAAGGTCAGGTTTGTTGTAACACAACCAAAATGTGAGCAAAGGACTGATGGGATTGACAGAGGGAGACTTAAAAGCCCATGCCAGTAAGGTGCTTGACTTTGTGAAGTAGCTGCCCTCATGGGTCTTATAAAGAGTCGAGTGTCAAAAGATTATTACTCATATTTCTTACTGAGAGCATTATTTTCTCCAGTCTTTGGCATAATTCCTTTAACTTTTATAATATTTCTGTTAAGCATTCCCTTTAATTCACTTAGCCTGGCGACCTGTCCAGGGCATACCCCGCCTTTTGCTCCAGCCCCTGCAACCTTATTCAGGATAAGTGGTATAGATAATGAATGGATGGATCAATTCACTTGTTTTATATGAACCCAAATCAGACAATCCTATATATACACAAGCATCTATACAAAGTGAGTGATAATACTTTGTAAATGCCAGCTTACAAACACACAGACAGCTGTACATACTGTGACATACTGTATTTACAATCAATAATACACAATTAAATGTGCCAAAGAATGTCAGAACATTCATATGGAAGCTCAGTATACGAGTTAAATGATGTTTACCTATTATTAGGCCCCGAAGAGGGGGGTGTCAAGCCATGCCATCATAAATCTTCAGAGCCCCACAATAAGCAAAACCATTTTCCTTAACACAAAGCATCCATGAATCCTATCCCCTGTGTTAGTACTCATTCCAACAAACCTTTAAAAAGTTTCATTTTGTCATTTAAAAAGTGACAAAATGAAACCAAACATGAATCTTGAATCTTTAAGATTTCCCTAAACTAAAGTAAGTTCTTACCATCAGTACCAGCACCACTCACTCCAGGCCCTTGAAGTAAACACATAATTAGACATGAAGAGGGAAGATAACATCTGTTTTGACTGAAAATCTGACAGGATCTCTCAGTGTCTCTCAGGAGGTATGAACACACTCATCAGATAAAGAAGCTTGCTGAGGGGTGAAACTGAAGCTTAGTAGAACTATTATTGTATTTGCAATGTAATACCTGCATTTCCGGAGGCTCAGAGTAACAAAGTACTCAAAAATACAGAAGACTTAAAAAAAAATACACCCTCTTGTTTGCTATCATCTGTTTAGTTCCTCAGACTTAGGGAGCGTCTCTACACCACCTGGATTAGGTAAGTAAATGATGAAAAGCAGCGAGGTAGAGTTTACAAGATCACTGCCCTATCTCCTCCTTATTGTGGGTTCACAGATTTTGCCAAGGCATGACTAAAGATTTTCTGGGATATGGAAATGAAGCAGGTACAAATGCCAAGAAATACATGGTTAAGTCTCTATTCTCAAGAGTTTATCTTCACTGTCAGGGATTTGATTGTGCGAGGCAGTAAGCGGTGCGGTCACGGAGCCATCGTTGTGCTCTTCGAGGTGGCCAGTGATACTTTGAAAAACAAGAAGATCTTCATAAAAGATGAAGAGAATGCCAAAGCCCTACCACAATGACTTCCTTTGTTGCTGCTTCAATATGCCATGACTGTCTGACAAATTTCTGAGAGTTGATAAGGAGGTATAAAATGGCCCTGATATTTTTACATGGGAATACTCATAAACTTCCTGGGAGAGTGTAACTGAATCCCTCATGTTACGGTACCAATAGAGCAGCTGGTTTTCTTCTCCTATCAGTAGATACTACATTGTGCATCCAACTTATCTGATAGCTAACAATGACTGTTTGGTTGTGATTAGTGCATATGAGGGAGGAAGAGACAGAAAGAAAGGGAACAGGCAGTCAGAGAAGAGCAATTTTCCAGTGTATCTATGGGATAACAGTATAAAGTAGTGGGACAGTTTACAGCAGATGAAGGTGATTAGAGAAAAGTATGACAAGGATAGAGGACATGGGCTGAGGGCCTGTTCATTGTGAGCTTCAGATAAACAACCTGCTTATGGACAAGTGAGAAAACTAAACACATCAGGAACAACACTGTTACAGCACAAGTGTGCGTGTCCTACAGCATGTTGGTTCAGAATAAACCCTGCACTGTCTGCATTTTAGCTTAAAAAATGTCTGGTTTTGCTCTCATTACACACTGTCTTATGTGTAGGGCATGTATTTGAAATACAGCTTTTACTTTCAGACTCTACTACATGGAAAACTAAATAATCCAAGGTCAGCAAATACAGGCAGAAAGGAAGTATGTGCACATCTTTTTGTATATTGTCATGTTTTTATGGAAAGCAACAAGAGCAGCCTGGTCAATCAAATACCATGAGTTAAAGCTGATCAGGTTCTTGGATAACTTCTGAGGTATAGTTTGAAAAGATGGTGTAGCCTACTGTATGCGCTCTGTTATTTTGTTCACAACTTAACAGGATACAATATATACATACAAAAGCAAGGTGAAAATTTTTTAGTGACTTTCTTTAGGTTATAAATTGCAAACAATGAGATGTAGATTGAAAGGCAGAAAATGTTCTGCCCTGCAGAATGATGCATCTGATGTGTAAGAAACATTTTATTTATTTATTGTAATAAATACTGAGTCATCTGTGTTGGCAAAATAGGTACCTCCAAACTCATTTTAAATTCAAGTTGGTGTGTTTTCAACTATTAGAGAAAAACAAAATAGAGTCAATAGTGTTGGACTGATTAAATCATCATTGTGTATCTGAGTATTGAGTGACAGAAACAGTGTGTCATCAGTTCCACCTTTAAGGACCGTCTGCCACCTGTCGTTAGTGACAATCATGACACTGTACCACCCTCTACTGGACTGTAGAACTTCTGCAGGATGCAAACTGTATTTTAAAAGGGTTGGTTCACAAAGGTTTCAAAGCAAGGCAAGTTTATTACAGTATATAGCACGTTTTCTACACAAATGGAATTCAAAGTGATTAACACAGTGCCCACAAATAGATAAAACATTAAAATGCATATATAGATAGAAGCTTAGATTAAAACATCAAATGTAAATCAAAAGCAACAATTACCTGACAGCACAGAGCAGCAACATTTCTTCTGGATATTTGATACATTAGTGTTTATACAGTCAGCCAAACAGCACTGTGAAGTCAACTGGTCATTGAGTAATGCATTTTCTCACTTACTACCAGCATTTAGCTATGTAGATAGTTTAAGTTTTCAGACAGTGGTTTTTGTGATGTCTGTCTCCACCCCAGTGCAAATGAGGGAAATAGATTTTTGAGTGTGGTGCTGTATTGATGTGTGTACCAGTTAGTCTGGATAACACACTTTAAGATTTAGTTTCTGTGTGAAATACTTTTTACCAAAGAAAGAGACCCATTGAAAACTGTTAACAATTCCCTATTTATTTTTTTAACATGATATTGCTATAATATTTTTAGCACATACTGGTGGGCACAATGGGCAGTCAAAAATAGACAAGTGTGCCAAAGAATGGGAGAGTATTCATATGGAAGCTAAGTATATGACTTAAATGTTCACCCATTATTTTGCAAAGACAGTGGTGCCAGGCTATGCTGTCATAAATCTTCAGAGCCCCACAATAAGCAAACACCATTTTCCAAACCTAACCTACCCTTAACACAAAGCAACCCCAAATCCTATCCTCACCCAAGCAAAGAGCAGTCATTTGTGAGAGCCAGGTCCACTCAGTTGTCCAAACACTAACATTGCTCTACCAAGATTTTCTAACAAAAGAGGGAAAAGTACCAACAGCCCCATTGAGTCAATAACTACATCACCAACACAAGTTCTGTGTGGGTGTACGAGTGGAGTCAAGTCTACAGGGTCATCAGGTGGACACCCTCTCACTAACTGATGTTTTGTTGAGTTGGGCTAACAACACCAAAAGGATCAACAGTGTGTCCCAGAACCACGCCCCTCTTCGCCTGCACCCATACACCCAACACAACCCTTCATCTGCTCTCTTAATAATTCAGTCTGTTACCACACAGTTTACTTTTACCCCATTCACACACCTTACTTCTACAGCAGAGCCACTCACTGGACCTTGCTACACTGTCAGATAAGTTTTGACTTTGTTTTAGGCTCCACCCACTTAAAGCTGACTTGACTACAAATCCTACACAGCCAACCTCCACTCGGTGGACTTTAACTTTCCAGCCATGCTCCTTTACTTCCATGGCTAACTGTTTATTTCAGATTTTTTTCCTCACATAAGATGTTTCTACAGCATCCTCCAAGGCAACTTCAAGACTGACAAAATACACTGTCCAGTCTGAGGTTAGTACTGACTATCTCCTCAGGAACTATGAGCTAATTCGCTAAGTCTACTTTCATTTGCCAATCTCTGCTGTCTTTATTTTGCCTGTTCAAAATGACTTGTTTTCTTTTTCACCCTCGCAAACAAAATCCCCTCTTGTTTCTTCTTCTCCTCCATTGAGTTCACCAAGCACCCACTTTCAGTAGCTGCTGCTAAACATTTCAACACTAGATTATGTCTCCAGGTGTACTGACCTTGAGCCAGGCTTCTTGTATTCCTAGAGGATATGTGAAGCAACACCTGAACACAAGGAACATGTCAGGTCCTCGCCTATAATGTCAGGTCCCATTTTGCAGCATATTAATGCCTTCTCTCTCTTTCTGTCACTTTTCTCCATTGCTTTCTAATCCATTTTCATTCTCAAACAAGTCTATCAACCTTCTGCTGCTGCCTTTTTACTGAAGAAATAGACCCACTGAGAGCTGGCAAGAATTTCCTATTTGATTTTTTATGTAACATTGCTGTATGTTTTTTATCTTTATACTTATCTATTTATTTATAATATTTTGGTGGGCACAATGGGCAGTACTAATCCAACACTTTTCATTTTCAAAGTAGAACCAGAGTGCAAATACTCAGGAAGAGTACTGTATTTGTCCAGGGACTGGTCACCAACTGCATCTTCGTTTCTTTTTAACCACCCTTGCAGCCTGTGCCTGCGGTGGTTTTTAGTTAGTTAGAACTATTAGTTCTTCACATTTTCAATGCTGACATTAACTCTTGCTGAGATGAGTCAGACATTTTTGATTATTTTACCTTTAAAGTGTGTTCACAGTCAAGTTTATACCATTCATGTTAATTTCCTCAAGGAAAGCTAATTTTCTTGTTCAGATAGAAATGGGGTATTATCAAACTGAGATCCCTGTCAACTTTTAAAAAATTTGGCATTAATGCTGAAAGACTAAAATCTTCCCCAGCATCTGAAATATTGAGACAGGACACAGAGGATCCTGAAACAAAACACAAAACACAGCGTTCCTCAGGTTCATGTTTAATTCAGCTCCAGTGTTACAATAGTGTAGCAGCATTATCACACTCATTTATTTGCATGGTCAAACTACCAAGCTTCCTCCCATTTCAATCATTTGTGCGTAAATATCATAAAAATATCTATATTATGAAAATCCTCATAAAATATCATTTTCCTATCCCCTTTAAAATGTAAGCATATATTAGAAACACTACTTCAACTAGTTCAACATACTTGGGACACCATGGCAGCAACACGATTTGGGTATAATGATTCAGTATTATGAATCGACACTTCGAGGGAAAACACTGTTCACTGCAAGTGTAATGCAGTAAACTTGACTTTGCTTATCATATGATTAACTTCAAATCAGAGGAGGATTCTGAGTTGAAAAACTTGTTTCCAGGAGCAAATGAAAATCCTGAAGCAGAAACTACTTTTCTGACAACACCAAGCTCCAAACACATACAGAAAGCAAGCCTCGGATACTGAAGGATTCAAATGGCTGGGCAATTTAACACACCTCTGACTGGAAACTGTGGGGCGAAAAAAGGTAAAATGACAACCGACAACAGGCAAGTACACACATAGCAAGATGCATAGAATCCACTGCATGTCTTTGGTATATTAATTTGTTTGTGATGATTGGAATCTGACAGACTTTCTGAACTTTTCCAGAGTAAGAGAAAATAAATTCATTAAAACCAAGTCAAGCTGGCTGCTTGCTGGATTACAGCAATATCTGGAGGAATGTCTGGACTACTAAATCAAAAATAGACAATAGGCTGGAGAGAGGAATGAGCACACAGGAAACGCTTACTTACAAAGGGAAGAGTGAAAATAAATCACTTCGCCTGCTTACCAGCTGAGTTGATCAGGCTTTTACTGTCTCAGGCTAACAGCCCCCAATATTATTAGTCACTTTCAAACTAAAATTAAAGTCATGATTGTACATATTAGATTGCAGAAAGTCTACACCAAACTTATGCAGGGGCAAGAAAAAGCAGGAAAATCAGTATATATACATTCTTCAAAACATGATGGACTTTTCAGTTAAGTTACAATAATGAACATACAATCTGTTACAACTAATAAAGAAATTAATGCATTGGTCTTGTCCACATTGAATACATCATCCAAACATTCCCAGTGTAGGGATTGTGAGCCCCAATGCTAATGACATCAACAAAGCTACTGCCTATAGTTGTGTAGTACTTGTGACTTACAGAAGACAAGGACCAGATCACATTTTATGACAAATTAATTCATTAAAAAGAGTTCATATATTTTTCCTTGCCATTGTAAAATGTACAGGTTTTAGGGTTAAGGTCAATATGGCATACAAAAAAACCTAAATCTAAAAGTTACAAATCACACCAGCACAAAAGCACATGAAGGTTGAGATATGGCCACCATCAAACTTAACACCCGTGTTTGCTCCACCTTGGTACCTGCATAATGGAGTTTCTAAGAAACAGGCACTCACCAAAATATATACTTGTATTTATCAGTACATAGAAACAAGCTGTTTTCTTTCTACAACAGGTAAGACTCTTAATTATTGTGCATGATTCAGCAGCATTGTAGTACTGCCCTCTAACAAGGCAAATAACTGGACCGTTACGGCCTACGTACAGTGCCTATGAAGAAGTATTCACTTCCTTGGATGTTTTACCCTTTTATTGATTTTATAAATCAATCATAGTCAATATAATTTGGCTTTTTTGACAAAAAAATTACAAAAAAAACCTCTGTCAAAGTGAAAACAGGTTTCTACAAAGTAATGTCAATTAAATAAATAGGCAATGACAAATAAGTGATTGCATAAACATTCACCCCCCTTTAAAATGACTGACCTAATTCAACAGAGTTCCACCCAATTGGTGCTAGTAGTCTCACCATTACTGAAACAGGGATCACCAGAGTGCAGTGAATGTATCTCAAGTGACTGTAGTATAAAGACACCTGTGTCTGGAAGGTCCAGTCACTGCTTAATCAGTATTCCTGGCTACCTTTACACCATGAAGACAAAAGAACACTCCAAGCAACTCAGAGAAAAGGTTACTGAAAAGTATAAGTCAGGGGATAGATACATTTCCAAGACACTGAACATCCCCCAGAGTTCAGCCCAGACCTCAATCCAATAGAGAATTTGTGGCTGGACTTGAAAAGGGCTGTTCACACCTGATCCCCATACAACCTGGTAGAACTTGAGCAGTTTTGCAATGAACAGTGGAGTAAAACTGCAGTGTCCAGATGTGCAAGTATGAATGAGGCCTATTGACACAGTCTCAGTGCTGTGATTGCAGCCAAAGGTGCATCTACTAAACACTGACTTGAAGGGGGTGAATATTTATGCAATCACTTATTTCACATTACATATTTTTATTTGACATTACTTTGTAGAAACCGGTTTTCACTTTGACATTAATAGGTTTTTTTTGTCAAAAAAGCCAAATTATATTGATCATGATTGATTTATAAAAATCAATAAAAGCAGTCAATTCCAAAGGGGTGAATACTTTTTTATAGGCACTGTACCTTGATACTGAGAGAGACAGTGGCTCTCTCAGGAGGGAAAATCTGGTATTTGGCAGTTAAAAAGGCAACAAGTAAAAAGAAATTCTGGAGACTGGAACCTGACCACTGCTGCAGGTAATAAATAAAATAAATAAAATCCAGTTTAATAGGTTGAGGCTTGACAAATGTGTTGTTATAAAAAGCCACTGCCAGATTATTTCTTACAACACAACTGTGTATGCATTTTTATACAATTTGCACCAAATTAAAAAGGAAAAATGGAAGTATGTCATCTGTCACAAACAGGACAGTAAAAGAGGAAAAAAGGTGAAGTAGCATTTAATATTTTTAGGCACTTGGAAAGCTCAACTGTTCCATCCACCCTGGAGTGGAAACTTGGGAATGCACTGTAATAGTTCTTTATAAGTATACCATAAAGTAAAAGAAACAGCATTGTGTTTCTTCCACAAGCCTCAGAAAGCTACCAAAATAAATAAAAAGTTCCAGTATTAACCACCATAAAGATCATTTAAGAAAAAGTTATTATATGGACACCACATGTAGAAAAGAGCTAGGTGTGCTCCGTTTGTGTCGCAGAGGAGAAACAACAACTCCTTTACACGTATCTGTCCTTTAGGAATTGTCATCTCTGTTGCATATACTGGTTGAGCAAGATCATCCCACATCAGAAACACGCACAGACTTACGTAAGTGAACAATAAGGAGTGTCATTCTCTGCCACACCTCCAACACAATGATGTTATTTCCTCTACAGCAAAAAAACACGTGGAGCTCACACACCTTCAGGTTGGAGTTCATTCTGGGTGAGGTTGCTCCAACATATTTTCTCTTACAGCGGCCCAGGCCCTGCCCGTTGTTCCAGCTGTTGCTTCGTCAGGAAGTACTTGAAGAACTCGTACACTGACCAAGCAATGGCAGTGGAGGGCATCTGATATATAACCCTAGCCTGGACCCCTTTGAAGAAAGCTGTCAGACCACCCAGCCGGTACACTGCCCTGAAGGCATTAGCCATTCCTGATATGTGACCGCCGATGTTCATGGAGTTGAGCGCTACATTCTCTTGTGTGTTGAGCAGTGTTTTACAAACATCAAGTGGAGTGGTTACTGCTGCAGAAA
>NW_018127903.1:334197-351547 GCF_001952655.1 Monopterus albus
AGAACACGGCCCGTCCCGCCCCTCCCGACACTATGTGGCTGCCAGGGTGGTAATGTCTGTGGGGGTTCAACTGTTCCTGCATTAGCTCATACGTCATGAAGTGAACAGCCTGGAAGGGAATGTTCATGGCCAGTTGTGTGCTGTAGCTACGGTAGAAGGCTGCGATGCCTTCAGTGCGTGTTACTGTTTGAATACAATCCCAAAGTCCTCGATATGGAGAGTTGTACATCTGCATCCTCTGCTTTACCACTGGGTCATGGAAAGAAACAAAGAACTAGGTTTAATTCAGATTTTATTATGTGTAGTCTATACAATTTCTACTTTGCACTTGGACAAAAATACAGTATCTCAAACAACACACCACCAGGCAGCAGACCTCTTGCTCATGCTTTGCAGAATTGCATACACTTCCCAAAGGGAAGGCAACCCAAAGGCTAAAGGGACTAAAGGGCTAAAGTTGCTTAACTTCTTTATACTTGATGACCAACCACTATCTGTAGTGGAAAATGTCAGATTTCACAGCCTGTTGGAGCCCTTAGAACCCAGGTATAATCTGCCATCCAGAAAATACATTACAGAGGCTGTTATACCTGAACTGTACCACCGAGTGTCATCACAGTTAGTGACGCAGTTAGAAAATGTTAAAGCCAACATCTTTACAATCGATATTTGGGCCTCAGATGTGAGCAGCATCAAAGCTGTTCCTCTATTCAGTTGCTACTTTACTGGACCCACCATACAAAAACAGGAGAGATAGGTTTTTTATTAATAATAAATTATTAATGCTCTGATGTTGGCTACATTTTAAATGGTAAATGTGAAATCTTGCAAAATCAAAGCTACATGTTTATTTCTAGCCCAAAAGTGGAGATTTGTAAATGTGCAAATCTGGAGATGCTTGTGTGTCCTTGGCCTCTGACCATCTAGTGGTTGCACTTTTCCATCATTACTCATATTTAATACTATGTTTATTAGTGTTGATCGTTTTATTGCAGTGAAAGAGCTCTTGTATAGGAATTGGCATGGGTGTATTGGAATTGGATCGGAACTAATAAAAAGTAGATTGGCCCATCACAAATTTTAAATATGTTCATGTGCAAGCCAGACAGTTTTTAATCATTCTCATTTTACCTGACCATAAGACACATGAGTAAAACAAGAAGAGATGAAAGGACAAAACTTAATTTTACAGATGGTCAAAGGATTTTATTAAAATTATGCCAACCTGGGCAGTCAGAACTCAACAATCACCCATTAATAATATTGTGCTGACCAGCATGGTCCAAGAACACTGTTAATATCTGCCGTTTTAAAACCCAAAACTTCAAAGACCAAAACCAACAATGTGTTCATTTGTCTGTCTGACATGTTTGTGGCAACCAGCCCCAGGTTCTTTTGTTCATGGAGCCAAATTAAAAAAAAAACTGCTCATACAGTTTCTTTTTTTATTTTTTTTTTTTAAGGCTAGGCAATCTTCTATAGCAGCTGAGCAATGCAGTTTTTTTTTATACTAATTTTGCTGGGGACTATTTCCAGCTGCAGATTTAGAGAGTTTTCATTTTCACACCTGCCTTGTTTAGTCTCGTTGAATCCAGTCATTTCCCACATGGTGTGGTTTGTTTGGGCAGGTCTTAACACCACAATTGCACTCACTTGGGTGTGGACCAAAGCAGCTGCACCGAGACTCTTCACTGGGAGATATATCTATAATATAGATATATCTCATTTCCGGCTTAAATGAATTGCGGAGTGCTTCGTTTGTGGTGGAAACGTGATCCGACCTTAATCTAGACAAAGTACAAAGAGTGCTTTGCAAGTCGGAGCTAAGCGGCTCCTGTATGTAGCTGGTGGCATAGTTTTGATTAGTGTATTACCCAGATAATTACCACAGTTAGAAGAAAATGGCCATTGTGCTGTTTCTTCACACTGCAGAGCAAATTGTATTCATAGGAATATTCATCAGTACAGAACACAAATCTTCCTCCTGTACTTATGTTCCCATTCCTGCCCTAGGGAAAGTTTTCACATGATCTATGGTGATGCATTTTGGTTTTCTTGGATTTTTGTCTGTGTGAAAAGAAACCGAACTAAGGAGAAAATGAACCAAAATTACAAACTGGTCCAGTGACTCATACTAGTGAATGAGCTACAAGTTTGAAAATGCCCTTACACACATCTGGTGATGTAGTGAATTTACTGCAGCAGGACGGTTTATGAACAACTGACACACACTAAACTACATGTACATTGTATTGAAAGAATATGTCACCATTATATACGTTTTTGAACAACACTGGAGTTCTATGGCACATAGAATAATAAAGTTTATATCAGGCATTAGATAGATAAATCATTGCTGGTTTTGGTCTTTTCATGGGATTTGCCAACTTAAATGTTGTGAAATTATACAGTATCATCATCTTTATCCTTTAAAGGTCAAGGAGGGAATTAGAATCTTTTTGCTTACCTTCAGCAGGGTTCATGACTGCATCATGGAGAACAGTGGCCACACTACCTGCTATACCTGTTAAAATACAAAAGAGACTGTGACTGTGTTTACAATTTAACAGCAAATGAATGTTACAAACATGAGCCTTATATTTGAGGGGATTTTCTTTTGTTGTTTACATGCTAGAAAACCTTAACCTAAACAATTTTTAACCATCATATTCCAGATAGCATGTTTGGATTTTTCATGTCTGGGGTGTGGCTTTGTCCTGCCAACACAGATAATTAAAATGACTTCTCCTAACTGCACTACCGCAGGCCATGTTGCTTAGACAAGTGTAAACACAGTTAATATGACAGTCATGTGATTTGTGTTGTGACATGGGAATTTGTACCGTTGGCTAAATGGCTGTTGCCTCCACTCTGAATGACGTCACTTAGTGAGCGTTTAGCCTGTTCATAGCAGGCAAAGTAGAGCGCATGGGCAGGTCCTGCTCCTATCATGGTGATGTTGAGGCCCCTCAGCGGTCTGAAGATCCCCTCAGTTCGGATGATCCTTTTCAGAGCCTCATACACACTCCTGTACTGTGCATTTGGGTCTGGCTGCAGGCTCTGCATCCTTGTCTGAAAAAGAAACAACAAAAAAACAAGACATATTTAAACTGCTGCTTTTCATTTGCTCCACTTTAGGTACATCTTTTAACAGTTACATTATCCAAGTGCCAAAGTTTGAGTTCTACATGAATATGTAAATATGACCATGAGTGGCACCTGGGGTACTGTCAACCATGATTAACTGATGCACTGTCCCCTGTAATGCTGTCACACTGTGCTGACAGTAAGTGCTCTTGGCAGCAGGGGGTCCTGTCTGAATGATGTGTGTCTCTCTCAAGGCTGGTGTGAGAGACTGTGGCAACGCTTTGTTTTACTTCACCATGGCAAGTTATCTGCACAGCACAAAGCATGTTGTTATATGCAAGCACATCTGGGGCTGGTTCAGGAGACAGGCTAGGTCTATCTTCCTCAGTATGTTCCCATATGTTTCCTTCATTTGGTCTGACAATAAAGTTTCTATTACACTTCTGTTTGCTACAAGTGTGGGAAGTTGGGACACACACAACTTGGTACAATAGTTTATATTCGAAGCTTGAGTGATTTAAACATACACAGTATACACTACATATTACATGAGCTCATTTTCACATTAATCAGTGAGGTCCTTGATATATAAAACTTAACAATTACAGTATCAGTTTGCTGTATAGATAATTTCAGGGACTTAAATTACATCGGAGAAAACATAACCTTCAGACAGTTCCCACTGTATCCTGGGACTGTGCTCTTATTTACTGATAACTTCCTAAATGCCTGATGATAAAAGACATTTCATGCACTTAAAAACACAACACAGGTACTTGTTTAGTAAGCAATAGATACTCAAAGCTTAACCATACAAAATAAATTTACTTTAAGGAAGTGAATAGATGGTTAAGTTGTAGTAAAGGCTGTGTAACTTAAAAAATGATGGAAAAAAATTCTGGTTACGGTTTAAAGAAGCCAACATTACTTGTTACTTTAAACAACCTCAACCATAAATGACCAATATACCATTGCAAGGTTTTTTTTTAACATTCAAATACTGATATTTACATCAGCCTTGAAAATACTGCATCCACTGAGTACTAATAAGAAATTATTAAAATGTGAAATACCTGTTTTAACTGTGGACCTACAATGATAGAAGAGTATAAGAAACTATTAAGATAATATGTGAACAAGAAAATCCAGTCCCGTACTTTGAGCACTAACTTGATAACAAGCAGGCATATTCAATTATCATTTGGTTTTCAGCTACTGCATTAAAAATAAATTCATTACCCAGTTTTTACAGTTATATTTGCCTTTAAAATATGATATACTGTATAGATTATTTATAATACTTTCTATACTGGGATAGCACAAAGTTAACCTCACTGTATGCTTAAAATGCTATTAACATCACTGTCACAGTCAACTCAGGAATCAACAGGTAGCCAGTTAAGCATCCTGACAAAGGACACACTCCTATCAATTACATTACACTGTGTCCTATCTCTCTAATTCAGCTTTGGCCGTTCTGGTTCTATGGCCGTTTACTAATCAACACTACAGGAGTGCAATTACATAAACACACCCTTCACTGCATAAGACTGATTCCAAATGTGGCAGCGCTGATAAGATCCTCCTCCAACAAGAGGAGAGGCTACACCCTGAGTCCTAGGTGCGCCTCATTCCATGGAAGGTATGTGAACTCTGAAATAGGCCAACAAGTCTTAATTAAAAGAGATATTCTGCTAAACCTATCTCTAGTACAATGTGAGACACCAGGGTCATTATTTTAGGATCTTAACTGGGGGAAAAAGGCCGCTGCAGTTAGTATCTGAAGTCTTAAGAGGCACAGTTTTCCTACACTGTACTCGAAAACTGTCAGCATAGATAGGATAAAACAGGAACCAGGATTAAGTCTTTCATCAGTTTAGATACACTGACATTTCAAAACAAGTTATGTGTCAGACACACAGTGATCAAACTGAATGAGCACCACATCTGCAGTTGGAAGGTGCTTATGAAAACTTAAAAACCTCAAGAGGAAATGGCGACAGCGGATTAGGTAACAAAAGACCCATGCGTTCATTCGGGAAAACGCTGAGACTGTGACACTGGCAAAGAGGATAGATATAATGACATTTGTTGAAGTGTTTTAATGAAGCTATTATTAGGGTATGATAGCAAGCCAAATTAAAACAACACCACACTGAAAACAGCAGCTGAGCAGGGGAGAGAGAGGATTGTGGGGGGTCAAGTTCACCTTCAAGCCAATTTTAACAGACTTCATCATTTTGATTAACTGAACAATAACTTCAACAGCAGGCTTTAGCCTCAAAATGGCACAAATTAGTGAACAAATTTGTATGAACACCAGTCATACAATCCCCAGGTATTTGTATAATCCAATTAAATGTGCAACTGCTACTTAACATGCAACTAGGTGACAAGATTCAGTCAGTACCATATGTACTCAAGATAGATCAAATTTGCTTTCACTTGTTCCTAGTGTGCAAATAAATAAGTGCCACCAGATGACTGTACTATGCTCAGTATTTCCTACCTCCAAGCTATTTAGGAGCAACATAACAGTTGAAGTTGGGTTTGTCATTAATAAATCAAAATATGATTTACATTTTTCTTGTACTGCGTATTAGCACCGCAACTAACAGTTTCCATGATCAGTTCTGCAGATTATTTTCTTGTTTACTGATTAATCCTTGTGTCAGTAATTTTTTTGAAAAGGGATTTGAGGGATTAATAAAGTACTCTGTCTATCTGGTACTTACTTCCTAAATTCAATCTAATTAATATAAATGTCTTGGTGAATATACTGACACCTTTTCAAATTTATTCTCATACATTTATTGCTGAACACTGGATTGACAGTCCAACGGGGAAACAATTAACCTTTGTTAATTAGTTACTACAGTCAGTGCATCTAAGAGTGGCCACAAACGTACACTTTGTTACTGCACTACAGAGATTCACCTTATGTTAGTTAAGTCTGGCTGTAAATTTCAAAGCAGTTTGACATTAATTACAGCCAAGCCAGGCACTTGACCTTCACTTACCCTGCGTCAGTACCATGAAAAAGGTATATGACTGAGGAAAAAGCTGGGATAGCATGAAAACGTGCTTTCACACTCCAAATGAGCTCATGATTAAAGTGGCAATAACATTATTCTAACCTTGCTAATATGTGACTTTGGTAAATTAAGGTTACACTTGGCGTCCAGTAAGGTTGCGAATTAGTTAAAAGTCATATCGACAAAGAAGGAGAAATATTAAAACAGTTTCTACTTGTTCGGTTTAGTTAAAACATTCCACTTTTATTCCGCTTTAATCGACGTTAACCTGTCTAACAAGTTTTTTAATTAAGTTTACGTGCTGTCGTGTCCAAATGGGCTAACACCCAGGCTAACTGAGGATGGGCAGTTTGAACACTTTATAGCTAACGTTTGTTAGCGAGCGATAGCAGACTACCCGCACGGTTAGCAGAGCTGTGTATTTCTTTAGTGAATGAACTGTAGTGTCAGAACAAGTGTAATTTACTGCTAAGCTGCGTCTGTGTACGGTACCTTGACAGAGTCCACGGGGTACATCACTGTGTGCTCCAGAATGCCAGCCACGGCTCCTGCTGTCATGTGGGTCATAACTGAGACATGAGGGGGCAAGCTCTCGTAGTCACCGTCAACATCGTCTTTGCTTTTGATTTGCGACATGTCCGACGGTGCCACCACACTGTCCGAGCTCAACTCCATGCCTTGTGAGCTCTTCCAGGAGCTGTTACAAAACAACTCTCAGACAGCTGTCGACTGTGTACATAACCACAACATCCTCACTACGAGTTAGTTGCAGTACCTCTGTAAAATCTTCAGCTGGGGGCGTGTCTTGGGTGCATATGGACCAATCATGTTCCTGGTATTTAACAATGGGGTGGGCTCTTGCATTGAGGCGACCAATGAAAAGTTTTGTAGTAGATGCCTCTGACATTTTTCAGCCCTGCTGTTATTTCAGTTTGTATGCATCCCTGCTTGTGTATGTTTCTCTGGTAGTTTTTCATAGGGTTTGACAAAAGTGTAATCGCACAGTGCTGGTTTAATAGATAAGTAAGCTTGGTCTCCTTATCAAGCAGCATCTGTTCATCAGTACTGTGGAAAAACCAAACGTTCCATTTATAAGGACCTACTGTATCTCTTGTGGTTTCATAAGAATGTAGGCCTATACATTATGTACAAGTAGTGGAAGAAATATTCAGTTCCCGAGGCTATTTAAACAAAGGTAGTAATAACCTACTACAGTATAAAAATACTCAAGTCGAAGTACTGTACAAGAACTGACAGCAAAAATGACTTAGAGGCTAAGTATCAAAAGTACTGATTATGCAGAATGGTCCTTTTCAATACGTTAAATTAATAATACTGGATTATTATTACTGATGAAATAACATGTAAGCATCTACTTAATGTTATAGTTTGTCAAGGGGAACCCAGTTTTACCTACATTGTATATTGTCTTACTCAGGAACATTTATAGATCATACAATAGAGCTCTGAAATACAGGCCTACAGTATGTGAAATGTCATGCAGTACAAATATATAGTGCACTGGCAAAATTAGAACTACTTAAGAGCAATAGCTTCATAGTCTATGTACATATTAAATCTATGTAATTAACTACTCTACGCCACTGGGGTTGCACATCCCTCAAACAGATAGATTTCTTACTTTTAAATAATTGCTTTGTTGCTTATTCCTGTCTGCAGTAGTACAGGTATATTGTTCTACTCACTGGTGATCATCTGGAAATTTCATCGTAGATAATGTCAGTTTGTGTTTATGATATCATCTGATTGAAGTGAACATGCTGGAGATTTAGTGCTTCTCCATCAATATATTCTCATTCACAGAGAGAGAGGAACCTTTGTTATTACAACTATGCTGGTCAAAATATTTGTAAATATTATTACTCTAATAAGTATCGCAGTATTAAATATATTTACAGCACCTTCATCTATTAACTATTACTCACCATACCATAAGCTCTACACACAAAGCACGCTGCAGTGTCTCTGTGGGTGTGTCCATAACAGAGTGACATGACTCAGCATTACAGAGCCTAATATCTTAAGAGCCACTTGTTAGAGCAGAGTTTTAACAGCTGCTATAGCGGGAATCTACAGTCAGAGCTTAAAACCAGCTTTTGAACCACTGGAAAATCTATAGTTACCTGTTGTCTATGACCAAAACAACAAACAAATGAGATATGTAATAATAAATTCAACTGTTTTACTCCACAGGTGATGACTCTCACATGTTGTGCAGCTTAAATTATTACTCTCGTTTGCCCCCTTTCTATTACCAGAAGTCTTCTTTAGTGTTAGATCTATAAGTAAAAACAAGGACAAACAGCAGGCCAAGACACCTTAGTCTCAGGATGCCTCTGCACAGCTGTAACATAACATAAAGGTGTCTACAGCAAATGTGCTTATGTGGTCATTAGCAGCTGCACACAGATTTATACAATTGACTGATGCTCTTGTGCAGCATAAACTCAAATGTGTACTACCACAATTCCTCATTAACTGGAATAAACTTGCTCAAAGAAGTTGTTTACATTATACTTTGAGAACCACAGAGTTGAGACTGACTACCCGGTTGTACCAATGCCATTTGTTAATCTGTTCTCCTCCTCGTGAAATAAACAGCCAGACAACTATACCATAAAACCTTTGTTACCAAATTGTGACATTTATTTTGCATTCATCTGTGCAAACCTTTCACCACAGACAATTTTTCTATAAATAATGGGGCATGTGCTCTCATTTTCATCCCCTCACAGCAGTGACATGACAGCCTCTGAAAACAAAACCCAATGTAAATATATGACAATAGTCATATAACCCAGATCAAGAATTTCAGCAGGGCTTTAAGAAAGACTGACACCGATTGGGGTGACAGTGGTGTAGTGGGTAGAGCAGCTGTCTCCCAACTGGAAGGTTGGAGGTTCAAATCTCAGTGCCTGCAGTACACATTACACGTGTTGAAGTGTCTTTGGGGAAGACACTGAACCCCCAAGTTGCCCATGATGGTGGTCCATGTGTATGCACACAGTGGCCTGGGGCCCTTGACTCCAAACAAAATTTCATTGTACATGTTACAATAAAAGAGGATTCTTCTACTTTAGACAAAAGAGGAGAGGTGTTTTTGAGAAATTCCAAACAGTGACAAAACATGTATTGCACTATTATAGCTTTGAACAGCTACTTGTCTTACACTATAAATATGAGGCAGAACAATATGGGAAAGACAGAAAAAAGGCCATTCCATGTTGTGTATTGTCTTTCACATCTGCATTAGAAAGTGCTCCTTTAATGGCAAGTGCTCATAACATTTGCCAGTAAAATAAAATAAAAATAAAAAGATGTGATCATGCACAAACAAAAGGCATAAAGAAAGGCAAATCCTCACACATAAAAATAAAATAAAAATCCAGTGCCAACACTTGGCCAATTTTGTGAAATTCAAAGTGTAGACTACATATTTATTTGTAGGATTACTTAGTGAGAAAGTATTTTTGTGTTTGTTCTACAGAAATAAAATAGATGACATTGGACGAAGCTGCCATTTAAATTTGACTAAAGGAGTAAGTGGCAGGCAAAAATATGAATCCTGCAAAACACATCACTGCAATATTAAAATAACTTCAGGACCAATACTGGCTCAGGAAAGCCTGAAAGTCACATATTTTCCTCATTTGTCCAAACTGCAGTACCATTTCTCAACACACAGCAGGGAGCAGTCCTGTTGTCAGGGTAGTGGCCTTCAAAGGCTCACTGAGCAGGCCGATAGCCTCTGACAGAAAAGTGAAGACTGGCTCTGGAAAGTCAGACATGCTGTCCAGAGTGTACACTATACAACGTTTAGAGGTTGATAAGGAGTGTGGGTGAGCCAAGGCCCTGTTCCAACCACGGTACAGAGGAGGGGGTGCAGCGCTGCGCCGTGATGTGCCGGAGTCTCAGTAAGTACAGCATAATAGACAACAACACAATGAAGAAACATGCCAGAAATAAGTAGTAGTTGTTGACAAAAGAGAAGCTATGCCGCCAGTGAGAGTGCACCCCTTTCAGACTTTCCTGTTGGATGTCTCTGGAAGAGACCAAAAAAAGATATTAACACTTGTATATGTACAATCAATATGGAAAGTTTTCTTAAATTAGATTTTTTTTTCCAACCTACACACAATGATA
This sequence comes from Monopterus albus, assembly GCF_001952655.1. Classification (NCBI taxonomy): domain Eukaryota; kingdom Metazoa; phylum Chordata; class Actinopteri; order Synbranchiformes; family Synbranchidae; genus Monopterus; species Monopterus albus. Next base: position 344,484 of record NW_018127903.1, read on the forward strand.
AACTGGAAACAGGTTTTTGGAGTGTTTTGTAAATGTATTAAAAATAAAAGGCTGAAATATCCCATTTACATAAGTAAATTCAGACCCTTTACTTAGTACTTGGTTAAAGCACCTCTGGCAGGAATGACAGCCTTAAGACTTCTTGAGAAAGAAGCTACAAGCTCTTTTGGAATTTTCTTCCATTCTGCTTGGCAGAATCGTTCAAGGCCAACCAAGTTGGATGGGGAGTGTTGGTGCACAGCCATTTTCAGGTCTCTCTAGAGATGCTGTATTGGGTTCAGGTCCGGACTCCGGCTGGGCCACCCCATGACTTTCACAGAGTTTTCCAGAAGCCACTCCTGTGTTTTCTTGGTGGTATGCTTCAGGCCATCATCTTGAAATGTAAACCTTCACCCCAGCCTGAGACCCTGAGCACCCTGGAGAAAGTTTTCATTCAGAATTGCTTTATTTCTCTGCATCCCTCCCTCTCTATATCCAGACTAGTGCCCTTGTCCCACTTGCAGAACAACATGATGCTGCCACCACGTCTGACTGTAAAGATTAATGGTAGGTAGGTAGGTAGGACTTTATTGATCCCGCAATGGGGAAATTCCTGTGTTCCAGCAGCAATAGAGAGCAGCAACACAACATTTGAGAAACAAACACCACATACATATCTTGAGAAACATTCCAAAGTACAGTACCTAAAACTAAACAGAATATAGTATTTGAGAGACAATCAAAAACAAGAATGATCCTCCTACAATTAATCCCTGAGAACAACTCAAGATACCCAAGAACAAGACAAAATATAGTATTCAAGAGATAAGCGCTTTCACACTATTTGTCTATTTACCCATTTGCATTCCCAAGCACACACACATCAGTGACATCACTGGGAGCAACTGGGGGTTCTGCATCTTGCTCAAGGACACTGGGACACGTGGACTGGAGAAGCTGGGAATCAAACTGACAACCTTCCAGTTAGGAGATGACCCATTCTACCTCCTGATCCACAGCCACCTCAGAAAGAAACTCTGGATCTCATTCATAGTGACCATTAGGTTCCTGGTTACCTGTCTGACCAAGGCCCTTCATCCTTGATTACTCAGCCTGGCTGGATGACCATATCTATGAAGATTGTTGATTGTTCCAAATCTCTTCCATTTGAGAATGATGGAGGTGACTGTGCCCTTGGGCACTTTCAATGCAGCAGAAATTTTTCTGTATCCTTCCCTAGATCCATGTCTTGACACAATCCTGTCTTGCAGGTCTGTGGACAGTTCTCTCCACCTCATGGCTTTGTTCTCACTCTGACCTACACCATCAACTGTGAGACCTTACAAACACAAGTGTGTGCCTTTCCTAATTATATCCAGTGCATTAAATTAGGCACAGGAAGAGTTTAATCAAGCTGTAGAAGCATCTCAACAACTACCGACAGGCGTAGGACGCACCCAAGCTCAAATGCAAGTGTCATAACAAAAGGTTTGAATACTTATGCATATGGGATATTTCATTGCTTTATTTTTAATAAATTTACAAAATACTCTGTTATCATTGTGGAGTACTGTGTGTAGATTGATGAGGAAAAACTGAATTCAATCCATTTTAAGATGAGTCTGAAACAAAAATATGTAGAAAACTTGAAAGGGTCTGAAAACTTTCTGTACTGACTAGATTGGCTTTGAACCAGGAGAATGTGGAAAACATTCACTGAACTAGTGAAGTTTGATCTGGCAGAAATTCTGACTTTTCACTTCATGACAGCTTACTTCAAATTTTTGTGTGGCTGATTGAGCAACATACCAATAGGTTCAAATCCAGCAAACTGAACTTATTTGAAGGTAGCCAGATCAGGACCAGCTCTCTCTCTCTCTCTTTTTGAAGGTTAACAGCACACGAGAGCTTATTTTCTGATATGAAATTCTTTATATGTTTTTTTAAAAGCAACCCATTAATGACCAAGATTGTGAAACTGAAAGATGAGTTTTGTTGAATACTTTCTTAAATTGTTTTTGTCATTCAGTTTAATTTCTAGTGTAAGTGTCTATAATTTGGTATCTACTAGAGGCTTTGGCAAAGTTTAGTTTCCCAGTTAGAATATGTCTGAGACCTTTGACATTCCTTAGCTTTAATTTACCTCCTGTTGCCAAATGCAGTAAGAAGCTGCTGTTGCAGTAAGTATTAATGGTTTGCTCAGTACAAGCCAAACCCAAGCACTCACTCCTCAATGACATTCAAAATAAAAGTTTGCTATTATCAAAGATAGTTGTGAAGATCAACCAATCTTTCCTCCACTGTAAGATTTGCTTTATCTAGATGAGATTTAAGATGATAATTTTCACTGGCTAACATTGCTTAAGGCCTGATTAGTAAAGTGACTAAGAACAGGATACATGTGAGGGGGGAAAAAAAAAAAAAAAATTCTATCTTACCTCAAAGGCAGAAATCGTGTTCTGTAAAGAATAGCTCCCAGAGTCCACTGGATCTCCTTATCATAGACCAACAGGGCAGTCTTCAGATTTTTATAATTGGTTGGGAAAGAGAAGCCTGAGTGCAGTACTTCATACATCCATGCCGATTTAAAACACTGGTACCTACAGACGTAAACATAAAGCCACTGAGAGCCTAATAGGTGTCTTTATTTGGGATGTGACCAGGTTGTTAGTTAAGCTTATAAGTTGTTTGACAGTCTTGTATGACTTACTTCAGTCTGTGAAGATCAGTATGTGAGGCATACAGGCCTGAGTCAAAGCGATCAAGCAGAGTCGTCCACTGGGTGGCGCAGTAACCCTGTAAAGGTAAAACTACAACATCAGGACAGTTTCCAGTGATACTGTAAAAGAACAATTAACAGTGTATTAACTGTTGTTTCTCCTTAATTATTATGCTAATAAAAAGTAGCATTATAGCCATAACAGGCCAAAAAGGGTTTTGTCCAAAGTTCAAAACTATCCTAATCCTATCCTAAATACCGCACAGCAAAATAAAAGTAGCTAGTGGTTATGTAAAAACTAGCTATGTGACAGACAAATTTTAACTACACTCAAAAAGAATGATTCCTTTAACAGCAATAATACTGCATTTCTGGTGAGATAAAGCTTTCTGAAAAATGTACAGAACGATAAGTATCTTACTGGGAGTATATCCAACATCACAACAGTGGTATTGTCACGTAGTGTTTACCTTGGCAGCCTGGGCATATTTCAAAGCATTATATTCCCCGCCCATGCGCAGCACGTCCTCCATGCAGTAGTAGAACTCAGAGAAGCCATAGAACTGACTGTTGTTGTAGTCAATGGCTGGCTGGTAGACACCATTGAGGGAGCTTTGGGTCTCATTGGTGCGGTTGAGGAATGGCTGGAGAATCTGTCTACACAGGTCAAAGTCTCCTGTGCCACGCAGATAGAGCTTCTGTGTAGACGGACCAATCTCATCTTGTAGGTCTATGGGCAGACAAGGGTCTAAGAGGGGAGACTCTGCTGTCTTACCAATATGCTGACCTAAGAGCCTGAAAAATAAAGTCAGTAATGTGGTGTAAATATAGACAGCACTATGTACTGACTGGTAGGAAACATTTACAAAAAAAACTAGAAAAAAATTGAAATCAAGGTATCTGATTTGACTGGAGCTCACTTGTTTCGAGTGGCAGTATTTTTGATGAGGCTTTCTTCGTATCTTTGCCGTGCTGCATTTCCTCCGAAACCCAGGAAGGTGGATACATAAACACGATAAACATGCTCTGTGCGATGTGCATCACACCCCAGGTTGAACTCGGCCAGTAAATTCTTGGCAACTTCCTCCTAGAGAACAAACTAAATTCAGCTTAGGAATGATGCCAGTGTCATAATACAGTGTTTGAATTTAGATGACAGCAGTGGTGACATGCAAGACTGTCCATGGTTATTACAGCAGATCAAGCCACATGAGAGAAGTAGATGGCTGTCTAGTTTAATGTATCTTAAAACATCAAAAAAATAAAAGCTGAAACCATCCAATAGGAACACACTGAACATCCTACTGAACTTCATGTGGTGTAAAAAAATAACAGTGAGAATACAAAGGACAAACAGGGTATGCCAAACCTTCTACTGGACATAAATCACTACAACACAAACAAGGATAACTTCCACTACATTTGATGATCCCTACATAAATGCCTTAATGTCCTCAGTCCTACATCCTGCTACAGTCATTCAGCAGGCTTACAGTATGCCTTCAATAGTGATGAATGGAGAGCGGATCATCTCCACGGGACAAAAATGGTGCACACAGGTTTAACCAGGAAATGATGGGGGTAGGAAAGAGGGAGAACAACAAAGGTTGAGTGACAAAAACCAAAGGCAGCACAACAACAGAATTGGTTTTGGATAATAACCTGCTGTGGAGAAGCAAAGCTTACAGTTTTGGGCACTTCATATGCAATTTGTGTGGAGACCCCGCCCATATCCAGAACACTGGCAGTCCTTTTTCTCACCAGTGCCTCCTGCTTATCACTGCCTGGGACATGCACCTCCACTACAGCTTCCTCATCTGGTACAAATGACAGGAGAGATGTGAGACAGTCAGGCTTCATATAATTACTGTGTAACTGAAGACTTGTTTTCAAAAGTCTTCCTGGATTATTTAACATATACTATCAGCTGTTTCATGGCAAAATGTTAACTTTTTAAAAGTGATATGCTGTTGAAATATTGCCTGCTTGGATGCTTACCACTGTCCTCATGGTTAAACCTTCCCAGGACAAAGTTTATCCCAATCCATGCGTAGACACCTAATAATGAAAATAACTGTCAAAGTTTGAAATAAATCTTTCTCAACATTGTCAATTCAGCACTGGTTTTTAACTGAAAAACTAGATCTACAGAGGAGAATCCTACATGTCCTATTCTAGGTGATGCAAATTCATGTGGGTATCCACTTTCAGGTACAACAACTGGCAGGAAATCTGTTAGCACCCATGAGATGATGAATCCAAACTATTTCATTGTATTAAATATGTTACAACATTATCAAAATGTTTTGCAATAAATTTTATAATACAAATTTTTTTCTGTTATTTTTATATTATTCCTTTGATTTACCTTCCTGTTTTCCAGAAATCACTTCTACGTGGGAATCTGAGAAGAGAAAGTCGAAGTGGACCGGGATGTCTGTGCGCAGATCCTCAAGAAGTGCTTCTTGTTGACTGAAATTAAACAAAAGCAAAACTTCATCATCAATAATAAGTTCTCCTTTTCCAATGTAACTAAGTCAGTGTTGTTTAAACCTGACATGTGAACATTTCCTGCTTCCAGAATTACATTATTGAGTTTATGTTAGGCCCAACTGTACCTTTCAGGTAGGATTCTCATTCCAGCTGTGCACAGGATATATAAAGGTGTTTCTTGGTGCTTATGTTTAGGAATGTGCTGAGCTGCAAAGCTCAGCAGTGGATATATATAATCACTGGCTTTCTCTGGGGTTTTAGCCAATTCAGAAATACCTATAAAGACAAAACATAAAGACCAAAATGTTGTTTTACAGTGTATAAATAAAAGGCAAACTTTAGCTTTGCCTTACCTTAAATTTAATTGGTGAGTAGTTAATGCTCATGACCTCTCATTTAAATAACGTTTTGGTTAATGAGAAGCCAAGCAATGGGAATCTTACCTGGTTTGATCTTCATGACTACTGGCTTGCCATGTTGATCTCGCATTTGCTGAATTTCCAGTAGTTCATGGGGATTACCATTGTGCCGGGGCCAGCAATACACAAATACCCTGGAGCCACTGCTGCCACAATCCACTACCAGGCCATAGTTCAGATTGGGGTTGCTTGTATCCGTCGCATCTACATCGGTCACCCTTGCCAAGTGCCTATACCAGCCAAAAATTGTTAACGTTGACATAATATTGACTGTGTCCAATATGACAAAACAATTCAGACAGCAGCTAGCAGTTTACCTGTGGAAGTGATTTTCCTCTCTGATCCAGCTGGCATGTCCCTTACCGGTGACAAGCAGGTAGAGGAGTCCTGTGAGGAAGAGCACCAGGCCGATGAAGAGCAGCTGTCTGAGGGAAGGTATCATGAGCCGAGGAAGAATCTGAGATGACAGGCTGAAATGCCAGGAAGCAGGGAAAAGGCACGAAAAGCTGATCCTGTCAAAAGATAAATGAATAAAGAGCCTCAGCAAAGTGTGCCTCAAATGTCACAGATACCTCAATCAAAACACTGTACATGGCCACAAATGACATTACACCAACCTTCCCATGGTGCAGATTGTCTTCAGCTTGTTGGTTTACTTATCAAAAAGCATTAATCTGTCGACTGAAGGACGGAAATTTGGCTTATTCCGCGGCCCCATCTCGTTTTCCTCACGTATAACAGTTAATGACCTTTTAGGAGTAAATATGAGACACTTAGCATTAAACGTTACTCACGTTACCTTCTGGGCTCCTGTATGAGAGGCCTACCTTTAACGCCACACAGGTAAAGGGTACGTTCTCGTTTTGCTAACAACGCTGTAATGTACATTCTAACGTAATTACCCTGTGAACAGAAATTAGCCAAAATGGAAGGACTATAAGGTTCACTATTGTTAATAGAGCAAGTAACGTTAGCTAACGGTATCGTTTTCAGACAGCTGTGGAGAGTGACTACCCCAAGTGTTTGACTGCAGGTGCGAGCTAAAACACCAGAATCCGACACATTAAACGTTATACAAATCACCAGTGTCAGCACAGTAAAGTTACCTATCGGTAGCCTTTAACTGATTTAATACTTACCGCCAAAAAGTAAAAATTCCGCTTTTCTAGAAAATATAACATCTTTGAACGGCGACACACTAACCATAGGGTATTATTGTTACACGACTATGTGACACGTCTCCGGTGAGTGACGTGAAAAACCCACTATAGGCTGGTCTACGTCCGCGGTGTGTTTGATTTTTGTTCCCACACTTCCCGGATATCAAGCAGCAAAATAGCTGATCGCGGACGTATTATAGAAACTGCCGACACTCCTCTTCTTCTTTACGATAGAAGGTTTAAACCAGTCTTAACGCGTATTATCGCCATCTACTGGCTGGAAATGTTTTTTTT
>NW_018127903.1:353116-361781 GCF_001952655.1 Monopterus albus
GGGGTCAATATATACTCTAAATACTGGCTGGAAATGTGGACCGGGGAGAAAAACGCTTGATACGTCACTGTTTCCTCAAATAGCTTAACTGAATGGGCTGTTGAACTTTTTCTTTCAGTCAGGTTCCTCTTTAGGGTTTATTCCATGAAAGCTGTATTAATTAACTTCTCCCTATTATTCTGAATGATATTACTTATTTTGTAAACATTGTCGTTTATTGGCAATACTCTGCAATACTCTTCATGCAAATGAAAGACATTCGAGCATGGATGTGTTGGACTCAACCAGTCCTGCATGTTCTTTTATGAAGAATGCTCAAAGACAAATCTGTCTTTTAAGATATTTATTACAATATTCAAGAAAAGCAATACAGAGCTCTGTGTTCCATCTCTATCTGAGGCCCTGATTCTAAACAGCAAAACCGTTCAACTTGCCTTCGGAACAAGAGGAACCCCTATCTCCTGGACCCAGTCAATTTATACAGTTTTGAATGTGCAAAACGTGGGTAGATGTTGTCCTTCATCCTTGTTCCTTGGTTGGTTTGTTGACCTCGTTCTGACCCCTCATTTGGTGATCTTGTCTCTGCACTTAGACACCTACTCACACAGCATTTCAAGTGCACAGGTCAAGCCATTACAAAGGTCAAGCAGATTAAACAATCTTTTAAGCAGTTTTGCAAATACATAACATAGCACTATATTATTTTATCAAGAATTTCTTTCTACAGATGCTTGTCCATTAGGTGCAGGTTTATTCAGTCTAGTAGGCTATGCTCCAGCCTCAACCCTGTTCTGGCTTTCTCTTCATTGGTGCTCCTTCCTACTAGTTCTTTCTGAAAAGAGGAACAATAATAGTCTAGAAATAAACATTTCCCCTTGTCTTTGTTGCAGTCTGCACTCCTCATAAATTACATATTGTCTAATTCAATCAATGTTACATATTCTGAGTTATTACAATCTGAAAGTGCAAAAACAGCCTGAAAGATCTTTTTTTTAAACTACCTTTAATTGGCCAAGCATGTTACACTCACAAAGAATTTGTTTCCAGTACAGAACCGAGGCAGCCACCTGCAGTGCTGACTCACACCGATGGCTCTAACCATCAGGGGCAATTTGTGGGTTCAATATCTTGCCCAAGGACACTTCAACATGTGGAATGCAGGCACCGTGATTTGAACCACCAACCCTTCGGTTGGTAAACGACTGCTCTACCCACTGAACCACAGTCGCCCACAGACTTTGTGCTTGTGCTAGATTTTTTTACTTATAGTGTTGTAATCATAGAAGCAGATATACTAATAAAGCTGACGCAATATAAATACAGTAATAATAAGCATTATTTATCCACCCTCAATAGTGTAGCTCCTTTATTGGTAACTGACCATCTCCTCACTACACCCAGATGACTTGGACTTTACTGGACAGCACGCAATCCAACCACTCAAACTGACTAATTTGCCAACAGTGACTCACATTTACAAACTTGAGTCTCTTGCTCTGTCGCATTATACTTTTCACTGTTACCATCTGCACATCTGTTCGCAACAGGTCAACATGCTCTACCTGTCCGAGTGGCATGGGGGCTAAGCCTGTGGAATCTCCAAAGAGACAGTCCAAGTTGCCTGCACGTAGTACATCTTCTAAAATGCAGTTCAGAGGGCACGGCAGGGACACCAGCGAGAGCTTCTCCAGCAAAGGAGAACCTGTCAGGAGACACTTGAGCACCCTCTTCAAGGACATCCAGGACATTACAGGCTTTGTTTGAATGTGGTCATAGGAGAATCTTCAGATAGACACATGGGAGACAAAAAGAAGATGGAGATTACTTTATCACATAATTAAGATAGCGCTAACCTGCTGTATTTATCAAATGATCATGTCAGTAATTCAAACACACCTCTTTCCTCGAGTGAGTCCAGAGGTGTGGCTTGAGGCAACAAACAATTTGAAGCCTACTACAAATTATTTGACTGAAATTTTGTGACTTGATTCTTTAAGACATAAATGGCAAACCAGCCCGAGAGATAAAATTAAAGCTCATACAGTAGATGCTTCACTTGACAGTTTTGATTTGTACTTGGTCTATGAGAAACTTCATCAGTTACTTTGCAAGAAATTGTCAGGTTTGCTCGGCTGCTCTGGCCTCCCTCACCTTTCGTACTGTCTCTTGCCCAGTTACTTTATCCCGTTCACCTGTTCCTCACTCCCTTATCACCAGCTGCACTTGATTAGGTTACTCACTATATTACCCGGTTTCACTCCTCAGTCACTTGCCAGTTAATTCTAGTCTCTAGGCCAATTTTTATCCGTGCTTTTTTTTTGTTGCTGTTTTGTATGTATTTATCCCCTAGCCAGCTACTGTTTTTGTGTTTCCCCGTTGGACTGTTCCTCCGGACCGTGGCTCCACTCTCTCCTCCCAGGCAGGTCAATGCACAGTCGCCTATCTGTTCCACTATTGCCTTCATCTCTCTGTCTCTACCTTCAGTAACCACCATCACCGCCGACCAGCCCAGGAGTGACCCAGCCTACGCAGCTTGGCCCAGCTCTCCATCTCCTCGCCTCCTGCGGTTGGTCAAACACCCGGCTACCACTCGTCGACAGGACTACGCACTATTTCCCTCTGTGTATTGTTATTCCCTTCATCACTGTATATAATAAATCACTTCTTGTACTGAAGTCGGCTACCTGGGTCTGCCTCTTTCTCGTTCACTCACTGACTGGTGCAAACGGTACCTAACAGGAATGCAGCTGTGTCAGACATGAATGACTAAGTGTGACATCAGAAGGCTAACTTTTGATGTGGAAACCCAAACCATGGTCAATAGTTCCTAGTGTACTACATAATGTACTTCAACAACAGCCTTACTTTAGTGTGAGAGAGCAGAGATTAGGCAGCCGTGGAAGATCCCGGTGATCCTGCTGATCCTCCTCATCTTCTTCTTCCTGTGGTGTAGTGGGAGGCTCAGCAAAGATGAAGAGGTTTCTGAGTTTGGGACAGGCTTCGATGACCTTCAGTAGAGGGGTGTGAGAGCTGGTTTTCACCCCCTCCAGGGTGAGAGAGACCAGGGAGGAGCCTGCAACTTGCAAACCAGAAAGGAGACCCACCACAGGGCCTGGGAACTGTACTGAGAGACTCCGCAACCTTCCTGACCAGGTTTGGAGTCCTGCAGCTAACAGAGACCCCTGGCATCTTCCTCTAGTGTCTTCATGATGATCAGCTTTAATAGAGATGGAATATATATCCGGACATAATTTGCCTAAACTGTACAGAGAGTCAAAAGTTAAGCCTTTGACTTCTTTTAGGCGCAGGATCAGGCATTCATCACCTGACTGTGGCAAAACTCTTCTCCTTCTTTCCTCTGCTTGGTTCTGAGAGCAACTTGGCCCTTCATCTCTACTTGTATCTTCCTCATTCTCACTGCCATACCCCTCCCATGATAACCCCTCCTCCTCGTCTTCATCCTCATCTTCCCTACCTGCTGCTGCTGCTTCACTCTTCTGCCTACAACTATCCAAGCCTTGCCTTTGCTTTCTCACCCTCCACATATCCTCCAGCCTGGGAACTCCTTCTCTGTCAGCAAACTCATTAGTCTGGCTAAACTCTCTGTGGTGAATAAGACAGCACGCCTGCAAAAGACCCTCCATGGCCACTCTCTCCAGGCAGGGCAGGGAGAGAAGGAGGTAGGCTGCTGCTGCAACAGGGTCTCCTTCTTGTTCCCCAAACCCAATATCCAGAGCCAGCAAACTGCTGAGGGGGAGAGGAGACAGGGGTGCAGAAAAGGAGGAGGAGGCATCAGAGCAGGAAGAAGAAGCAGAAACAGAAGACTGAGATGTAGAGGTGCAGTGAAAAGATGAGCTAGAAGGAGCTCCAGAGGATGAACACAAAGCCCCACCTCCAAGAGGAAGTAGTGCAGCAGGGGAAAGGAAATGACAGCAGGATACATCTAGATGGCGAAGCAAACGGCAGCGGTGGGCAATTGTCCTGATTACATATCTATCACATGGCATACCAGCCAGGGAGAGTGACCGCACGTTGGGAATACAGTGGAGAGTTTCAGACAGGACCTTTGAAGGCAGTTGCTGGGCTCCAGATAGGTCCAGAGACCACAGACCCTAAGACAAAAAGGAGGAAATATTAAGACGTGCCAGACATAAGATATAAAAAAAAAACCTTCTATTTTCTTTAAAACCTGTAAATAGTGTCTGGTACTTGTGTATTTACAAAGCAGTAATTTGGGAGCTGTGATTTTTCCATATAGCCTACTATACAAACTAACTACATTTCAGAAAAACAAACAAAAAAATCAAGTATTTACACCATGAAAAATAGCCTACATACACAGAATGCATCCTAAATTCTAAAATTTAATATGAAATATATTAATGCTGTAATCCAAACCATTATCTTTATAACTCCCCATCTATGCCAGAGGTGATATGTCTGGATAAAAGGGGTTAAATGAGTCCCATTTTAAAGCTCAGATGCCCCTAAGGTGTGGATTAAGCAAACAGGGCCCCACTCAACATCAGAAAACTATTCCTAATATGTCTGGAGCATTTTCCTGCAGCTGAAGTCATCTCCTAGACCGTGGGAACCACCACACATTCTCATCTCCGTGAATCAAATACACTGTTCCAACATCTACTGTGTGCACATAACTCTGAACTATTAACTGCACTCACAGTTGCTAAAAGACATATTAAAAACTTGCACTTGACTACACTAGAGGAGAGGCACGGAGAAGGCAGTTTCCTTCTGACCTGGCACCGTGCAGCAATGTGGGAACAGAGGGCGGAGGTGACCAGACCAGGACACTTTTGCAGAGACAGATTCCGGAGCTGAGGGACCAGCAGGAGGTGCAGGGCTGCCCGGGACAACTGCTTTCTGGTGCAGAGCAGCGACATCAGATCCTCAACCAGCTCACTTGCTACAAGAAGGGTAAAGGATGGAGAGATATGGTTGCAGGATTAGAAGTGATCAACCACTCTGTAAATCATTTAGTATGCAGATACATGTGGAAGAATGTGAGCATGTAGTTCAAGAAAAACATCTGGAGCCAATTATTCAACCTCTGATTCACTTTGCATAAGAGTAGAAATTGCTCAGTTCCCCTTAGTTCATTTTCATTCATATTCCAGGTATTTTGCTGACACAGTAAATCAGTATTTGGCAGTTTTAGTTCACATGGTTAAGGGACAAAACTGGCCTATGGTGGTGCGGTCACTTCAACAATTTGTGATCATACTGCTGACCTAAAGTGCCAAAGTTGTCTGTCACAAACTCACGCAGTAAGTTGAAAGGGCCCATTATGTGCCTGAATGAATAGTGATCCAAGTAGTTGTCAGCGTAGTCTTTCACCCACACGTTCTTCATGTTGTCAGCAAGACTCAGCAGACACAGCCGTCGCAACGAAAGAACACAGCCATCTACATCTGTCTTCTTGCAGTTCCACATCCACTTCTTATTCCTCCTGCCCTTCCTCTCGGGCTGAGCCTTTGCTCTGCTATATTTACCTGAAGCCCGAAACAGAGGCATTGCCCAGTGCTGGGGTGGAGGCTTCTCCTTGCTGCTGGAGAGTTTTGTGTTGAACCACTCAGAACTAACACCTAAATGCAAACAATAACAAGGAGTCAAAAATAAAGGGCCAGAACCAAAGAGGTTGGGTAACACCGGTGTAGATTATTATACACTTTATGTAGCCTAACATGGTGTTATACATCAAGACGTCCTGTACACATTTTCACAGGAAGAAGGAAATATAAAGGAGGTAACATCTATGTTCCTTATGTTCAAATAACACTGGATCAACGATCAAATATACAGTCAGTCTTATTTTTTACCCATTACCTTTCTGTTATGTTGTTAATGACAAGAAGTTAAACTAGGCAGTGATACTCGTGTTATTACCTTCATCAGCATACTGTTCACGGAAAGTAGCCTATATAATGGTTTACGGAAGAATTCCAGTTGCATTGTCACCTACCTGCCAGATTTAACGATAATAATGTTGGGCGTTTGTTAGTTCTCAAACTACATAACACAGGCCTGTCTTCAAGCCGTGGTCTACTGTACGCAATTCTCAATGGCACTTCCTAGGTTGTACAGCGTATGTGTATTGATGCCCTGAGTTTGATCTCCCAGGAACAACTTCTCAGGGTTTCCTCATAGGCTACGCGTATGGGAAGAAATCAAGGGACAGCTTTAAATCGCGTTCCGAATCCGAAACCAACCGCAGATAACCACTCTGTTATTACTGACAATTTCAGTGGTGAAATCACGGGTTCGCAACCTGAGAGCCAGTGTCCTCCTGAAAGACCACGTTTAGAGCATTAGCCTTTCATGGATTGTAGCCATGTTCAATGCCGATATGCAGTTTCAAAAATGTTTCAGTTAGGGCGTGTTTGACATTTAAAATTGAAAAAAAATTTTTTGAGAGATTCCCTAACACATCAAAGGTCCTTAAATTAAATGACAAATAGGCTACACATTTTCTCACTTAGCCTGCCTCTACTGGGATTGTAACATTGCTCTTGTATTTGAAGTAGGCCATTAGTGTCCCCCTCTTGTGGCTGTGACATGACCCCTTCTGCTTTTTGCATCGGATGTACTGGTCAGTTTGAAGTTGAGCAGAGGCCTTGCTGTCAGTGGGTAACAGTGGGTCAGCAGCTGGGTAAATAACTGCAAGTGAGAGACAAGCAGCACAAAACAACAACAAAAATAGCCTTGGTGGCTTTTTTTAATTTATTTCAGCCTCCCATGACATAACACTTAAAAGAGTAACATAACAAGTTGTGTTAACTACAGAATGATATCTTGTAATAGAAAAATTATACATATTTTAGTTTAAAAAGTCTAATTATTTGTATTTTATTTTTTGTTTATCATGACAACCAAAGTTAGTGTCTTAATTAACTTTAGACTTGGTCCTGGTGATGTAATGCTGCTCAGTGTAGCTGGAGTGTCTGACCTGATTATGTACAGTGGCTCGATGACCTTTTTTTATGTTTGTTATATCACTATTTATATTTGTAATATCAATGTACAAATGCAGTATGTTGTAGATGTCACGCTACAGAGACTACCAATCACTAGTATGTGTATCTTTGTAAGTTAAATACAAAGTTCATGTAGATTAAAAAAAGAAAAAAAGCAAGAGCATGAATCTGTTTACACAAAAACAGTGAGCAACCAGCTAAATATCTGCAACAGAGGAAGTGCAATGTTGTCAGCAATTACTAAGTCCCCTTTCCCTGTTTAAAATCCAGTAATTACCTTAAAAAATTAAAACAAACAGACTGAGCTCCAGCTCAGCTGACTAGTTTTTAATGTCCTTTACTGAACTCATAAATAATGCATCACCAATTCTATCCTCTGAATTTAAATGTAAAATAGTTATTGTAATGATTGCCAACTTATTTGTCTACATTTGTGCAGTAATCAAGTTCATGCAGCCATTTTGCATTTCCAGCTAAGCATTCTTGTGATACATATAATGTATCTTTTAGATATAAATGTATTTTAGGCTGTGAAACAAGGGGAAGACCAAAAGGTTCACTCTGCCGTTGGCTCTGTGAATGGTACCACCTTCCTTCCAGCCACAAACACCTCCAATATGTTACGATCATCACCTGCAACACAGGAAAAACAGAGACACATAGTGGCGAGTTGCACTCTGAAAAGTCTGAAAGTCAGGACCAGTAAACTGAAATGGACACTCACCCAAATTCAAGAATTTTTCCAACTGAATCTGAAATTAAAATGAATGATACATTTTTGTTATACTGAAATTGATTTTTGGCACTTATTATTTGTGCTTCAGCCAACCAGTAGATAACGACAGCTCCCCGCTACCAACCTTTGGGCCATCATACTGGATCAGGTCAATGGGTCCCCCAGGAGCAGCTACATTAACCCTCAGTGCATCAAAGTCTTTACCCACTTCAAAGTTCCCTGTTTGGTCATCCAAGGACAGGGCTGCAGACAAAACACAAAGAAACTGTTGTATTCTCTGCACTCAGTCATCGTTAAAATATCTGTTTAGTACAGCTACTGGTGTACTGGAGAAGAATGTCTGTGGCAGTGCTCTAATACAAAGTGACACAGAGTGGGCAAAAAACACTTCAGCAAGAGAATCACTGTTTGTAGATAATATGACTAGACTTGTAGACAATGCTAACACTGCTTCTGAATGACAACTGACTTTGTGTCTTACCTTGGCTACCTCCCAGTGTGGCCAGTCGAAACGCCTCCTCAAAGGTAAGTACATCGTATTCTGGGTTCTGGAGGGTTAAGATTTTGGACATGTCCTGAGCTCTCCTCACAGCATCCAGCACAGAGGCTGAGTAGCCCCCTGCCACATCTGATGCAGCACCATAAACACACACCATCCAGTCAAATGAATACAAGCACAAGCATTTACCCCTAAACCAGAAACTGTCATGTCTATCATTTTTCTTGAATAACCAGTAATGATATCAGTCAGCATCATTCCAATAGCCAATAGTAGGTCTTCATGGTCAGGCAATCACATTATGAGGGTCAAACTGTCATAGGAATATTGCTTTTATGGCATTATGGGGAAACAGAGTCGCCCCTTGAGGGAGGATGCACTCTCTCAGCGCTGTCTACTTTACTATGACTTATAGTATTTTAATTTGGAAATTAA
>NW_018127903.1:361846-371406 GCF_001952655.1 Monopterus albus
TGACTGCACTCACTAAAACACTGAAATGATGGATTGCTGTAAATTACATGAAATACAGTATAACAATGCTTACCCACCATATGTTTGCAACAGAGCCTAGTACACTCACTGCCTCCAGCTCCCATAGGTCATGAGTTTTCCAAAACAAAATGGTATCACCAAACATAATTCTACTATTTCTCTACAGTGTAACAGAGTTTGTCAAAAGTGGTCTTAGAACTGAACATGTGCACACCACTGTTCTGCTCCCACCTGTTCCCAGCCCCAACTTCACTTTATGTTTCAGAACATTGCGGACATTCAACATTCCACTGCACAACCTGGGTAGATGGAAAGAGAGAGATGGCATTGAAACAGCTGTAAAAAAAATAACTATGTATTAGGTGATACATTCAGGACTATTTAAGTGTTTTGCTGTCTTTTCTGGTTTAAATTCAAATACATTTTAGGCTCCTGCAACCTCAACGATCAAAGTTGGTTCAAAGCCTTTGGTCTTATAAAATCTAAAGAAATTGTGAAAGACTTACGAGATGTTAGAATTGGGACAGTGAGACAAAGAGGCACCTGTCTTTCTGAACAGAGCCAGCTCTTCATCACTGAGGTGGCAGCCATGAGCCATCACTGTCTGTGAATCATCCCCATCATAAATATCAGCAATGTTCAGAAGTTATACCATATCTTAGTACAAAAACGTCTAAATGTGTGTGTAGAGAGGAATATGTTTGTGTACTCACCTTGTCAGTGAGCAGGTTGTATTTGTGATAGACATCTGTATAAGACTTAGATTCCGGAAACATCTCCTTTACAAGCCTCACTTCCTTGGTATTCTCGCTGATATGACTCTGGAAATTAACATGTCTGACAGTAAACTGGTAGTTTACAAGAATCTGGGGTGGTACAGTACTTTTGACAAAAGTTGTAGCTTTTTGATACAGCAAATGATGTAGCATCTTATGTGTGGCAGTGGAATTACAGGACAGATAATTACAAAAGCCCTTCTGCAATACTTCTTTTTCATTCTCTCATGTCAGCATTCTGCCTTTGAACGTTGCATGTGCATTTATTTCATCATTCAAAAACCCTGCAGGTCACAATACATATCTAAGCACAGTCCTCTGAGGACATAACCTGATTTAGATGCTCACCTGAATGTGCAGGTTGTTATTTTTAGCAATAGCTCCCAGCTCTTCTAGTAAAGCTCCTGTGCAGGACAGAGCAAAACGAGGAGTCACCACTGGCTTCACTAGAGGATACTGCCCAAAAAAACAGAGGCAACAGGACAGTTACAGAGGTTTGAAAAGTCTTGGAAAAAATAAAATAAACCAGACTTAACATGATTTCTTCTCACATCCTTGAATGGTTCTTTTTGCTTCATTATAAAATCTCACCTTCTTGTTCAGGAGCTCTGCAATGAACCTTGCAACAAACAAAACAATGAATGTAATTCACTCGGGGCATGTTGATAGTTTTATTGACAAAAACAAGGGTTCACGAGACAAATGTTACTTCAGAATCAGGGGCACATTTTCTGTGATGTAATGTACATATGTATTTCAAAGGAAATATTTAAATGTAAGAAGGGAATTAAAATGTCTAGACATTCAAGAACTACCTGCAGACACTCTGGAGTGATTCATCAATTCACATTCACTCTGTTTCATGTGTCATTGTTTTTGTTGCTCTAGCTCATTCTAATCTCACTGTCACGCAAGACTTTGTCATTCCCTCCTGTCCTGAAAAGACTGTTCTTTACTGCTAGTTGAGTCACCTGACGCTTCCCCTCTTTGAAAAGTAAATAAGGTGAACCTAATAGGACTTTATCCTCAAAGTCTGAGCACTTAAGTCTTTATCTAAAACCATGATTGCTCAACAGTTATGTGTTCCTCTTTCAAATTCACTATGGTTCTTACATTGCAATGATCTCTGTGTATCTATAACATAAATCATATCAGATATAATGAGTTAAAGTCCTACACACTATTAAAGTTGTTTCTTCTTGGAATTTCTCCTCAGTAAATGATTAGCTTGTTCTCCCTTAAGTAGCTAAAACTTGCTGCATTATACTGTTGAATGAAGCAGGTACACCTGTCTGGCACTGTTTAAAATACTGCTGATTTCAAGGTAATTTCACAATATCACCTGTACACACTGTATAACTATAACCAACAGTACACACGGCACAATAGATCTGTTACACAGTATAATGTATTAAATAGTTGATACCTACCGACGGGTTTCCTCTTGAGAGTCCTCTGTGGTCTCTTTATAATGTTTCACACAATTGTTCCTGTCCATACACACCTTGCCCACCAAGGCACGCTGTCCAAAGTCATCTGCAAAAAAAAATAAGGATGACTAATATGTATGTAAAAATTTTTTTTTTTTTAAAGAAAACTGCATGTATTTTCCTATTAACATCTCGAGTGAAATTAAGAATTTCACACAGGAGCAACATGCAAATAAAAAGTGTATCAGTTGAACTATCTTCCCAGTCTATGATGATTTTTTTGCTCAGCCCTTGCACAATATGTCCACCTTGGCTAAATGTAGACCAGTACACACTGTACATCATGTGTTTTGCTGTGCATCCTCACATGAGACTTGTATGTGTGTGTCATAGTTGCCAATGCCCCTCAGTATGTAAGACAGTGCACACAGCACATAAAGTGACTGACCTGTCCGCGAGCTACAGTAAGTCTGCCAATTGTCAATCATTGTGAAGTAATTTAATTAAACACACATCCATTTCAAGGTCCTGCAAGCCTATACAGTTGTTTATGCTTATTCTTGATTTGACCTCTACTTAAAAAAAATCCTTTATTTTTATTAGGTGGTGCCATTGAGATCACCATCTATTTTTCGAGAGAATGTGTAAATTACAGAGATTACAGCAGTCATACATTAAGAAAAGCAATGGTGTAGAATGTGGTACAGCTAAAGTTAAAATGTCAGAAAGTGATGGAGATGTAAATGAAACACATGGTCCTAGGGTCTGAGAGGTCTAATCAGACAAAGTAAGTGAAAACACCTTTGTGAAGGTGGATATGTCTGTACTGTCAGAAATATTGACAGAAAGCCTGGCTTGTCATATCAGGAAAAGAAAACATCAAGAAATTCACTTGTACTTTTCCTGTTATGACTTCCTGTTATATCTCTCTCTCTCTTTATATATACATACAGTAGGTATGTATATATATTCATTCATTCATTCATTCATTTTCTACCGCTTAGTCCCTGAACGGGGTCACGGGTGGGGCCGGAGCCAATCCCGGCTGGCAATCGGGCGAAGGCGGGGTACACCCTGGACAGGTCGCCAATCCATCGCAGGGCTAACACATAGACGAACAACCACACAGACACGCATGCACTCCTATGGGCAATTTAGAGACACCAATCAACCTAAGCTGCATGACTTTGGTCAGTGGGAGGAAGCCGGAGCACCCGGAGAGAACCCACGCAAGCACGGGAAGAACATGCAAACTCCACACAGAAAGGTCCCAGGTGGGGCCCAAACCCGGAACCTAATGTATATATACAGTGCCTTGCGAAAGTATTCGGCCCCCTTGAACTTTGCGACCTTTTGCCACATTTCAGGCTTCAAACATAAAGATATAAAACTGTAATTTTTTGTGAAGAATCAACAACAAGTGGGACACAATCATGAAGTGGAACGAAATTTATTGGATATTTCAAACTTTTTTAACAAATAAAAAAACTGAAAAATTGGGCGTGCAAAATTATTCAACCCCCTTAAGTTAATACGTTGTAGCGCCACCTTTTGCTGCGATTACAGCTGTAAGTCACTTGGGGTATGTCTCTATCAGTTTTGCACATCGAGAGACTGAAATTTTTGCCCATGCCTCCTTGCAAAACAGCTCGAGCTCAGTGAGGTTGGATGGAGAGCGTTTGTGAACAGCAGTTGTCAGTTCTTTCCACAGATTCTCGATTGGATTCAGGTCTGGACTTTGACTTGGCCATTCTAACACCTAGATATGTTTATTTGTGAACCATTCCATTGTAGATTTTGCTTTATGTTTTGGATCATTGTCTTGTTGGAAGACAAATCTCCATCCCAGTCTCAGGTCTTTTGCAGACTCCATCAGGTTTCCTTCCAGAATGGTCCTGTATTTGGCTCCATCCATCTTCCCATCAATTTTAACCATCTTCCCTGTCCCTGCTGAAGAAAAGCAGGCCCAAAACATGATGCTGCCACCACCATGTTTGACAATGGGGATGGTGTGTTCAGGGTGATGAGCTGTGTTGCTTTTACGCCAAACATAACGTTTTGCATTGTTGCCAAAAAGTTCGATTTTGGTTTCATCTGACCAGAGCACCTTCTTCCACATGTTTGGTGTGTCTCCCAGGTGGCTTGTGGCAAACTTTAAACGACACTTTTTATGGATATCTTTAAGAAATGGCTTTCTTCTTGCCACTCTTCCATAAAGGCCAGATTTGTGCAGTATACGACTGATTGTTGTCCTATGGACAGAGTCTCCCACCTCAGCTGTAGATCTCTGCAGTTCATCCAGAGTGATCATGGGCCTCTTGGCTGCATCTCTGATCAGTCTTCTCCTTGTATGAGCTGAAAGTTTAGAGGGACGGCCAGGTCTTGGTAGATTTGCAGTGGTCTGATACTCCTTCCATTTCAATATTATCGCTTGCACAGTGCTCCTTGGGATGTTTAAAGCTTGGGAAATCTTTTTGTATCCAAATCCGGCTTTAAACTTCTCCACAACAGTATCTCGGACCTGCCTGGTGTGTTCCTTGTTCTTCATGATGCTCTCTGCGCTTTAAACAGACCTCTGAGACTATCACAGTGCAGGTGCATTTATACGGAGACTTGATTACACACAGGTGGATTCTATTTATCATCATTAGTCATTTAGGTCAACATTGGATCATTCAGAGATCCTCACTGAACTTCTGGAGAGAGTTTGCTGCACTGAAAGTAAAGGGGCTGAATAATTTTGCACGCCCAATTATTCAGTTTTTTATGCACAAACACACACACATACAGGCACAGTGAATAACAACAGTTTTATAGCTGCTCAGAACAGGACAAAGGTGAGAGTTCATTGACCTTGATCACACAAAATGCCTGCGCAAAGCTGCCAAGGCCACTGTTTGGGTCAGTATGGTTGTACACATTAATGTGAATGCATGGCTATCCTTGTGAGTGCCACTATGAGTTTTATGCTCTGGCACTGAATACTTTTTTATGTGGACATTTTGACTGGGTCACATAACTAGGAGTATAGACTGATCTTTTATGTTAGGATGTTGTGTGTTCCTGCAAAGGCACAAGTGTGTGCGTGTGTGTGTACTTCTGCATGTGTTCAGTATTTACATAACATGGCATGACACAAAGATGATAAGGACAACATATAAAGGTGAACAAAATTAGTTTGTTTCTGACCCAGTGGAAACTATTAAGGGAAACAGGACCAATCACTCTTTACTGAATTAACATCTCTTTATGCAGCCCATCACTGTGAATGAAATGTGGCCGTGTTAACAAACTTTTATTCACTCTTTAGCAACAATCTCCACACTTATCACTGGGGCAGAGCCTTCATTTACTGTACCTCCACCTCCCTGATTTTACCAGCTATAAATACATACTGTATTTATGAATGAACTGGCAGCCTCACAACCACACTACTGGTGTGAGCTGATCAAACTAGCAGAATATGTTATAGTTTTATGGTTTATACCAAGACCAAGACTCTTCTAATACTGGCACTGAAGTTGTCTCACCACACGAGACACATCCATTTCTAACTTCCCAGTTCACACACTACAGTACTGAAAGAAACCACTAAAAGGGCCATTGCTTAAAATTTATATTCTAAGTAAAGCTGTGTGTGACAGAGTGAGTGTGTGTTTTAGGACATCTTACTTGCAATCTGGCCCAACAGGAGAGAGGAATCTGTATGTATGGTAGCAAAGTAACATGCAGTGGTTGTTCCATTTCTCAGAGTCCGTTTCTGTCAAGCATGGGGATCATATTTTGTGATTAAGCCTGTATTCAAATCATATTTTCTATTTTCTGTATAAACTGAATATTTTCTATCCATCCTATGCTGAATTGTTCACACTCTTCTCAAATAGCTATCACAGGAATTTTCCACTTTTTTGATTGGTCCAAATACAGATTGTAATGTGCAACTATTGTTATTTCAAACCTATTATACTTGCATTTTGTCACAGGGCTCAGTCTTGGCTGGCAAACTCACCACCACTTTAGTGTAGATCCTGTGGGCAAACTCCAGGTCACTGAACTGGGACTCAACAGGAAAGGCATAGGTTTTGAGCCACTGCAGTAAGGGCACATTCAGGGCTGTACCAGCGTAGCTGTACTGAGGTGCATGAATGTGGGTGTCCACCATTCCTGGCATGAAAAATTCACTGCAGTGCAGCAAGCCAGGATATAGGTTTATATACATTGTTTTATGGCTTATAAAACAAATGGCCATATTTTACATTACAGTGGTGTAACAAATAGAAAATGGAAAGAACTGATGGAAAAAAACACAAAGAAAACATTGTCCTCATATCTGTCAGACATAAAAACCAAATGTAATTTTGCTCTTAGACTTAATAAAGTCATTTCATAGCAAGCTCTACAAAATATTACTGCAAAACTATATTTCCAGTAATTCATATTCTACTTACTGTTGTGTAAGTTGAGTGACTTTGGATGAACTGAATCTAAAGGTCTGAGACAGTTCATCTAGGTCTTTGCCTTTCCCCATGAAAGCAATCTGGTGGTAGAATGAATATCAGCTATGAGCTACAGGAAAAAAACATGATTGCAAAAATTGTTTGCATGAACTGTAGAGTAAGCTATAAGAGCTGAAACCATCCTAGCAATAATAAACTACTTCTCTACTATGACAAATATATAAAGGATTACTTATCAACCTCATTAAAAATCAGCCTATGATGTTCACAGTGTCCACATGCCCTTTGTCTTGAATTTTAATACAGAGCATGGGAGAGTCTATTTTTATTGACGGGCTTACGATTTCTAGGAAATTTAAAGCCACTTGTTTTATTTGAAGGGGCTACTCCGAGTTTTATGTTTGAGAGTTTAGTGTGGAGCTAATTGTGAAAGTTGCTCAGCAACAGCTCACTGTAGGAAACAGTTATGTAACAGACTGGCGTTTGGAGAATACAAACGTCTTTCATTCATTTCTATTTTCCAGATTTGGCCTTTTAACGTACGGTTAAGAAATTAAGCCATGAAGCTTTTTAAACACGTCAGACCAAAGCCTGATTACATATTGTATAGGCTGACAAACCTTTCCCTTTGTGTCAACACCAAGGACCGCATCTGCCAAGATCTCCACTGCCGTTTCCTCAGTCGAGTGAATAAACGTTCCCCTGTAGACGTACGCAATTGCGATGGTGGCTCTGTCAGAGTTTGCCATCCCTTCAGCAGATCTGTCCGCGTTGAGCAGCAGCACAGTACACCGGGATTCTGTCCTTGGAGAGCTCTAACCACTACAACGCACCAGGGCGCACACTCCACCTACTGCAAAGCTACCTCGCAGCCAATGAGAAGATGAAGTGTGTGTCTATGAGTGTGTGGAGGTTTATGATCGTCAAGCTGCTGTGGTGTACTCCATGTATCCACCAGTCACAGAGACGCCAGGAGTGCATCAGCAAAAGAAGACGCTTGCAGATTTGTTTTATAACTGATGGTTACAGTACTTAGTCTACTGTAGGCGCCTTTGAACTGTATGTGTTTAATAATTCACCATGGCGACTAAAGAGCCTCATTTACTGTACCTATCACTCACGCAGTGCTGATCCTTTTGTGCTGTAAGCCTACCAATAAACAATCTCTCTCAGAAATTTGCTACATAGAGCCTTGCCTGAAACAATGAAGATGCACCTGCTCTGCAGGTTCTTTTGCCTGATGCCGTTTCCTACATGGAAAGTAATTCATTAGGTGTGGCACTTTCATGGGGTTTCTGGCCTGAAATTCTACTTAAATTTTGATATAGGTCTATCCACACTCTATATGTTTACTCCTGCTAGCAATGTGACTGCTAGCCTGTAGATAACAGAAGACAGGGAGGGATAGCTTTGAATTTAGGCAGTTTAAAAGAGAAGTTAGGAAGATGTTGTGCCTGGCTCCCATTACACCACGCCTGGCTCCCATTACACCATGAAGACAAAAGAGCACTCCAAGCAACTCAGAGAAAAGGTTATTGAAAAGTATAAGTCAGGGGATGGATACAAAAAAAAAATTCAGTAAAGGCACTGAACATCCCCAGTTAAATCCATCATCAAGAAATAGAGGGAATATGGCACATATTTGAATTTGCCTAGATCAGGCCATCCTCACAAACTGAGTGACCCTGCAAGGAGACTAGCGAGAGAGGCCACCAAGACACCTATGACTATGAAAGAGTTACAAGCTTCAGCAGCTGAGATGGGACAGACTCTGCACACAACTGTTACCCAGGTTGTTCACCAGTCAAAGCTTTATGGGAGAGTGGCAAAGAGAAAGTCACTGCTGAAGAAAACTCCTATTAAATCTTCACTAGACTTCGTCAAAAGGCAAGTGGGAGACTCCATGGTTAAATGGAAGAAAGTTCTTTGGTCTGATGAGACCAAAATGGTGCTTTCTGGCCATCAGACAAGACACTATGTTTAGTGGACACAAACATTGCCCATCACCACAAACACACCATCCCCACTTTGAAGCACAGCGGTGGCATCATGCTGTGGGGATGCTTCTCGGCAAGCCAGTCCTAGAAAGCTTGTAAAGGCAGAGGGTAAAATCAATGTGGCAAAATATAGGAAAATCCTAGAGGACAATCTTTAGTCTGCAAGAGAACTAAGGTTTTGGAGAAGATTTATTTTCCAGAAAGACAATGACCCAAAGCATACAGTGAAAGCTACACAGAAATGGTTTAAAGACAACAAGGTGAGTGTTCTGGAGTGGCTAAGTCAAAGCCCAGACCTCAATCCCATAGAGAATTTGTGGCTGGACTTGAAAAGGGCTGTTCACGCCTGATCCCCATGCAACCTGGCAGAGCTTGATAAGTTTTGCAAAGAACAATGATTTATAAAATCAATGAAAGGGTAAAACATTCAAGGGGGCGAATACTTTTAATAGGCACTGTAGATGTTGTTTTAGCAGGCC
Source organism: Monopterus albus (assembly GCF_001952655.1). Taxonomy (NCBI): domain Eukaryota; kingdom Metazoa; phylum Chordata; class Actinopteri; order Synbranchiformes; family Synbranchidae; genus Monopterus; species Monopterus albus. The sequence continues at coordinate 371,007 of NW_018127903.1, forward strand.
CTATAATCACCAAGTCACTGTGGCAAGACGTTTCAGCCAGTAACAAAATATGACTAAGTCTCTGTTAGCACACGGGTGTGTGTTTCCTTATGGAGCAGCGTGTCGGGGAAATGAGAGAACAGTGGGAGACTAATTGGCAGTGGGAGTGGATTTACAAAGTGAGGAGTGAAACCTAGAGAATTGTGGTTAAAGCAAGTTTCTCTTCTCTTATGGGGAGCAGTTTGGAGAAAAAAAAATCAGTCACTAAATAATGGATTCCAAAATATAAAATTGGCTTTTTCTATTTTAACCAATTGACTTTTTATAATTAACAGAGGGTGAAGCTGGACACCTGCCAGAATCTGGTAGAGCACACAGAATCTACCTGAATATGTCTGTAAATATCCTGCTCATGGCCAGT
>NW_018127903.1:371440-413161 GCF_001952655.1 Monopterus albus
CACACACACACAAATTAAAAGCCACAACAAAAACACTGCATGAATTTGCCTCAGGGAAAATGCACAAACATCCAGGCAGACAGGAAGGTACTGGCCAACCAACCAGACATCACTGTAACAGACAAGGAACAGAAGGAGGTAGTGGTGAAAAACATAGCAGTTCTAAGTGAGAGCAACATCAAGAAGAAGGGAGTATGAGAAGTACCAGGAATTGGAGAGGATGTGGAAGGTGAAGGCCAAAGTGGTTCCAATGTTAGTAGGAGCACTTGGACCTGTGACTCCTACACTGAAAGAGTGGCTCCAACAGATCAATGAGAAATGAATTTTATATATCTATCTATCATCTATCTATATATCAGGCACCAAACTCTTTAAATTTTTGAATGCATACAATAGTTTGTACAAGACCCAATTAAATAAAAAAAAAACCAAACTCTTTAAATCACCTGGGAACTTTTTCAACTGCCTGATGACAACATTTACTCATCTTCCAGGTTTTGCATCAAACCAGTAACATCAATTTATTTACAGTAGTAATGTGAGTGTAGCCACGTCCTAAGCCTCACACTGTACTTTGATTAAAAACATGTTTGGTATACAAGCTTAAATAAATTCCACTTAAAGAGCCCTCTGACTGTCTTTAGTCTTTAACATGAACTTGGGACACATCTGGTAGTACAGCAGACTTGCTTTGAGTTGTCTCTGGTCCTGAATTGTTGACAAAGTCTTCGTTGTCCTCATCATCAAGATGACCAAAGTCATCATCATCATCATCATCATCATCATATCCCCCAGACCTGTCAAAGTCATCCATTTCCTTCTTCCCTCGACCCCGTTCATTCTTTCTCTGTTCACCATCTTCTTCTTTGGTGTCAAGATGTGAGCCTACCCTACATAAGGAGATCAACTCAACATGAGGCACTGGCACATGATATCACACATTAACATGTACTTTCATTAAGGCAAAGGGGAAAAAAAAAATCCCCCAGACTTTGTTTCAATGTCATATCATAATGTAAACAAAGAAGCAAATAAAAAGTAAAACAATGTGTTAAACACATTAAATGGCAATGCAAAGTCTGAAACTACAATCCTAATTAATTGTTCCGAAGATCAGAAAGATTCCAAAAATCAGTAGTAATGTACCTCATTGTCCACAAGATGGCAGAAAAACATGAGTAATTTATGTAACGGCAGAATACAAAATGATAGTTATTACTCCAATTTATGTTTGATTGTGGCCACAAATAAACACACACTAACAATACAGAACTACTCACGGAATAACGATGTTCTCTTTCTTCCCACACTTGCAGCAGATCTCTAGCTGAAGAGAACAGGGCTTACAAATGATGTGATACGCATCCTTGACAGTCTTTTGAGAACACTTTACACTGAAAGAGGAACACACAAATGCACAAATTTGTGACACATGCTGTTACAAGTGTGACACACCTATAAAGTGGACATATGCAGTTATGCAAGTCTGTGGAAAGTCATCAGACAGGTTTAAACTTCCAGCAGTTCCTTTAAATCAATGTGTGCCTTTTTGGGTCTACTCTTATGTAACCTGACCAGAGGGTCAACATGATCCTATGAGACACTGACATGAAACAGGGAAAAGAAGGAAATCTTAGCTGTGATCAGCCTGTAACTTGCAAGTACTTTGACTGATAAATAAAGATACAGATTATTTAACCAAAACATAATTACAGCTCATGTTGATTGTCTGCTCGTGAATCAGGGGTGACAATTACTACCGACCTGTTCACTAACAAATTTTGAAGTGCTGGACAGTTGTAGCAGTGGAGATACAGTGGGTACGGAAAGTATTCAGACCCCCTTAAATTTTTCACTGTTATATTGCAGCCATATGCTAAAATCATTTAAGTTCATTTTTTTCCTCATTAATGTACACACAGCACCCCATATTGACAGAAAAACACAGAATTTTTGACATTTTTGCAGATTTATTAAAAAAGAAAAACTGAAATATCACATGGTCATAAGTATTCAGACCCTTTGCTCAGTATTTAGTAGAAGCACCCTTTTGAGCTAATACAGCCATGAGTCTTTTTGGGAATGATGCAACAAGTTTTCACACCTGCATTTGGGGATCCTCTGCCATTCCTCCTTGCAGATCCTCTCCAGTGCTGTCAGGTTGGATGGTAAACGTTGGTGGACAGCCATTTTCAGGTCTCTCCAGAGATGCTCAATGGGGTTTAAGTCAGGGCTCTGTTCCTTTGACCTCATGATTCTCATTTGCTCTGACATGCACTGTGAGCTGTAGGGTCTTATATAGACAGGTGTGTGGCTTTCCTAATCACGTCCAATCAGTATAATCAAACACAGCTGGACTCAAATGAAGGTGTAGAACCATCTCAGGGATGATCAGAAGAAATGGACAGCACCTAAGTTAAATATATGAGTGTCACAGCAAAGGGTCTGAATACTTATGACCATGTGATATTTCAGTTTTTCTTTTTTAACAAATCTGCAAAAATGTCAAATATTCTGTGTCGTACCCACTGTAAATAACGTCTGCAGTCCCAGTGGGTACTCACCATTTTCGGGGCTGTGTTAGTGGCTTATATTTGTTGTACTTGACTTTCCACTCAAGAACACCTTTACAGTGTTGACAGAGTCCATCATGGGTCTTTGATTTTCCCTTCTACAATTAAGATCACAAGAGCAGGGAATGTTACCATAATAATGTTATAAAATGGCTTCGACAAAGAAAATGTATTGTCATTGACAACTATGCCTGAAGTCGAAAATATGCTATGCATTGCTTGCACAAGCCAAACCTGACTACAGTATATGTTCATTAACATTTTGCAACAGTACTGTTTCAGGATGGCCAGCAGACACAAAATATTGTAACCTACACAAAAGCACATTGTTATCTGTATAACGTAGGCCTATCCTACTATACAACCTCGGCTAGCGTTAACTCAAAACCTTTAAATCCCTTTAGTTGAGTACTTGTACAGACTAGACACGTGTGCAGACTAGAGACACACACACATACAAGAATCCTAAGTTTACACACCTTCACTTGTACTGTCGCTCCGTACTTGTCATTCTTGAAAGCAGTGGTGTTTTGATGCCTCTGGCCTCGCGACCGTGATACATTACCTTTCTGTAGACTCATCCTATTTTAGTTACTCATGTTATATGTGAATACAAATCCGTCAACCATGCACATCTATGCTACCGTGCCAGTAAAAGTACTAACCCGGAAGAAGTACGATCACAACATCATTGGCCAAGCACCAATCATCTATCTTTCTCAAGTGATTAAAATAAATCAAACTAAATAGCTGTTTCATAGCATAAATGGGGGAAATTCCAACTCTCTTTTTACACTTACAAACACGGTTAATAATAATAATAAAAAAAAGCATTTATATCTTCAATTACCTCATCAACTAAACAGCTAGAAACGCTTCAATCAATACTGATTGGACTGTGCCTTCAAAATATTAACCTCCGATTGGTTCACCTAAACGTCAATTTAAGCATTAGGTCACCACTCTGCGGCGTAGACAGACACGCCCATAAATAACCCTGCTTTGTGCTATTGGTGGATTTGTTTTATTACCTTCTTTGATATTTGTTCATGTAGCTGTCAATCACCGCCTCTCAGGCCACTGGAGCCAAGAAGATAGCAAGTCGAGTGATACGTTGATGTGTTGGAGTCAAGGGATACTGCTGTAAGCTGTTTGGTAAATCAGTACGGGCGTGTGAAGACTTCAGGCAATTTTATACTTTTATTGAATATAGTCTACCCCTGCGGTTGGGTAGCTGATTTAGACTTGACGTTATGAATGAAAAAACCTCGTTCTTATTCAGGATCATATGTTGAGAAAACAGAGCCCAGGAAAAAGAAGCGACAGTTTCGGACGGAGTCTGGACCGGGAGGACGAAGCGCCTAGCTAGCAACTCTCAGCTTTACTGGAGGGATACACACACCTTACGTGACATCGTTAACAAATAGGACACGGAACACGGGGTAATCTGACCAAGGATAACCTTTACAACCTCCTGGTTTCGAGCAGAAGATAAGTTGGTTGGCTTGTAGCGAAGATAACACTTGACTGTGGCGAAATTGGCCAATACTATCACCTCAAAAAAAGAAGAAAACAAAACAAACGTCCAGGTAATGTGACAATCTCTGCGGCCAGTTTTTAAAGAGACATACGCACACTTGCATGTTTGGTGTCGCTGGCTGACTGGTATATCATTCTTGGCAATAAATTGTGTCTGGAAAAAGCCTCCATAAACCAACCCAGAATCACTGTAAACACATTACTGCCTCCACCACCAGTTTACAGTAAATAATTGCGGGGCTCCAGCCTGGTTCCATGCCAGGAACATTGTGGAGCATTTTGGGGTCTATCCTAAGCTAACAGTCTGGATTATGTATTTTGCTGCCGCGTGTTTTGGGAAGTCAGCATCTTGCAGAAGAAACATTAACATCCATAGATTACAAGTGTGGCGATAGAGAGACTTCTTACTAATCTCTGGTGACGCTACAGTTTTATATAAGTGGCACACATGTAATTAAATTGAATCGAAGTCACCTGTGTGATTTTTTAGGCTTAATCCACCTGTATCTGGAGGTCCACCTGCTGGTTAGATGATTTCTTTTGTCAAACTACATCATAACGACAAAGGACCATTCAAAACATCCATTACATGGTGAAACTTGAAACTTTCCGTGGCTGAGTATAGTATGAACAACTGTAAAAGATGAAAAGGACAGTTTAGAAAATTAAGTGTGCAAGAAGAGTACTGAGCGTGTTTGCCATAGGCCTATAGAAATCTGTAGCTCCTTCAGGCAGGCAACAATTGTCTGCTTCATAGTTTAACAGTAATAACTCACTGTTAAAAAGGTCACCTGACTTCCTGTGTAGTTTTTTTGCCAGAAGACATATGAAGTTGGCTCTAATGAGATTTACCTTATGGGCTCTAGTTTTGGTATAATCTAAACGTTGCATGTTAGCAGAAGGGACACTATCTCCACCTTGAAGCTGTGGTGGTAGTGCTATGCTGTTGGGATGCTTTTCTACGGCAGGACCCAGATGTCTAAAATGAAAGCTCCTTACATTATGACAAATGTGCAACAATGGACTTCAAACAATAGTCATATCCTGGAGTCATAATTATATAGACTCAGGTGTGTAATTGCAATGTTGTAATAACAGGGTGTCGTGTTACTTCTAGCACTTTCGTTGCAAATACTGTGCACAACACACCGTCATAACCTAAAGAGGAGAGGTAACCTTAGGTGGGGGTCCAGATGCAGGGTGAAACAAGACAGCCTTTTAAGACAGTACTGAGTGATTTTGGAGCCTTGAGGCAGACAGAGAACAAACACTCAATCAGGGTCAGCACTGTATCTGTTTTATCATCTTGGCTGAAAAAAGCCATGCATTGTGGAGAGTGGAATTGATAGTGTATTAATAAAAAAGCGACAGCAGCCCAGTTGACCTCCAATCTTGCACCATCGTATGCCCCACCCCACCTAGAACATCATTCAGAGAGAACAAGAGCTTTGTGGCACAGATTTGCTCTTGTGATGTTTTCCTTGTGATTACTCTGGAGGGAATGCAGTGGTAAATAAGTGCTTCAGTTGTTTGAGAGAGCCCAGATGCTCTTTATTTGATGAAACTCCCTGTTTTCTTTTATCATCTGATGAAATCTTTCTTTCTGTTATAACCATGCTCACTCTTCCTGTCACAGTGTTTTGAGGATGAACCACTTATCCTTCAGCGAGCTATGCTGTCTGTTCTGCTGTCCGCCGTGCCCTAGCAAGATCGCCTCCAAGTTGGCCTTCCTGCCCCCAGAGCCCACCTACAGCCTCATGTGTGACGAGAGTGGCAGCAGATGGACGCTGCACCTCTCCGAGCGTGCTGACTGGCAGTACTCTGCCCGTGAGAAGGATGCCATTGAGTGTTTCATGACACGCACCTCTAGAGGGAACCGCATTGCCTGCATGTTTGTTCGCTGCTCACCCAATGCTCGTTACACGCTATTATTCTCCCACGGAAACGCAGTGGACTTGGGCCAGATGAGCAGCTTCTACATTGGTCTGGGTTCACGGATCAACTGCAACGTCTTCTCCTACGACTACTCGGGTTACGGGGTGAGTTCTGGGAAACCCTCAGAGAAGAACCTGTATGCTGACGTAGATGCTGCCTGGCAGGCACTCCGGTCAAGGTGAGGACAAATGATGGAGGGGAGATGGGGGGGGCACCTGTATATGAGAGGAAGGATAGAGTAATTGATTAGAAGTGATGAATGCAGTGATGTTAGTGAAGCTGAGTAGCACACAGATTCAGTAATTGATTTATATAAGAGTGAAACCATAAGCCTGTGTGGCTTCTATGTGTCAGGCACTCAGAAAATTCTAATTAGTGACAGCATCTAGTATAACAAATTAAATAATATTGTATGTGAGACTTGACATGCATTTCATGGTTTTAAATTGCATGCCTAATATAGTATCATAGCCCAGATCTTAAGGGGGAAGGGAAGTGACATAACATGGATGTATATAAATAATGCAAGCAAAATTGCATGATTATGTTCTAGTCTGAATTACTCTTGTAGTTTTTCCCTATTTAGTAAGTCACAGATTAAGCCACCAGCTGTGTAAACAGTGAGGAGAGTGTCATATTAATAACAAATGTCTGCTGGTGTCATTTTCGTTGACAGCTTTTCATTAGTAGAGCGAGATGATGTTGTGAATGAATGCCAGCATTTCTTGGTTCTCTTATGCAGTGAATGTCTGCAGCTATAGGGAAGTTTCACAAGGTGCTAAAAGAAACCGTTGGGGACTGGTGAAGTAAAAGGTGGCGTAAAATAAACCCAGAGGAAACTGAACTGATGGGGAAGAATCATAGAGCCCCACTGGCATAACAAAAAGAGGTAGAGTAAGAAAATGTGAAGAGTGTAGAATGAGATGGGTGGAGTGGTGGTTAAGTTGAACCTGATAAAGTCATAGGTGGAGAGATGCGAAATGGAAGTTTAAGATGACATGATGTTCTAGTAGGTGATAATAAGGAGTGTGTTTTCTGAGATTACTCTGCCCAGCCATATGTAGGTGTTAGTGGGTGCTCTGCTGCATCTATTTGTTCTGTAGGCTATGAATAGACTGATTATCAGCAGACTCATATTTATTGGCTTCAGATTCTTCTTCTGATTAGCAATTGTTATCTTGTATCAAAGCTCTGTAACTACAGTGAAACAAGCAAGAAATTTATACAACTGAACTACTAGGAAACGTGTTTTCTCACCTTTAGTAACTTCCTCCAGACAGTGCCTTCCTACACGTCAGCAGTATTCATCGGTCAGTCTACTCTCATGTCCTTCACTTCCTTACATCTATGTTTAAGGGCCTCTGCTTATTGTCTTCCACCCTCTCAGCATCTCCTTCTTTTGTCCTACTCCATGTCTCTGGGGCCTTTGTATTGAGGTTCTACAAATATTCAGTACATACACATGTACAAACACTATTAGTCTAGTAATCAATTAGTCCATCAACAGAAAATTCATTGGCAACTGTTCTGATCATTTTAATTATTTGTTTGAGTCACTTTTCAAGCAAACATGTTCAATATTTGCCAGTTCCAACCTCTCAAATACTTGATATAATAGTAAATAAAATACAGTTGCACTTTGACTATGGCTACGGCAAAGCAAGCAACATGATGACTGTTAAGGAAAAAAATTGTTTCCTTTAATACTGTATAATATATGAACAACCATCAGAGAGTGAGAAATAGAAAGAATTGAGATGGATACATCTTCAGTGTAATTTATTTCTGCAGAAAGGAGAAGTCTACAACAGCACTTGGAGATGCTTGTTACAGAGACTCAAAGAGTAAAGGAAGATTCAGTTCAATATAAGGCAGAGAATAACGTCACACACAAGAGGAGGGTGCGCTGAGAACAATAATGTATCTGTATTCAAAGAGTTTCTAAATTCCAAAACATAGTGGTTCACATGAGATAATTTCAAGGTCTACGGATATTACAGTTGCTTCTTGCAGCAAACAAAGATACCTTAGGCATTCAGTGTGTCAGCAGAAACAGAGTTCACTTGTTCAGTGTGTGAAAGGTTACCACAGTTAGTTACCAGACTATAGCTTAATATGAAAATGAACAATATAAATGGATATACTGATAAATGCCATTACAATGACACATTGGGCTTTGAAAAATTATGCTAGGTGTGTTTCATTATTTTCTTAATCTACAGATGAAGTAGTTAACAGATTGAGCGGTAATGATAATAACTATTGGTTGTAGCCCTACACATGCATACAAGACAGATGCTATTACTGTGCACCTGTTCTGACTGAGAACAGGATGTGGAGGCGTGTACAGTGTTTACTGTATCTGTGTGTGAGAGAGTGAAAGTAATGTCTATCATATTTGTGCCTTTTGTTTATGTAGATGAGGGGGAAATAAAACTTCATCCACTCAGCCAGTAAGTTGTGTTTGTCCACTTCCTGTTGGAAGACAAACAAATGACCAAGAGAGGAGACAGGAATGTGTGCTCAGGACAATTAAAACTGCTGGAAGAGAAACGGGCACAGAGGGAAAAAACTAGCCTTGTCTTGTGTTAGTGCTGATGTGGCCGTGTTTTCTGAACATGGCAAAAGAAGGTGTTGGCATTGCAGAGGTTTAAAATGTGCTGAAGTGCTGGAGGAGCCACTGATTACAAAATGTTACTGTTTCTTTAGCTACTGACTTTTGCTGTGAGGCTCACACAGCACGTCTGTTACATTTTACACTATTTCTACCATTTCACTGAATATTTTTAGTTTTCTCTAAATAAGGACCTTTTCATGTAAGGAAGCTGATAAGTTAAGCAGGAAACTCTTAACTCATAAAGCTCCTACATACAGGAAATGGGCTACGGCTGTGAAGAAGAACCCGCTTTTCTGGTGGCCTGACGCTCTGTGTTGGTGTGTGTGTGTGATCAAATACATTCCTTTGCTTTTCTGTCACTCCCATTTTCAATGTAGCACCCTTCTTTTCAGGAATACCACACAGATGCTGAATGCCACACAGATGCTTTAGTTACAATGTCGAATGTGAGGAAGGCCTTCTGGACAGTCTGAAACACATTCTTTCTTTTTATTTCTATACACAGCACCAACTACTTAAAGCAAAAAGTGGCTCTTAAGGCCCCTGTGTTGTTCTGCTCCTTTTTCTGTTGTTAATACACTAAGGATTCTCCTGATCCCTCATTTAGTCATGACTGGTGCAAAAATTATCTTTGAAATTTCACTTTAGTTGAGCAGAGATGAATAGTGCACACCCTAACTGTAGGCTGCTCTTCTTATACAAGCTATATACATAGTTAAATGGAAATATGCATGTTGTGACCCACCTTCTGTGCTTGTCTTTGACACACTGTGTGGCCCAGGCTCAGTTTTTACTGCCTGAACAGATGCATTATGTTGAGGAATTCATACTATAACTATAATGGAATGTCATTGACAATGATTGCTTTGTTAATACGTATTTTGATAATCGTGTGATGCATGGTAAGTCCTGCATGTCATCACAGTTGACTCTAAACTTGAAAATATTAGCTAAATATCTGAAGCTAAATTTGAATAACAGCACTCTATATTGGCACTACCTAATTTGCCTAGGCCAACTAAGCTTTTATACCCCGATCAGATGGGGAGGCCATTTACCTGCTGGTGTTAGGCCCAGGGGATGTAAAAGCTGGAACAAGTGAACTGTTTCTGTACATGCTCTACATGATGCTGATTATTAAAAATAGCATGGCAGGTATTAGCCCTACATCAGTCTCAAACACGGTGTCACATGTACAGAATGACAGTCACATATAAAGTGTTGGATGTCTGTCAAACACAGGCCACTGTTTAGGAGCAGGTCATGAGATAATGTAATTCAGGGTTTTAGGATTTTGCTTTTGTACATGGTTCTTCTTCCTGAAGTCAGATATGGACTGTGTGCCACAGAAGAGATGCAGGCCATCGATCTGTGTTCACTTTATTTTCTCATGAGTGTCAAACGCAATGTAGACATTAAACCTAAGAAGTCAATAATACAGAATTAAATGTGCCAAAGAATGAGAGAGAATTCATATGGAAGTTCAATATACAGGTTAAATGATGTTTACCTATTATTTGGCCCCAAAGACGTGGGTGTCAGGCCATGCCGTCTTAAATCTTCAGAGCCCCACAATAAGCAACGCTATTTTCCAGACCTAACTTACCCTTAACACGAAGCATCGTCTTGATTATGTTTTTATAACATTTATATTGTCACTTTTATAACATCCTGTATTCTAGAAGAGCCCTGTTTTGTCACTTTATGAAAACTAGAAGATAAACACTTTGAAGGGATGATGCACTTGTCCTGCTGGAGCACAAAATCATCTGATCAGGATGCTCTACTACAAAAAAAAACAAAAACAAATTAATAAAAGATCATTGGTCAGTTCCCCAAGTCTATTTAGTATGCTTTTTCTGGCTTAACCAAATGACAAACATCAATTTTGAAATTTGTGGATGGGAGACATTGATCACTGACAGCTACCTCCTCTATTGCCATGTCAGTCTGAGAGCTGCGCAGGCTGTTCAGCTACAGTGTGTGTTATGTTAACAGCCCCAGCACAAACTGCTTATGATGCCATGCATGAAACACTTTTGGTTGGCAACACTCTGAGGCCTCCAAACCCCTGATGATATACCAACTCAACAAGCACAGCCCTTTGATGTTGGTCCCCTGCTGTAACTTTGGCCTTTTATTAATCAACAAAAATGTGGGGCTTTCAGCTCCATTCATGAGCACAGTTAAAAGTTAATTGGGATTTATTAACAGAAAATGTTGAAAACCTTGAATGAATGAAATCACAATTTTTTTTTTTTCCTATTATCCTTGGCCTTGCATACCTTTCCACTTTTGGAGGTACATAACCTTCTTAGTGTGACACTCGTCAAAGATTTGAGTAAATAAAGCCCTGAATATCATATCATATTTTCTGCCTTTTTGACAGTTTGTGTCTGATGTCTGTGCTGGTTTGGGGACTGACTGCCTGCGTGATCAAAAAAGGGTCCGACCCCGCTGAACGTAAATCGACCTGACTTTATCACATCAAAAGGCCTCTCTGCATTGCCTCACATTAGTCGGCTGCCTACGTCCCTTGTGCATGTTACTCATGTTTGATCAGACGCTCATTATAAAGAAAAGAGCAGCTCTCTCTGCTTGTTGGACTATGTCATTGTATGGTTTTCCTACCAACTGGCATTTTCAACACTAGTTCCTGATTATTTTTTTTTCCCCCTTGGTCTGTTTTTGTGTTCTGTCAATCTTTTTCTCCTTAAGCTGTCAGCAAACCCACATGTTGACATGCTCGTGTAGGCTGCTTTTTTGCTTACTCAACAGTCATATGACAGAGGGCAGCCAGCCTAGCAGTCTCACCACGTAAGCTTAGCCAAGCACACTGATGAACACTCCTTATGTTTCGTTGTTCATCACATTGGATGAAGCACTCCCTTCACCTGAGCAGGGAGTGGACCAGATGATTCACTTAGTGTTATGAGTCAGTGGATTTACACATCCTCCGTTATCACACATTACAAGTACTCCTAGAATATGCCAGGTCTACTATTTGTTGTACCACATTGGAAGAAATTGGACATGTGAAAAAAGTATGGTTTATTGACTTAGGAGTAAACAAACTGATGGAAGCCATCATCCCACTTTCTCTCTTTTACATAGTGTGTGTGTGTGTGCATGTGCACACATTATTCCAAATGTGGGGGCCAAAACCTTTTTTGTGACACTGTGGGGACTCAGCCTTCCTCGTGGGGACCAGATGCTGGTCCTTGCCATGTAAGTCATTGAATTTTAGCGTGGTGACTTGGTTCAAGTTTAGGGCTAGGCAAGCAGTGGTTATGGTTGAAGTTGGAGCAAGGCTCCAGGAAATTGACAAAAACAAGAATGTGTGTGTGTTTTCTGCTACAGAATGGCACTGTATCTTTTTCTTTTCCCTCTGGAGGCGGGCCAGCAGTCAATCCTGCTAGGCTAATATTGAGTTGTAGCCTAGCAACCGATTTCCAATGAGCTTTCATACCGAGGTCTTCTCACACTGTGGCCAATAGAAACTAACAGGAAAAACTCACTTCCTGCTCAGTCATCTTATTGACCTAGATCAAAACGCTATCCGTCTTCTCAGATGTCCAATAGAAGGAAGAAATTCTAACAAGCATGGATACGCAGGCAGGCACCTCACCATTTATGTTTGTTTAATTTTTTTTGCTTGAAGTGTCAGTATCGGTTGGGCTGAGACAAATGCTGCTGTGCCTGTTAAGTCAGTTGGGTGGAGTGTGATCGCTCACCTGACTGTTCACGCTAGTACAGAACAACAGGAAAAAGGTCCTCTATGTTTATTATCCTCCCCTCCTAATATTTAATTTGGTCTTTCTGACCTGTGAGAATTGAGCAACAAACAGAGATTGCAACATATATTTAGTTTCAAAACAACTCTGAAAAGGCAGTGGAAGTATACAATGAAATGAAATGAGTTCAAATGTGCATAAGAACACATCACGGGAGCATTTCAGTGAAGAATCCCCCTGCTGTAGTGCAGCTGGTACACTAATCTGTACATATGTTCAGGATATCCTGAAATATCTTTTAGTCATAGTGGCTGCTATGGGATGAGAATATTTTTGATCTTTGGGTAATGAGGTGGGCGGCCAAAGGGAAAGGAGAGATGACATACGGGAATGAGGGAGGATGTGATGCATAATAGATTGGATTGGTGTCAGGAGACTAAACTGGTGATGGTTCGATCGAGGACTGTAATAGTGGAGCGTGACTGGCTATGGTCTGTTCAAGCTGAGATGCAGTGAAGTATGGTGTACACCAGTGGTAGCCGGTCTCGGTGGACTTGCATTTGTGTGGTGCTGGGTTGTATTGCTGTTTTGCCATGCATGATGATGATGATGCTGCTGATCTGCACTACAGTCATCTTCATCTTTGCATGACCTTTTCTCAACGTGTGAGAAAGGAAACCCACAGCAGTCCATCTAACAATGCCAAGAAAGCAGCTGGGCCAGCAGTTACAGTGGCATTACATTATTTATTGTATTTCTACAGGAGTCCTCTAGCAAAGTGCTCCTACTTACAGAATGTTAAAGTATAAATGTCGAGTTACTGTAGGTTTGGGGACAGCTTGTTGCACTTTCCATGTATCATGTCACCTGATGAATAAGATGCCAAATGGTTTCAACTGAACCTCTGTGTGTTGACATTTCATGGGCTTTACTTTACATCCATCCATCCATGTGGTGAGTGTTTGTGAGTCTTTAGGATTGGTTTAGCCTAAGTGAAATTGCTTATATACCAAGTGGTCTCTACCAGGACACATCCGAGTGGTACTTATCTTTCAGATTGCTTGATTTTTGCAGACTTTTTTTAAAGGTGTTAGTCCTAAAAAGTCTACATCAGAAAGGGCAGTGTCATTTCTTTTAATCCAGATTGTAAAAAAATGATAGATTTTGGTTTTCTCCTCACTATCCTTCATCTCTCTCAAATGGCTGTATTATGTCGGTTAACTGAGATAGGCTTTCAAGTCTATGAATTGTATATTCTAGTCAGCCAACCGTGAGAGTTGGACCTAATGGTGTTAACACGGCAGCACTCAACAGTGTCCAATAACACTTTCCCATGCTGTGCCAGTATTTTCACCCCTATTTATACTCAGTTGACACACCAACAGTAAACAGCTCCTGTATTCCTGCTACTCTCTGTGTGTGTACATTCCCATGTTCTCTCTGATGTGGATTGCCAATACTTCAGTCTTTTACCCTTTGGAGCAGTAGGCCAACATTACTGAAGATCGTTCCCATGTGAAGGTTGTGTTAAATGTGTGCATAGAGTCGGTAATTATAACAGTCCATCAGAGCAGTGTGGAGTGGTGTTAGACTTGGTGTTTGTGCGTTGTTCTTTACTGCGTGTTACAGGAGTGCAGAGGCTGTAATGTTGAGCCTGTAATGTTAGTGTTCCTAATTTTAATAACAGAGTAGTGCAGAGATTTTGTCAGGCTGTTTACTATGCACTATCCAGCAGTGCAGTGGCAGAAACAGGGATGTAGTTTTCTCAGAGCAGGTTTCAGGTCGTCAGCTGACTGTTTGCTCGAGCTGGTCATGTTCTTCATAATCATCTGTGGTAAAACATTCAAGGGGGCGAATACTTTTAATAGGCACTGTAGATGTTGTTTTAGCAGGCCCTATAATCACCAAGTCACTGTGGCAAGACGTTTCAGCCAGTAATAAAGTATGACTAAGTCTCTGTCAGCACACAGGTGTGGGGGAAATGAGAGAACAATGGGAGACTAATTGGCAGTGGGAGTGGATTTACAAAGTGAGGAGTGAAACCTAGAGAATTGTGGTTAAAGCAAGTTTCTCTTCTCTTATGGGGAGCAGTTTGGAGAAAAAAAAATCAGTCACTAAATAATGGATTCCAAAATATAAAATTGGCTTTTTCTATTTTAACCAATTGACTTTTTATAATTAACAGAGGGTGAAGCTGGACACCTGCCAGAATCTGGTAGAGCACACAGAATCTACCTGAATATGTCTGTAAATATCCTGCTCATGGCCAGTGGACAGGATACCAGTGAACCACCTGATATTCAGAAACCCTGTGTGCTTCTCCTAGGTATGGCATCCGACCAGAGAACGTGATCGTGTATGGACAGAGCATTGGCACCGTACCCTCTGTGGACCTGGCTTCCCGCTATGAGAGCGCTGCAGTCATCCTCCACTCCCCGCTCACCTCTGGCATGAGAGTGGCCTTCCCCGACACCAAGAAGACCTACTGCTTTGACGCCTTCCCAAAGTGAGTGCACTGTTCAGACAGATGGCATGTATGAAAGCCAAGCTAAGGGTATCACTAATATCCACTGAAAGGCAGAGAGCCTCCCTGCACTGATATTTGAATAACAAGTTCACACACATTATAAAAAAAACTAAACACTGTATGAATGAATGAATTAGCCTCAAGGAAAATACGCACACACACACACACACAAGCTGACAAATATAGACAAATTTAGATGTGTCAACTCAAATCAGGAAGTGTTTTTGTTCTTAATGAGTCATAGTGCTCAGAAATAGTGTCCCTCTAGTGGCTTGCCAGCAAACTACCTCTGCTCCATTTCGGTCTTGGTGAATGTTCAGCATTCTATTCAAATGTTTTTGTAGGTATCATTTGTACTGTGTTTTTACATCACTTTCTCTCTGCTTCCTTATTTTTTTACTCCAAAGTATTGACAAGATTGCCAAGGTAACGTCGCCAGTACTGGTGATACACGGTACGGAGGACGAGGTCATTGACTTCTCCCATGGCCTGGCGCTGTATGAACGCTGTCAGCGCCCAGTGGAGCCACTCTGGGTGGAAGGAGCAGGACACAATGATGTGGAGCTTTATGGACAGTACCTGGAGAGACTCAAACAGTTTGTTGCACATGAGCTGGTTAACTTGTAGTAGAGCTTGAACTAAGGTTGGAGAGGGAAGAAGAGAAGAAGCACTGGTGTTCAGGAGGGGTTGGATGAAGGACAAAGGGTACCACTTTTATTTCTTGTGAAGTAATGCGGGTAGAAGTGTTTGTTTGTGTGTTACTGACTTCTCTTATTATGAAACACCTCTCCTCCTTGAAGCTCCAGGTTGCCCGGACTCAGGGCCTGCCTGTAGCATCCACACCACATGCTGCAGCTGTGCAATTACAAGTATTTGGTCTCGCTTGTAGATTTTCTTTATATAACATTGGAAATTGCACATTGTGAAAGTGTGTGAATGAAAGAGGAAGTAGATGTTTACAGTGCACAGACAACATACGTGTACGTGCAGTATATGAGTGTGTGTGTGTGTGTGTGTGTGCGCCTGTGTCACATTTTTGTTGCCTTTTGAGAAGGACATGGTCCATGGCTCTTGAGAGACTTCTGGTCAGCTCTTGAAGGCTTTTGAGTTTCTGAGAAACAACCTTGCTACAAACTGAAGTGGACCAGGCTCTCTCTAACCCAGCTCAACTCCATCTGACTGTGAGGACAGGTTTGGTCCCACACACTGCTGTCATCATGATTTTCTTTTTTCTGGATTACTCTTTATTACATTTTTTTATATTATACATGGTGTTTGCACATATTAGCTGTCAAAGAAGAAATGGACAGGCCAAACTGGCACTATCCAACTGTGCCAGTGTAGCCAAACGTTTATTACAAGACACTGCAGAGCAGACTTAGACACACAAAGAAGTGTACTTTGTACAAATGACATCCCTGTTAGAAACACCTCCAAAGTTCTGATAGCTGTATTCAGTCCCTACTTCTCTGTTTAATCATGCAGTGGAACCATCTGCAGCTCATGTAGCCAGTTAAAAGGCTTGGGCTGTGTATCCTTGACCAATAAAGTGCAGGTTATTTTCTAACACAGTCTTTTGAAAGCATTTTCACAGTTCCTAGTTTAGTATTGCTGCTGTAATACCGGTATCACTACACGGCAGTCGGTGAACTTGATGTGCTGGACAGTTTTGGGATGAAACATTTGAATCTTCTTTGGAAATAAGTATTTGCCTTGTTAGAATAACTATTGTGAAGCCCATTGTTGACAGTGTTTCTGTC
This sequence comes from Monopterus albus, assembly GCF_001952655.1. NCBI lineage: Eukaryota > Metazoa > Chordata > Actinopteri > Synbranchiformes > Synbranchidae > Monopterus > Monopterus albus. Next base: position 388,126 of record NW_018127903.1, read on the forward strand.
TTTGGGTCTGAAGATACCATGTTAAATAATGTATGTAGTTAATATTAGAGATCCTTCTTAAGTACCTCGATCGGATCTTCCTAGATGAATCTTTTTATATGATAAAAATGTAACTACTGTGGCAGCAGCTGCAGTCTGTGCTGTGGTCAAGATGTGCACCACTAATGCCAATCAGAATTGAACAGTGAACACTTAACGGCTGGTGTTGATTCATTTTCACTTCAGGATAAGTTAAAAATGACAATATTGCATTTTAAGTTACAGAGAAACATTTACTTGAGTACATTTGAGCTGAAAATGTATGGTCACACTATGTGTACCGTATTATGTCAGTGTATGCGGCTCAGCATTAAATGATGGGCAGTGTTTTGTTTTTGTCTTAATTTTTTCTGCATGGTATGTTTGGATCTATTGTTGTCTGTCTGAACTGGCCTGTCAGTGCTGAGTGAGGCAAAACAACATACAAGCCAGCTAATGACACCATTCAGACTGTCAGTGCCCTGAGAAGCTACTGCATGCCACAAAAGGCTAGTTTCTGGAGTTTATGTAACAAAGACAGACTTGCATAAGAAAACTTAAACTTCTTATGGGTATTTTTAATACCTGTGTTACACTTGAGCCAGTGTTCACAGAAGGAGTCAAATACTGTTAAGTGACAGTATTACCAATAAGCCGATGGGTGCTACTGTAAACCTTCTGTCTGATAACTTACTGTACATGTTGAGAGGAAGCAAATATAGCCTGAATGTAGTGATGGTCTCTTGTTTTGAAAACTACTTTTTTTCCCAGCTCTGTCTAATAAACAAGGCTATGCTTTCTTTCATTGTAAATAATATTTGCACTGGCCATGTTGTCATTTTTTTTCTTTTACACTCTTTTGTCGTCATCTCTCAGCTGTACTTAGTCTTACTTCTCTTAACTCTTGATACGACAGCTATTAGACCAAGGTACGCCATCATTTTGGCTTTTCATATTGACCTTCATTAGAGTCATCTCTCATTTTATTAGATTAATTTTTATATAGCACATTTCAATACAGAAGGAACTTGTATGTAATGACAATATTAATATAGTAGTTCTAACATGGCTAGAGAAAATAAAATGGTATTTGAGAAGCAACCCAATTTGTGAAACTTTTTTCATTCTAGGGGAAACTGTTTCTTTCTTTCTTAATTTCATGTCTGTATTATAGATAGAGATGGGTCCTGTGCTTATGATATTTATATAACAATAATAAATAGTCTTCCTCTGTCTCAACAAAGAAAGCTGATATTTCCTGTCAACTGCAGTTTTAGTATTTCAACATTTGCATAATTGTGAAACACAACAGGGGGTGGACACCACTATATCAGACAGTGTTATAATTTAATGAAATAAAAAAAAAGCTGCCTTGCACCACAAATTGTCTTTGTGGATTAGAGAAAGGTAGTATTTGTATACTACAGTATACTGTTGTTCACAGCAGAACATGTTCTGTTCCCATGCTGTCCAACCTGTCCGTTTCTCACAAGGTAGGGTGATAATAGACTAAAGTGTTTACCATTTCATACCAACAGGCGGCGCTGTGGCCCAGGTTTAAGTCCATAAGCCCCGCCCCTCTGTCCATGCTACTCCAGTGTTCCTAGTGACCCATTCACTGACTCAGCGGAAATCTCTATTTTGTTTTATAAAGCATTACTGTAGAATCAGAATCGGCTTGATTAGCCAAGTGTGTTGGACACACGAGGAATTTGACTCCGGAACAGTGGCTCTCATTGTACATACACAATGTTCTTCCGTAAGGCAACGAGTAGACAAGTAAACAAAATAAAACTAAGAGAACAAAAAAGAATGAGCAAACAAGAAAAATGTGTGTACATTAGAGCAATAAAAAAAAATAAAGTATTTATAAATATAGAAATGTATACATACTCAGAGTTTAGGTTTGATTGGGAAAGCAACCTATCTCACTTTCAGATACTTTAGATTGGGAATAGACCCTCAAACACCATATAATTAAACTTCAGTGTTGCCACTTCAATGAACACAGTTTTCTAGTTCACGTTTCAGCTGCAGAACCACATTTTGTTTCCTGGTAAGTATGTTAGCTGTCTTCAGCAGAGGTAAATCACTGTCAAACCGATAATATATAAGCTGTGGCAACTGACATTCTGTGCAGCGACATAGTAGCTCCATACCAGCATACTGTATTAACACTCCAATTCCTACTATGTACATACTAAAATACAAGGACACTCTGTTATAAGACTCACTTAATTCCTGGGAAGAATACTTTAAAATAGGATTTAGACCTTCATGAAGTAAAATTATATTTATATAATATAGAGGTGAACTGTTAGTTAATTAAGATCTAGTATGTATAGTATAGTAACCTTGATCCTGAATTAGTAGGGCTTCTAAATAAGCTACTCTGACTACCACTACTACTACTAATAATAATAATATAATAAGAAGAAGTAGGATATCATTGCTCCTACGACCAATACATCCATGACATAATCATGAGTACCTCTAACCTTTAACGTATTTTTCTGATATATTTGAATGCGTCATCACTTCCTTCTCTCCAAGCCGCCCCTGCCTTCCTCTCGATGGGTCTGGGGGCTGACCGAAGCACAGACGACAAGCCAGTTCGCAAGAAAAACACCATGTGAAGTAAGGTGTATATATAAAAGGGACGCGGAAAGCAAACTTGCAAAGGTGAGAATATATCCATTTGTTCCACCACCACCACCGGGCCAGCGTATTTAACGGCCGGGCAGAGAGCGAATGGACAGCCGGAGAGGAGCAGGACACCGTCCTTTCCGAGCGTTCCCCTTGTGTCTGTGTCTGTCTGTCAATCATTGGGGGTGATAGAAGATTCACCGGGTGAACCTTTGACTTGTGAGTGTTTTTCTTTTTTATTTATTATTATTATTTTTACTCCTTGTGACGCGGCTTTTCTTAAGGTTTTATAAGCTAGTAAAAAGTGACTGGGAGCTTTTCGTGTGCCCAAGTTTAAAAGTTGTGTTGCTACGTGTCCTTGCAGGGACTGCGACTGTCAAAGTGGAGAAAAGTCACTGAAACAATAAAGAAAATCAATTTTAAAACGTCTGAGCTTACAACCTGTGTAACTTATAGCATATGCTGTCTTCCAGGTTCCTCTTTTGTAGGCGTTGGTGATTAGACCACCCAGTAGAGTGTAACGTTAAGGTAGTAGTGTTTATTTATGGTGAAGCAAGGTGGTGTGGAAGGAGCCACTTTGGCCAAAACAAGCCCACATATCAAAAGTAATGAAATCCTCCCACGTAACCCACCTTCTCGGTGTGGGCCAACTCACTCACCACACTTAATGAAAGTGTGGCAGTCTATTAGTAGAGCCAAGACAGCGCTGTTTCTGCCTAGGTTTTGAGTTAATATGATAAACACGTGGCTTACTGTTTGTCCCACTGCCAATTTTGATTGCCAATGTAAATGATGATCTTACAGCTGAGGAATGTGTGATGGTCTGTCCCGCTTTGACTCCAGTGCTTCCCCACATCTGTTTGATATTCAGTAGCTCTGAAATCAGGAAAGTATGAGAGCGAAGGAGGGAATGGACACGTCCCAGGTTGTTAAGAAGTACCTGAGGTCCAGTGTAGCCTTGTGATCGGTGTAATTTCCATTGTGCATAGCTCTTTATACTTACTCTAACAGGTGGGTTAGTAGCAGGGGAGCAAGAGCGGCCTGACCCTTTGGTGAGGAATGTGAGCCTGAGACAGGCTTATAAAGACGGATGCCTGGGGGATCATCCCATCACAGGGCTCCCATTGAGTCCATCTAATGCAGGCCACAGGCCATGATAGTATGAGCATCCAAAAGTAATGAGCATGGGAAGATGCGGAATAATCAGATGTAATTCACTGGAATAATTCAAGTAGAGGTTGATGAAACAGCTGCTGCTAGCCTTAGCTCATACTGTGACCTCTGTAAGTGACCCGGCCCTGGATGAGTCAGGGCGTGATTGTATATTGCTTTTGTTCATGAGCTGAAGAGGTTTATTGTGCTCCGGGCTAAAATGATGACTAATTGGCTTGACAAGACAGTTGTTGGTTTATGTGTGTCTGTGCACCCACCTTTGTGTATGTGAAGTACTGATACACACTCAGATGGAGTCACTCTAGGACATTTGTTGCAGTTTTGTACTTTTAACAATCACTTAAAAAAAAGGGTTGGTCACTTTTCAAATGGCCTTGAATTTGTGGAATCTTAAACTTGCTGACACCATGTGTATGAAGACGTATGATAACATGCGGTAATGCCATCACAGTTATACTGGGTGTTTCTGATTAAGAAAAGTGCCACTGAAGCTCTTTTTCTGCTGTGCCATTTCCTCTACTCCTGTTCGTTTGTGTGTGCAGGTGTGTGTCCACATTGTATATTTGTTTGTGTGTATGTTTGTCTGTGGCCTAGGTTCCCTTTGTGCTACTTTGTTCATTTGTGTGAAATAAAGGCAGTGCAGACTCCAGCTGGAATTTTCTCCTCCTTCCCTACTGTAATTGGTGCCATCTGTTTTGGCTGTGTTAACATAGTCTGAGGAATGTTGTGATTCATTATTCACAATCTCCTTCGTTACTGTGGACAGGAGAAGCTAGTGTCTCTCAGTTTAAACCAAACCAGCCAGGAGATACATTGACTGTTTGGGAGGAAATAGATTAAGTCTTTCTAGACGCATACCTGGAGGTCCACGAGTGAGATGTCTGGTGGTGCATTTCCCCAGAATCAGCCATTTTCTTCTTCCCCTCCTGCTGTTTTTAACTCATTTTATGTGCTTGTTTAGTATCTGCTTCCTCTTCTTTGACTTCTTCTATGTGTTCCAGCTTTCATTCACTCATTTGTTTCATCCCTTTACAATTTTAAGGGATGCTGTTTTAACAGCTTCTTCCTTATAATACCATTATGCTCACAACTAAACAGTCTTTTCAGGAAAATACAAATGTTTTTAATTATTTGATTCAAATAATTTTGCTAATAACAAACTTTCAATAAACAAACATACAGTAAGTATAACAACCACAATTTGAAAGTAATTTGTTTCACCAACTCCCATCAAAGTAACGTTTTATATGCGTAAATAGATGTGACACTGAATTGGAACAATAGGTTTTAGGCTTTGTGACGGTGGGTCTAAAGTTTTCTGAGGAACAAACATTCTCAGTGACTCCATTATTGGAATCCACATTCTGAATATATTTTATGTCTCTTGTCTCTTTCGCTTTTTCCTTTTCTCAGATAAAAGACACCTATACCATGCCGACCAGTGATGGCCCCAGCAACCTACCGGTCTTTGTGGCTCCTCCGCACGGCAATCACCAGAGGTCTCCAGGTTATGTACCTGGGCGGGTGGCTCCAGCTCGCTTGCCACCTCCTGCCAAAGCTCCACCTCCTCCACCGATAAAACCTCACGGTCCGCCGCCGGGCCGACAAGCTACCTTCAGCCTGTCAAGGGAGAGCCAGCGCAGGGAGCATGCTCTGAGCCTCCAGCAAAGAAAGAACACACTGATTTGCTTTGGAGTATCCATGGGTGCTTTCTTCCTCACACTTATCCTTGTCCTTTGTCTCACAAGTGGAGATGTATTAGATGGTCAGTATTACAAATTACTGATTGAAATGTGTTTTTTTTTGATAAACATCTCCATATAACCTATGACTTCTCAAGTTAGTGCACTGTTCCTTGCTGTATTACTGTCTCTTTATCTCTTTTTTTTGTTATCCCTGTCTCATTTGTTATCGATTGGTCATGTCTGCAGAGAATTGTCCAGACCACAACCCATCTCTTAGTACCTGGAACCCAGGCCACAAACCAGAGAAGGCTGTTGTTGTCAGGAGGGGCAATTTGTTTAGACTGGACTCTTCTGCTACCTTTCGTTCACTAACCATTCAGTCGGGAGGTAATCACATCATGTTGAGTATCATTTTGAGTTGTGACTCTGATGGATTCACATTTATTGAATATGATAATTGACAGTGTTTAGCAGGTTCACTTTATGGACTTTTGGATGTAATGTACAGCAGGGAGGAGCTCATGCTTGTCTTTCTCTGACTTGTCACAGGTCAGGTAGTTTTTGCAGACAATGCTGACGGCTCTAAAAACATAACCTTGAGAACTCATCACATCCTTATAGAAGAAGGTGGAGCCTTTCACATCGGTGCTCCCAAATGTCGCTACCGTTCTCATGCCACTATTGCCCTTGTGGGACGCTCTGACAACACAGCCGTCCCTGAGATCCCTGGCCTGGGCCGCAAATTCATCGGCGTTAAAAGTGGCGGAACTCTGGAGCTGCATGGTACAGAGAGAGTTTCCTGGTCTCTGCTGACCCGAAGCATCCCTGCCACTGGGCTGGCCACAGGGGGTCATGTCTTCCAGCGGAACTTCAGCAGAGGCATCAACCTGCGCGTGGTGGACCAGGACACAACTGCCATGCTCGTCCAGGAACGCTATGACACACACGAGTCCCGTAATGACAGTCGAAGACTCACCCAGCTGCTGCAGTCCCTGCCGGCAGGCCGTATTGTTGCACTGGCTGTAGGCGACTCGGCTGTCAAAAGTCTTCTGGACGAAACCAAGAAGGCCATTAAAGAGAAGCTTGGCAGCAACTTTGTCTATGACCTTAAATACAGGTAAATATTGCCAATTCATAAGCAGTGTTTAAAAAAATTTATTACACATAAATGAGCATGCATATTGATTCTCTTGATGTTGCTGTGGTGAGTGTGTTTGCTTTCAAACTCTGACAAAAAGCATGAGTAGGTTTGTGGATCAGCTTTGTTGCAGAACGTGCCAGCTCTTGCAGTTTGTACTGGATTTCCATGGCTGTGTGTTGGCTGCGTAAATCCTTTGGAGTGTTTTATTTGTTCTTGGCCCCCTGGGGCTGATAAAGAAGGTTAATGTGTTTTTACTTAACCACTCGAGTAATTCCTCTTACCTTTGAAGTTTCAATACTTAGACCAGCATTTTGTTCCATGCCTATCCTCCCTGGAACAATGTCTGTTTATTTTGATTTGGGATGTTCCTTTATGTCCCTAGTTATTCAGTTTCCTGTTTCGCCTACGTTTTTGATACGTTGTGCTCTGCCAGGAAAGGAAGCACAAACATGGGGCTAATGGGGTTATGGTCAGAGAGTTTCTGAGCATTATATTTATTTCCTCAAAATAACAAATACTGGAATTTTGATGCAGGGTGTGCCCTGTCCACATGGCTTAATGCTTTTATTAAGCTCATCAGGTGAAAGATTTTAGCTTTACATAAGATTAGATCTTTTGTTACTGTCATTCAAACACACATATGCACGTTTCTTTCAGTGGAGAGTCTGAGTGCAGCTTTTCACTCCAAGTTGCTCATAGCTCAGACTTGTTCTGGTCCTCAGTTGATTGAAAAGCCAAGTGCTATTCAGTGTCACATTTTGCCTCTGGGGGTGGGTGACAAGGCAGATCCCCTCAAATCCACAGCCCAGTGGCTGTTGTCTGTTGAATCAGACAACAGAGCCCTCTGTATGTTCAGATGTATATGGTCTTGTATTTAGTAGGGCTGGACCCAAATAGTTGAATGTTGTCAGATTTTCATTCAGTGGGTAGGTAATTGGTTTTCAGTTTTAGTATTTGAGACAGCAGGAAATTTCAGTGCAGTATGAACAAAGCCTCTTGCTTTGTATTGCTTTTTTAAAGCCATTTACAAGACGTTAGGCTAACTGAATTGAACTCTGCAGCAGGCTGTGGCCTAGCCTGCTGCAGAAGGTGATTGTCACTAGGTTTCTCATGGCCATTTTTATCTGAAAGCTGAACCCGTTTTCTTCTGCTGTACTAGAGACCGGACTTGCCAGCATGATGTTTGGAGTGTCCAAGGCTGCAAGTTGCAGCACACCCTCAAAAGCACACCCCGTCCCTTTCACCATCCACACCCTCAGGCTGATCCGCTCAAATAATAATAAACTTCTCCTTCATATTTAGTCATTGCAATCTCATTTAAACATCATTTTGTAACATTACTGCTTCATACTGAAAGATGGGGTTTAGCAGAATAAGAAGGAATTGCTTGCAACAAAAATATAAAGTTGGACTTGAAGTTTTGGACCTGGCAGGTAGACCCATCATTCCTCTGAACTGTATGAACACCCTTCCAGGAATATTCTGTCCTCATTTTCATAATCCCTTGACTTCTCTGACTACCTTTAGTTTTCTGCCTCTTTTTCTTTTATTTTATTATTGTATACACGTACAATATATGTATGTATTTGCATTCACTGATACTCAGCTGAGAGAGAGAATGTGCCAGTGGGAGCCAGGTAGGGGATGAAACAAATGATGGTAGTAATGAACCGTGATTTTCAGCCTCCAAAGGATGCCTAATGCCAATGAAGGCCTAAAACTCGATCATTTGTCGTTCTTTGATAAGGATGTGTGAAACTTGTCGCTGGAATGTCTCAAACTGACTTCCTCTCCTTACTGTCTCTTTCCCACTTCTCTCTACATCCCTCTGGTTTCTCCAGACAGGCATGGGCTTTGGTCTCAGTGATAGGCGGTGGTAATGGGTCATGCTCAGAAGATGTTAGGGAACATGAAAACCATGACACAGGGGGGAGAGCACTAGCAAGACGCAACTTCACCACCGTGGACGGAGTGCGCTTCTCGGTCACCGCCTACAGCGAGTGGAAGAATGGTAAGGAACGGTTTATGACTGAATCAGTTCAAAGTTGTTTGAACATACAATCTTGATAGTAAGTCAAAATTATAACACTGCTTTACCATTTGTTAGAGTGCTTGCTTTGTGCCTCCTATTATTTGTGTAGGAGGCCTATGTTTGAGACTATTTGTCTGTAGTTACAGTAACAGACTTCAGTATCTGGTGAACGAACAGGTTTGGAGAATGATTTGAGTTGTTTTAATTTGCTGCATGTTTCTTTCTACATCCCCCCCCCCAGGTTCCCCCATCTCAGGCTTCCAAGTCTGTGGACCAGGTGGTGCTTAACCTACAAGATGAAGTACAACCGACCTGGAAACCTGGGGATCAGATTGTAGTTGCCAGTACAGACTACTCCATGCATCAGGCTGAAGAGTTTACACTGTTGCCCTGCCCTCACTGCAACAGCAGGCAGGTCAGGATACAAGGTGAGAGAGAGGGAAAATTGGTTTGGTTTCCTGGGCTGCAAACAAAAACTGACTTTCTGTGTGGTTGTTTGTCCTCTGTTGGTCTACTGATATCTTGTGTGCCTGTGGCTTGTTATTTGATCCAAGGCTTGTAGTGCAGGTACCATTTTGAGCAGCACAGTAAAATATGTAGATGGTCAGAAAGAAAAAAGGAGACCAGAGCTATAGAAAGTTTGGTGCATATTACACAGCTTGTGTGAAGACTAATGACCAGTGCAGAGCAGAGAAAGACCATAAAGATGTTACAAAAATTCTTCCTTGTAGTCAGTACTGAGCCTGAGGTCCAGAAAGATCCTGTGTCCTGTTCAGCTGTTATGGTAATGTAATGTTTTTAGAGGGACTAGAAAGTTTATGTTTTGTTAGTAACCCCATCTTATAATAATAGTGGTGGTATAGATTTGAATGCATTGCCTCTGCTTCACATCCTTCTTCTGTCATCTGCTCCTCTAATGTGGTCCATCTCTCCATCTAACATATTTCCTGATTTCATTCTGTTATTGTCAGCAAACGCCCACTCCCTTCCTGCAGAGGATGGTGGATTAGTGTGTGTTTGTGTTGCTGCTGTGAGGAAGGGTTGAGCGGCCGAAGTACTGCTAGTTGTTAACAGTCAGTCGCACTCTGTGTGCAACGGTACTCTCTGGACCGTTGAACCAGCTGATTATTTTATTTTGTATATTTGATTGCATTTGCATATATGTGTCTTATTTTGCGTGTACTTAGTTTTTTTGTGTGTGCTGGTAGTGGTACTACTGGTGGTTGACAGTTATTTTAGTGAAAAGGTGCAAGTTTCTGTATGACTTGTGCGACCTCAGAAAGGTTACACAGGAATTTGAAACTCAATTGTGTTGCTGTGTCATTCTAAACTAAAGGCTTCTTTCAGCATTTGTTTTCTTCAGCCTTCTTTGGATGAGTGGAGTGATTGACGTTTGAGTTCATACAAATAATGTCCTGTATCTTTTCCAGAGTTTGCCCAATCATTTGCCTTTTTTTTTTTTTAGTATTGACTTAGTGGTAGCAAATGACCAAGAATGTACCTGTCTGTGCTGCCCAGGGAAGCCTCAGTATAGCCATGTTGGAGAGATCATAGATGGAGTCGACATGCGTGCTGAAGTGGCTCTGCTCTCCAGAAACATTCTCATCTATGGAGAAATGGAAAAATCCTGCTACGGAAACAACCTGTGCCAGTTCTACAACCACGACACCTATGGAGGCCACATCAAGGTGTGTCGTGTGTGTGTGTGTGTGTGTGTTTATGTTAAGTTTACAACACTAGGCCTTATTTAAATGTTGCATTTTGTCTGTTATTTCCTGATCTATGCATGGCGTGTTTCAGAATGACTAGACATTGTCATTAAAGGTCACTGAGTTAGCAGTAATATATGTGACACTTTTCGTACTGCACAGTTTAAGTGTGCATGCATTCTATATTTATATGCCATTATGAGAGGGATTATTCATGTTTCCGGTTTAGTTGAGAACCCCTGCTCACGTTCTACTCTCATCACTCTCTTCCTCTGTATGTTTAATTTTTATGGTGTCAGCTATAGCCACGGCCAGAGGCATTATGTTCTTGCGTTGTCTGTCCATCTGTGCTTCCTTCTGTCTGTCCATATGTCCATCTAGCCTGTTGTTGTCAATGCAATAAGTCAGGAATAGTTTGAGATAACTTCTTCACATTTGGCACAAGTGTCCACTTGGACTCAGGGACAAACTGACTTAGTTTTGTTGGTCAAAGGTCAGTGCCCTTACATCTGTCCCTTTTCTATGAATTTGGCTGGTTGGCAGAGGCATACATCCACAAAGTGGTAACTCAGGTTATGAATGACATATTCATCAGAAGACCTCCATCCATTCATTATCCATCCATTATCTTTATCGCTTATCCTGTAGAGGGTCGCAGGGAAGCTGGAGCCAATCCCAGTTGACATCTTGTGAGAGGCTGGGTACTGTACACCCTGAACTGGTCACCAGCCTATCACAGGGCTAACACATAGAGAAAGGCAACCACTCGCATTCACATCTCCCGTCAATTTAGAGTCATCAATTAACATAACCTGCATGTCCCTGGCCTATGAGAGGAAGCCACAGTACCTGGAGGAAACCCACACAGGCACAGAGAGGCATGTAGACTCTACACAGAATGCTCCCATTTGGCCATGAGCTTTTAATCTGGAACGTTCCTGAACAAACAGTGAGGATGGAATGTTCTTTTTTTCTATTGTGTAAAAAAATGTTTTTTTACCACATTAACTGTTTCCAACAAAAACACATATTACACAATCACACAATCTACCTCAAATATGTTTGAACTTCCCAGCACCAAAATCACAGCAACAACAGAGCCACCTCACACACAGCACAACACGGCACATTATCCTCAACAGTTTTTACACTACTCCAACCTGGACTTTGACAAGATGCCAGATATTTTATGTCAGTCTTTTGTATGAATATCTACGCTGTATATGCATGCAGATCCCATGCATATGTGTGTTTGTATGATGCACAGTATACTGTACAGTAGGTGTTTGTCCTTGGGTATCATGGCAGTGCTTACACTGTTATTTATTGTAAGTTAGCGTAACGAGGGATCTGATTGGTATGTATTTCTGTGTGTGTGTGTGTCTCAAGTGGGTGAGTTACAGTGAACTGGAAAGATTGGCCAATACTTCTTTAACAGTAACCAGACTGCATGGATTATGCCATACTCAGAAAAAGACCTCGTAGAGAGCAGTGCACTGCAAATTTGTATTGGATCATTTGTTGACATTTATGTTGACTTTATTTACTTCCTAATCCATTTTTGTTTTGTATGTATGCATTTCTATGTCTGTTTATCTTTTAATTATGTGTATAACTCGCATCTCTTATTCATAAAGAGGAATATTAGTGGTTTCGGAGCAGTTTGACTCACTGGAACATGGTGCCAACACAGCTGTATTTCATATCCCACTGGGGTCATAAGCAAACAGAATCATGCTGTGGACATAAGCCTGTAATTAGACCAGAGTTGGTAGACAGTTAGCCCATTTTTATGGCATAATATGAACCTTGTGTCGCCTGCGACAGGGCCACTTTAAAATCACCTTCTCTTCTGTGACTTAGCCTCTACTCTAACCTTTCATTGTCCTCTTTCTCTAACATCAGATCCTTGGTAACTTCTCATCAGTGCATCTGTCCCATGTGGAGCTGAAGAACATGGGTCAGCAGAGAGAGAAGGGCCGCTACCCCCTTCACTTTCACATGTGTGGAGATGTTGACCAGAGGGGAGGCTACTTGGAGCCCACCTATGTGGACGGACTCTCCATACACCACAGCTTCTCCCGCTGTCTCACGGTCCACGCCACCAATGGTCTGCTGGTTAGTGTTGGGTGGGGTGTTGAGTAAGTCTATTGTGTTGGTAAGGCTATAGAAACAGCAGATGTAGATGCCAGTGGACGAGGAAGTACTCAGATCCTTTACTTAAGTAAAAGTACTAATACAACATTGTGCAAGCAGCATTTCAGTCCTGTATCGAAGATACATCTAATTTTTAATTCTTTTAAATAAGGCTGAAACGAATGAGTTTTCATTATGGATTAATACGTAGACTTTTGACTCGATTAATCGCTTGGTTGTTTGGCTTAAAAACTTTAGAAAATAGTGAGAAATAGCATTACACTTACCCAGAGCCCAGGTGTGTTCGGATTGTTTTGCTTTCTCTGTTCATTATTATTCACTTGGTCTAAGGAAAAGCAGCAGATTCTCACTTCTGAGAAGCCAGGACCATGAAATGTTAAAATTTCAAACATTTAATGAAACTGTTATTATAATAGTTTGAATTTTCTGTTGATTTACTAATTGTTTAATCAGCTATCATTTCAGCTTTATATACTATTAGAGAGTTTAATATATAACAGAATATATTTAATAAGATCTTTGTTTTGTGCGTAAAGTCTTGATTGATAAAGTAACTTCTAACTAAAGCAGTCAGATAAATGTAATGCAGTAAAAAGTACAATAATTCCAGCTGAACTGTAGTGGAGTAGAAGTATAAAGGTAATAAGGAATGGAAAATACTCAAATTTGGACTTAATGACACCAGTTGAGTGAATGTTCTCTGTTCCATTCCGCCTCTGGTAGACACAGACAGCTCCCACAGTACCATGTGAGCAAGTCATGTTTTGATGTCAAACAATGATGGGTTAAGTTTTGTCCTTGAGAGCACATGATTGAAATCATTCTTCCTAGATGGATCAAGGAAATGGAATTAACAGAGTTCAAGATAACATTGTTTGACTGCCATTGTTCCCATTTCCCTTTTGGCTTATGGTCATGTGAATATTCTCTTGTGCCTCATTTTTATACCTTCATGTCATCAATGGCCATGGCCGGTGCATTATGTTTTGGTGTGGTTCGTCAGTCCATCTGGCCCATTTGTGTGAAGGCGATTTCTCAAACGCCTTGAGAGAGTTTCTTCAAATTTGGCACAAGTGTCCACTTTGACTCAGGGATACACTGATTTAGATTTTGGCAGTCAAGGGCTAAGGTCACTGTATCCTCACCTTTGTCCCATTCATGTGAATCTATCAGATTAGTGGAGGCATACAACTGTAGCTCTCTTGATGTCATCCCTTACTACATAGCTTTAGCAAGATTTAATTGGACTTAGTAGAAAACAGTTTGAGGTATTGTAAGTATTTATGGCAGCAGGCATCCAGCAGTTGCAACATACTATGTTTTTCTGCATGTTGTTGATGATTCCTGCATGGACTGAGTGTCCTGGCCTCTGTTTACCAAAAGTTTCTGCATATTTCCATTAGGTGTAAACTACCTCTTCCTTGAAAAAGGAGACTATCATGAATGGGACATTGTGGTGTACTATATTTATTTTTCTCTCCTGCCAGTGACTGTAGTAAATGTCTGTCTGTGCTGTTAATTATTATTATTATTTTTTGTACCTTGTGGTTTTATTTCTTTGACCCAGGTGAAGAACACTGTGGGTTATGACACCTTGGGTCACTGTTTTTTCCTTGAGGATGGGATTGAGCAGCGTAACACTTTATTCCACAACCTTGGCCTGCTGACTCGACCCGGGACTCTGCTGCCCACTGACCGCAATGAAACTCTCTGTACCAGCATCAAGGACAAAGTCCACAAGGGCTACACTCCCTCACCCAGCACAGAGTGCAAGTAAGAGATTAGGAAGTTATGTCTCTGATGTGAGTACAGAGCAGACTGATAAAGGATATCAGGTTCTGTACTCCTATCAAGAACTTGTATTTGAGTAGTTACATTTCATTGCATTGCTCACCAACCACTGCAAGTGAGGGAGCTAGGGTAAGGAATCAGTTTTTTTCACTTTTTAAAATTGTACACTTATGTTATTAGTTGGGCGGCATGGTGGAGAAGTGGTTAATGCTGTCGCCTCACTGCTCACTGTGCGGAGTTTGCATATTTTCCCTGTGCATGTGTGGGTGGCTGTGGGTAGAGCGGTCGTTTCCCAACTGGAAGGTTGGAGGTGGGAATCACTTGCACTTGCCCTGAGAGTTGTGAATAAGCTAACATCTGGTCTCTAAAGTAGCTTGACATTCAGTAAGGAAATATAAAAGGTACCGATCACTAATCTTGTTTTTGAAAATGGTGAATAGTGGGCCCAACTTAACACATAATTTGTGCCACTTTTAAATGTATTCATGTCAGAATACTGTACATCTTTGATCTGGAGTCGGTGTGGAAAGCCTGTTGAGACAGTGCAGACATACTTTTGAGAGAAGACAAATGGTCAATGTCCATGTGCGAGAAAGAGATTGTAGCTGGTTATGTTGTGCGAAAGAGATATCGTCAGAGTATTCTTATCCATGCAATAACAACCTCTCCTCTTCATGGGATGTTTTTATATTGTACCAGGCACAAAAACAATTTCTTTGAAAGGGAGGCAGCAGCATTTGTTTCAAGGAGTTTCTGTGTGTGTGTATTTTGGCAGAACTGAACCCATCCCGTGTTTATGTTGGAGAGGTGGATTACTCTGGGAAACTTCACAGGATTCTAGCTTCTGCTTATTGGTCATAGTCTCTGATATGGCAAGGTACTGTCCTGTTAAAATCTCAGGGTGTTTTTTCTTTTTTTTCCAGGGCAGTCTCAACGTTCTGGATTTCCAACCCCAACAACAACCTCATCAGCAATGCAGCAGCTGGTTCTCAGGTAATAACATCAGATATCATCAGGAGACAGCTGCAAAAAAGTTTTAACCAAATAATTAAGAAAAGAAACGGTGAACAACAAGACAAATGTCTTATTGATATATTATGTGGCTTTGGTGTCCCTGAACTTTACATAATAAAAATGAAATCTTTTCATGCTCATAACAATCATCCACCCATCAATAAAATGGGTTTTAACAGGCTTTAAAAAAGGGGGGGTGTCAATACCGAGTGAGACCTTTTTAATATTTGAAAGTAGATGAGAATCTCACATTCCCTCTTCTTTTTTCATTTCAGCACAAACAATGTGGAGGTCCATAGGGGTGGGCTATGCAGTATACTACTGTACTTATTGATGGGGGATATGATCCACTGAGCTCATATGAACTTCTACACCTGCTTTATTTTTGCTTGTGGGACTTTACAGTCATGAGAATAGTCTGACATTCTGCCCTGTCCTTTGTATTATTTTTGTAAATTACTGGTTGTGGATTGGAGTGTGTATGTACCCAGATAATGAAATTCCTGATGTAGTCCAATTCTACCACAAACATGATTTGTCTTGTTTATCACCTTATTTCTCTCCTCTTCCTTTTTCTTTCAGGACGCTGGCATATGGTTTGTGTTCCACAACTCTTCCACTGGCGACTCTCATGGGCTGGTACCAGAGACCAAGGCTGAGCTCACTCCCCTGGGAATTTTTTACAACAACCGTGTACATTCCAACTTCAAGGTATCATCAGTGTTGCTTATCAGAGCTTTCTCTCCCATATTCAGCACAGTACCAGGCTGTGCCAGACCTCTTTGTGCTGTCTCTTTCTCTCTCTCTGTTTTTAGAGATGAGAGAAATGTATAACTTGTAAAGAGGACTTCACATACAGTAATCCTCTGCTTGCTTACTTGGTTCTTTTCAAAAAGGGGCATGGATATACACAGGCTCTCTAATAGTGCTCTATATAGTGACAGAAGTTGGGCAGGTGAACTGTAAGTTCTTTGTCCAATCTGACCACAGCAGCCTCTCTAAAGAGGAAGGAGCCCCAAGGTTAAAGATGCTTTTACCAAGTCAGAGCACAGGTTTCCATATACATAGGTCACTCACAAGCACACAGACGTATTACACTTTTCCTTTTCTTTATTTTACAATGTATTTTTTAAACATACAAATCTAATCCATATGTTGGGAGTATGTGTGTTTATTATATGTTCATATATGTGATAAATTATTCACAGGAGTGAATGTGCAGCAATGCCTATGTAAGTCTGTTAGTCCTGTTTACGTCAGTCCAACCAAAATGGACCTGAGGCCTATCTTAGACCACAGCTTTGGAGAAAACATGGGGTTTTACGACAATAATACTTTCATCTTCCTAGGCAGGACTGTTCATTGATAAACGGGTGAAGACAACCAATGCCAACGCTGCTGACCCCCGGGAATACCTGTGTCTAGACAACAGTGCCAGGTGTGTGTATATGTGTGTGCATTTTACATTTTGAGAAGTATACACTGTTTCCTTTATACTGTGTAAAGAGATATAAGTGAATTTTTAAAAATGATTTTAGACATCTGAACTAGTTATGGGTAAGGATTTACAACTGACTAGTACTGTACATTTGCACAAAGCCTACACTGTATCTATGCAGTATTAGAGGGTCTACAGTGGGTAATCGTATGCTTTATGGTGTACAGTTAAACTGTTTAAATATTAAGGTATTTGTGGTTTACTAATGTATTTGTCTAATGCCACTGTCAATAACTGTTTATAAATCATGTTATTTAGAGCCTCCTACTATATCTTTACTAGGATTTGGTCATTGACTGGGATAGATAGGTGGCTTTATACTCATAGCATTTTAGTGGAACCTCTTCCAGGTTTGTGTTGACAGAGAAAACAAGGCCTTACAGATAGTTTCCACTCTGCAGCTGCTCCCTATCCAAATACAGCCCTCAACTAGATGGGGAAAAAAAATTTGTGTCCGCTGAGAGTGCAGACTGTGTGTGTGTGCGTGCGCCTTTGTATCGCTTACATCATGAGGACCAAAACCTCACACTCGCACTGTGGGGACTCAGCCATCCTTGTGGGCACCAGAAGCTAGTCCCCACAAGGAAAGCACTGAATTTTAGGGTGGCAACATGGTTTAAGGTTAGGATGAGGTTAGGTGTCAGGCAAGTAATGGTTATGGTTATGGTTAAGGTTAGGATAAGTCCACAGGAAATGAATGTAAGTCAATGTAAAGTCCCCACAAAGAATGAAAACACAGTGTGTGTGTGTGTGTATGTGTAGATAAACATGTGTGCAGTGGTATGAGAGGGAGAATTAAGAATTGTAAAATGTGTATATATAACAGCCATATTTCCATTAAATCTGTGCATATTCATACTATCTTGAGCATAAATACTGATGTTTAATGTGAACTTTGACTTCAGTCGAGGACAACAGATAAGGTGAGAAAAGCTCTATCCTCTTTTCAAAATGACAAAAATAATTATTGCTTGCTTTTGGCTTTTTACATGAGATATTTCCTAAAGGGGAAGATTGGCATAAAAACATAGATGCTCCCAAGAGAGAGAAACCTTTTCATATTTAATGATAGCATGTACACATTTGCAGTGCTAGTTGTAGTCTTCAGCAGTGGGGCATTAGACTTTAGTTTAGTTATAAATTATCTCAGTGCACAGTATGACTGTGTTTATCAGTTCCCTTAGCTGCTCTTAACCCCCCAAAATTAAGTTTAAATCATTCTCATGTGTGCTTGTATTTTGTCCTGTGCATTGACTTTCAAGAAATTAGGAGATGAATAGGTTTGACATTGTGATAAGGGAAATGAATGTATTGAATTGAACGGCACAAAGACAATAATAGAAATGTGTGCCTTTGACGTTTTTTTCCTCTTTTCCCAGATTCCGACCACACCAGAATGCTGACCCTAGCCGTCCTCGGGTGGCAGCCGTCATCGACACTCTGATCTCCTTCAAGAACAATGACTTGGGAGCATGGATACGCGGTGGTGACATCATCATCCAGAACTCGGGGTGAGACAGCCCATAGGTTGTGATGACTGATGTCATGTCTTCAGTAGAACTGAAGACTTGGGTGTTTCTGATGAAACATTCTAGGATGGTGTTATCACACAACCTAATCTGAGATGATGAATATTGGTGCTGGCAGAATGATGCAATTCCACTGCAAATTACTGCAAATTATTAAGATGATAACATATGTGTTTTGTTTTTAACTCTGAACAGCTTTGCTGACAATGGAGTGGGATTATCTTTTGCCAGGTGTGTAATTATGTAAACCTCTCTTCTCTTGGCAATCTTATGATTTCATTCAGCCATATTTGCTTTTCATGTCTCTGTGCCAGATACCATTTTTAGTGATAGTTACTGACTATATTTCTGACCATATTCTGGTCACAAGCATCCCTTTCTTGCTTTACACAGAGCATATTTTTTCTTCTTCTTTTGCTCCTTAAAAGCACAAATGATTGTAAATGTGTTTACATGTGATATACTGTATCATATATGTGTACATGAATGATATTAATGCCCTTCTTGTACCCTCATTATTCTCCAGTGATGGCAGCTACCCTAAGGATGAAGGCTCCAGCCAGGAGGTGACGCAGTCTCTGTTTGTGGGTGAGAGCCAAAACAGAGGAACCATTGGAGGACAGAATAAATACTCGGGACTAGGAGGTGCTGATGGAAAGATGAGGACGCTGCCTAGAAACAGGTGGGGGATAAGTTAATTAAGGGAGAAAACATCTACAGACTGGTGACAAATTAAAGAAAGAACCTGAATAAATGAGTGGCCTCTTCCAGGATGACAGTGCTTCCATCCATAGGGCAATAGGGCTCACTGAACGGTTTGAGAATGAAAATGACATGAATCATATGCTATGGCCTTCATGGACACCAGATGTCAACCCAACTGGTCACCTGTGTTAGACACTGATGTTCACCACCATCATCAAAACACCAAATGAGGGAAGATCTTTTGGAAGAGCAGTGTTAATCCCTCCTCTAGAGTCCAGAGACTTGTTGTTGTTCTGGTACTAAGATCCTTAATGTTGGCTTTTCCCCTTATTTTCTTTTCATCTGTATATGAGGAATTGACAGAGAAGTCAAAATCCATTTTCTCAGGAATTGCAGGGAATGGTTTTGGAGAAGTTGGCAAAGAAAAATATGCTGGGAAAAATAAACAAGGAAGAGTGAGTGCCAGTGAGCCAGTCAGGTAGTTACATGGACGGTAGGTGGAAAGGAAGTTTTGTTTTGACTGACTTCCCAGCTGTTAAATTAAAAACTGACAGAAAATTTTAACATAATTTTGTACTTTACAGCAACAGACGTTTTTTTAAACATGCTCCCACTGAGAGATAAACTGAAGAAGTCCAAAGATCAAAAGTGTGTCAGTTTTCCTCTACTTGGGCCTCACTGATGGTGCCTTCAGCAGAAGTTTAGTCTTTCCAGGTTGTAACACGAGAGCTGAGCTTGCTTTCTTTCTCCTTTTCTGTCATTACAGTCAGTGTTATACAAGAGGAGAGCAACATAAACAAGAGACTGGCAAATAGCTATGTGGGTTTTTTTGGGGTGGGGTTGTTCTTTCCCAGTCCCAAGAACTAGGGTTTATGACCACTGCCACCAGTGTGTATAACTATACAACCGTTTTGCAAGCTCCCTGACCGCACCGTAACTTCTGGCTCACTCGGTTTGCCTCCCATCATCATGGTTACTGCCAGAGCTGCTCACAGGCTTTGTTCATGCCAAAAAGAAGACACTTCCACTAGTATGGATGGAAAAATTGGTGCTTTAATTAAATAGCAAGTTTAGTAAGGTTTTATTAATAGCAGTTAAATAAGATGGCCAAGTCTGATTTATTTATTTGTGTGAGCTTTGCTGCACCCACATTATGAAATAAAACCAAATTCAACTGTGGCTCTTTGTTTAAGCAAATAAAAACTTCAACCTCAACAGGAGAAAGCGATTATATTTATTATTGAATTAGTTTTCAAGATCATCTTATTAACTTATCCAACTTTTCCCATGTGTACAATTATTTTTTTATTTGTCGCACGCTATTAGAATATGTTTTTTTTTTCAGTTCTTTTTAATAAGTTTGTTTTTCTTATAAACGTATGCTAAAATAACATTTTCTGCAGCTCTAAAGTCACTATAATGTCCACATTACTAATGTTAACATAGCTGGAGTCATTTTGGAAAAACCCTTGGAACTGTAACATTGATTCAAGACCCATAGGGCCAAGAGTAATGGATCATGTCATGTCTGAGGCAGCTGATGTCCTGCTCCCTGCTGATCTCATGGCCTAGCTTAATCATTTTGCAGTTTTTAACATGTCCCACTGAAACCCTTGTTTCAGTTTGGGGTTTTATCCAGTCCATGACTAAAACCTTGGGTCATCCATTTGATTGATATTTCTTTGACTCGGTTTACTTCATTCATTCTGTGCTACTCATTTATTGCTGTCAGTTTAGAATTTATCATGGGCTATTCCTTCTCCCTCTTCACTGTAGGACGTTCCCTATCCGAGGTTTCCAGATCTATGATGGTCCAGTGCGGCTTAAACGGAGTACATTTACTCGGTTTGTCCCCACACCAGAGCGTTATACCAGCTCAGTGGGATTCACCCTGAAGAACACCTGGCAGCTCTCCCCACAAAACAACCTGTCCCAGCTCAGCTTCCACTCCACCGTGAGTAAAAGTATATAGATTTGAAAATACTTGGCTTGAGACAGCATAAGCAGATTGTACAGTTGAGTGTGTTGTAAATATGCATGGCCTGTGTCAATATTAAAATTACTTTGACAAATTAACATGATGGGTTGTAGGCCCAAATACAATTACCCCTGGGAAACAGTCCACCACTAGATTTCAAATATGTATACTGGTTTTTAGCATATAGTGCCATATTTTTGTTATAATCTGGTCTCAATCTATTAGTGGTTTATAAAAACTATTGACCACTTCCAGCTTGCCTGGTCTGATGTAAGTTCGTGTGACATTATACAGTAAATACCATCATATGACTAATTGTGCTGTTTCAGCGTTGTATTTTCATCCATCCTGTGTTTCGCTCTTCTCTTCCTTCCTCTTTATTTGTGTTGCTTCTTAGTGGGGTTTTTTTCCTACAAATTCACTGCTATTAGAAATACAGTAGTTGTGAACAGTCTTTGAATTGAGATATTTTTTTAGAATGTATTTTATGTATAACCATCCCAGCTTACTGATTAGATCAGGTCAGGGTGGTGGAGCTGGCAGTTAATGAAACATCAGTTTGAACAGATAAAAGGAGAAGAAGAGAGGACCTGGTTCAGAGTGAGGCCTAGATTGTAAGTCACTAGTGCCCTCTTGTGGTGGTACAGTACAGTGCAGCCTTGTTTTTGATGTGACATTTAACTAGGTTACTGGTCCTTTAGAGGTACTGGATGGTTGATAATCTTAGAAAAAACCATGCACACAAGAGTGAAATACATGTAATATAAGACAACCTCTTTCAGTGTCAGAATATTTTGGCTATGCCTAGTCCTGCCTTGCTTGTAAAAACCTTTTATTTTGGAGTTCTTGTAAAGCAGCAAAGCTGTATTATGTTGAATTGAGAAATAACTGAGTAAATAGCAGCTGTATTGGAGAGAACATACAAACATTTACCAAAGATGGCGCTTAAGCAAAGCAATAATACTTTGATAAGTGGCACTATATTCTATATTTGCCATTCATAACACTCTTCATAACATGCTTTTCTAATGGCATCCTCAGGTGGATCTGCGGGCATTCTTTGGCCGCCCTGGGCAGTGGTTTGAAGAAAACGACCTGGACGGTGACAAAAACTCTATCTTTCACGATGTTGATGGCTCAGTAACAGGCTACAGAGACACTTATGTCGGCAGAGCAGACAACTACTTGATCCAGCATCCTGGCTGTGTGAACATGTCTAAGTGGAATGGAGTGATCTGCAGTGGCCGCTACTCTCAGGTACAGCGTGTCAGGGTGTCACTATGAAATATTGGGTGTGAAGCGAGATGCAGGAGACGACGATTTGAAAAAAGCCTATCGTAAATTAGCGCTGAAATGTCATCCAGATAAAAATCTGGACAGTGCTGAGGAGGCAGCAGAGCAGTTCAAGCTGATTCAGGCAGCCTATGATGTCCTAAGTGATCCACAGGAGAGAGCTTGGTATGACAATCACAGAGAGGCCCTGCTGAAAGGAGGACTGAGTGGAGATTATGAAGATGATAGCATTGATCTTCTCCGTGTCAGGTTATTCTTTTGTTCTGTTTCTTATGTAAACCTAGACCCTTACTTATCCTCTTTTCCTTCAGGTGTACATTCAGACTCGGGGAGCCCCCAGCCTTACTTTGTCCATCAGCAGAGATGAGTACTCTGCTGCTCCCCTGGTACTAAGGGGGATTAACAGCCAGGCGGCACTGTCTCAGCAGTACCAGCCCGTCCTGATGATGAGCAAGAGCTACACTTTGCACTGGAGTGGACCTGCACCCAGAGAGATTGTCCTATCTCTCATCAACTTTGATAAGTGAGTAACATGAGTAGGCAGTGTGTATGTTGTTGCTGCTTAAAGTGCCTTAGATTTTGTGTTATTTATCTACTTTATATTTCATTTGTGTTTTGTGGCATTCATGTGGACAGCAAAGTAAGAATTTCATTGTACAGGGAAACACGTTTCCTAACTGTGCATATGACAAAATAAACACTTTGAACTTTGTATGTGTGTATGAGTTCAGCTGCTGCATGGGGTTTCTGTAATGTAATGAGGATATATTCTTTTCTCTGAGAAAAACCATGAATTATTTTTAATTCATGTCCTTCAAATAAGCAGTAATATACCAATTCATATTCATACCATGACTACATTACATTAAATTGTTTTTCAGCTGTGCATTGTGTTGATCACATTAGAACCATTCTGACCTGGAAAAAAAAAAATCTCATTAACAACCCAGAATGTAATAACATTTTTTTTCTTCATGTTCTAATTTGGCTTGGGCGAAACCTTGTGTAGTAAAATCTCTCTCTCTTTCTCCCACTCAGAGGCAACTGGGTGCTGGTGGGACTCTGTTATCCTTCAGACACCACATTTCAGGTCATGGCCGACACCAACAATAGGCAGAGCAACACCTTTGATGACATCATAGACTACGGCACTGTGTCATCCCTTGCAGAGCTGGAGAAGAGACCAATGGACAGGAAGTACTACTTTGACCAGTCTGTTGGGTGAGAGAACATGACAAAAAGCACTTCAAAATACTGGCACATGCTCACAAAAAAGCAAGAGTGGATTAAGATTTGTGGATGTTTCTCTGAGGCTGCCTAGTTTCTGAAAGTTGATTAAACTTAGTGTATTTCTTCTGTTCTCTTCCCATCACACCTAGCTTGTTGTGGCTCTACCTTCGAGCCCGCCACAGTCGTGACGGCCACAGCTACTGTTCAGTAAAAGGCTGTGAAAGAGTGAAAGTCACGGCCACCACATCCTCCAGACAGACTTGTAACTGTACAGCTAAGACCTACCCGAAGTACTCTAAGACTCCCTCAGCAGTGGTGCCTATGCCGACTCGAAACACAAAGCCCTGTGAAGATTGTGGTGCTAAACAGGTTCATATTGCTACATTTAAGATGACTTCCATTCAGTAGCATAAAACTCAAGCCAGCACTGCTGACAAATGTTTTTGTTTCAGCTTGTGTTTTCCAGTGAGCCATGGACAGCCTACCTCCAGACTCAAGTCAAGTCTCTCAGCAGAAAAGAGGAGCAGAGAGGAGATAACAGCTCCTTTATTACTGTGAGCATATCAGACCTCAAGCACTAAAATAAATCCCAGCATCTCATACTGTACTGTCTTGTGAATCAGGGTTAATTCAACCTATATTTTCCTGTCTCCTGCCAGGTGAATGGAGTGACCATGTCCTTCTCTCGGCCCGGGTATTTCTTGGTCTTAGTGGATGCCTGCTCTGGAAAAGTCACCAAAAAAAACACATTTCCTAAAATGAACACCCAGATGGAACAGTACCTCAAAGCTGGAATACCAAAGAGGTGAACCAAGGAAATGATATTATATCTCACACCCCATACTTTAACATTTCTGACATTTAAATGGAAACTTGATCTGCATTTTATTGTTTTTATTTATTCTATTGTTTTTCCCAACAGCAGAACAATATAGCAGAATTATACAAGTTCTTAGAGACCTGTTTGTTTCCTCAACAGTTCAGTAGTGCTGATGGCAACGCGAGGTCAGCCAGAAGGCCTGACTGGCTTAGCACCGTATCTGGTTTCCTTAGGTATGGCCAAAGCTGCTGATCTACACGGTAAAGGTTAGTGACACACTTTGTTGTTTTTCATCCTTTGTTTGTCGAGTTACCGTATTTTGGGGCAAAGTCTCTTTCTTTTACATTTTGATTGCTGCTCCTCACCACAGAGTGTCTGGCACTTTGGGGATTCCTGGGTTGCTCTCCACGGCCTCCATCTGTTTCTCTACAAGTGTGTCAGGGGAATGACTTCCTGGGGCTGCAAGAACGCTACCTGCCCCTGGGTTTAGAAGCATGTGGCTGTGCGCCGCCTGCAGCTCAAATGCGCAAAGACCTGGAGCTGCTCAAAAAAGCCACAGGACTATAACTATGACTTATGTGAACTATACTTGCCTACCAAAACACTCTTGCACACAG
>NW_018127903.1:413206-423776 GCF_001952655.1 Monopterus albus
AGTGGGGTGAAGGTATTACTATGAACTGGGTATGTATTTTTGTGATTTTGTTTGAGTGTATGTGTATAGTAAGTATGCCTTGGGGCTGTTGAGTCAATGCACTTTCCTTTTAAAGACACAACCTGTCTTATTATTACCCAAAGTGATTAAATGGAGCTGTGTAATACTGTAACTTAGCTGTTTATCTTAGGCAAAACAAACAAACCAACCCAAAGCAACCTCAGATGTCAACCTACCAGTCTTATTGTTTATTATGTACTAAATGAAAACCGAATGACCTGGAAAAAGAACAGTGCAGCTACACACAGGAAAAATGACATTATGAAAATAAATTGCGTTATCACTGAAATGAGACTGTTCTGCTGGAACTGAAAATGAAACAAGATGGATTAGATTTGTTCAGGCCAAAAGCAAATGGTTAAAATGATGCAGTTATACTGAAGAATTAATCAGCAATGTAAAGCCAAAAATTAACACACAATGTATAAAATCGATCCACTGGGTTTGGTGTGTTACGGATTATTTCATGCAAAACAGCTGTTTTAATAAACCAAGTCCTAACATGCCATATTCATATTAATATCAAAATTTAAATAGCCTTATAGACATACAGTACTTTACAGCAAAAAATACCAGTAAATACATTATTATATTTATAACTATATAGGTCATTACTTTCTTTCCACCAATTTCTCACACTTTTATTCTGCCTTAGCTGATACCTGGAGCAACTGAATCTTTGACTGGGAAACCTCCTCTGATCATTGTGCAGCTGTACAACTAAAGACTTTAAGCACCTTTTTATGGAGTTACTGGATCTTTTATATCACATTTTTATTTATCTCTTCACAATGATGATGTCTCAAGTGCTGGCCACATGTACAGCACAAATATTCACGTTCTGTTACTGTTTTTTTCAAAGTTGAGTGTTTAACCTTTCATCTGCCTCAGTCATGATTTTTTTTCCATGTTCTTTAATGTTAAAACCACATTTATATACATTACAGGGTGCCTTTATAGAGACCCTGCCTGTACAGTAGTGAGCAGCAAAATGCATACAGATCTTCTAACAGCTGTAAGGCATAAGGCTTTATGTTTAGACTTAAAGCGTATCAGCATTTAAAGAGTGTTTGGACGTGAGCAGGGCTCCCCCACTGAGCAATGAAAAGTACCCATCTGTGACTGTATATGTGTCACTGAGTATGTATGACTGAGGGGACATTTACCTTTAACCACTCTGTTAAAAAGAGCAAAAGAACAAGAGAAACCAGTCCCTTGCTTTTTGTTCAACTGATGCTTTGAAGATGCACAACCATAGTTTTTTTTTTTTTTTTTTTTATCATTACCCCCTTTTTGGCTGGTCACAATAGGTTTTTCTCTTTCTTTTTTTTTTTTTTTTTTTTTTTTAACTAGAAGTGGTCTTTGTAAAGAAGGTGTTTAATGTTTAATTTACACATTATGGAAAACAAGTCAATAGTATGCATTTACTGTCTGGTTTTGGAAGAACTGTAATTGTTTTTAAATGGAAATTCAGTGTTTGTTATGAAATTGCCAGATAATTAAACAATTATGCTTTGTGATAATATGATGTTTTATTATTTTCTTACATCAGTCTTTATATCCAATTTGCTTTTTTTACATCAGGAATACAACTTCACCACATGGGGGCAGCCTAGTGATTTTGAGGAATTCCTGCCTTCACATAGTAAAGATGGTGAAATTAAGTCAGCACAGTGAATTGTATCTAAACGACAGTGTGCATCTTAGCTATCTTGTAGTACACCAAAGAAATCACCATTAAACTTTAGCCGTTTATTTGACCGCAGTTGCTAATACAGCGGGATAGTGTGGTACTGAGATCACAGTTAACTGTCTTATGTTAAACATGTAGAACTACTAGATATACAGGAAACGTATATAGCAAGATGGAATGCTGCAGTTGTTTTACTATTATAAATCATGAATGAGGAATAGGTTTCATAAGAGAGTTATGAATTCATCATTCACTCGTTCTGAAGTCAGCAGTTAGAGCTAAAAACAAACGGCAGCACATGCAAGTCAAAATGAACAATACTTTAGATTCAGGGAACTACCTCATTAAATCTGACAAGCAGTGAGACTTATCAGTTTTGCGTACAGCCCGTTGACAAGAAAAAGATAAAAACTGTCACTGAAGAAGTATGGTGCAGTCCTAACAGACCACAGCCCACCATATGGCTCAGACAGTGAATTTACTTGTCCATAAAATGGTTGCTCACCATGATGGCTGAGTGCTCCCACACGCTTCACACCGTGCTGCAAATGAGAAGGGACAGACTGGCGTGACACAGTTTGCAGGCAAATGGTGCATATGAGGACAGCAGCACCCAGGCATCTGCCATAAGGAATACAGCAGCGGGGCTGCACCGCATCTTCCTCATTGTTTCTCACTGATTCCTTCTGGTCAACCCTGCATGTGTGCTCTGCACACCTTAAAATTTTTCATTTGACATTATCAGTAGGCAATGGGAATATTTGCAACAGATCTGCCACTGCTGCTCATATTTCAAAGGCTTTGTAACGGGTGATATTTGTGGTCTTTTTTTATGTTTCTATGTCACATGGAAGGACAGAGCAGAGCGTTCTTTACAGCCGAGATTTAATTATGTAATACTCCGGCTTTTGACATGTGCAAATAGAAAAAGAGAAATGCCAAGACTAAAAATATGACACTGTAGAGACTCGAGTGTGCTGGTGTGGGGGCGGTAGCCTTTAACATTATTGTATGTTGTTTTCATGAGAGGGTATAGCTGTGTCGACACAGGCTACACTGACACATCAGTAGTACTGTTACTTTTTTTGTGTGTTGTTATAGTTAACACTGCCGGTCGATTATAGCCTGGATTTTTCTTCTAAAGGTTAAATGAGGAAGTGGAGCCAAAAGAGAAATTGTAAAAACTAAAGAGAAACAGGACACAGACCTGCCCCATAAAGACAGCATGCATGAGCGCAGAAAAGCTGAAGTAGAATGGAACAAGGTTTATATTTCTTTGACTGGGTATACTGTGTCTTTTAGACATGATTTTACAACAAAAATGCATGTACATATGAGATCATGTATTCTTTAGCTTTTCATCTGTCATTTGTATATAGTCACCTTGAAGTCAATATAATGAGAATCTGCAATTTAATACATTTATATGTTATTCAACAATAGATGAATCTCAACAGATTTCTCCTTCCTCTAGAGTCAGAAGGTGGATGAAGGTTAATGCTACAGTAGTCTACTAAGCTTTAGCAGGACTGTTATTAGTTTGGCTGTCTAATTTGTTTAGTGTAACAACAGAAAACATCCACATTAGTTCATCATCATCGATACAGGAAACAGCCAAAGTGAAAAAGTACATACGTTTACTTTTAACCATAACTAGCTGTGGCGATTTCACCACCAACTTTAGCTGGGTTTGGCTATTTTGCTTTCACTGCTTGGATTGAAGTGATCATCTATCTATCCACCCATGCATCTAATGGGGTGAAGGGGGGGAAGAAGAGATGACCTGCAGCCTTCACGCAGAAAGGCCTAGTCAGCCACATGGTTCAAACCTGGAGCCTACACTATGTGGTCTTTTAAAATGCCTGAGCAAATTTTTAATTGAAGGATAATACACCTGTAGCAAAAACAGACATTACCATTGATAATGGATAGATTAGCATCTTGCCTGCAGAATAGTCAATCACTGGTGTGTGCATGTTTGCATAGAGATGACTTGTGTATGCAGATCAGTGAATACTCATTAGCTGAGTCTACACAGGTGGTTTGTATCCCAACAGTTTAGTATATTCAAGGTGAGTTTATCTGGATTCCCCCACTTGCCACATCATGTAATTTTAATCTCACTATTCAGTTGGTTCAGCGGTTCCAGCTGATTCCCTGCTGATGCTCAGTGATGGTGGTTGTGAATAATTAAACGATTCTGACAGCCACCCAGGGGTCCGTTTCCATGACAACCCCTCTCCTGGTGTCCTCTCTGCCCTAAGGAGTAATGTAAATCTCCTGTCTGCTTAATGTCACAGTGAAAGCAGCAAAGTGGCACACAACAACACACAGGTTGGGGTCAGTGGCATCTTTTGATTAGTCAGTTTCCTCTCTGCTCGGTGTTGTCATGCAGGGAAGGTGTGGCAGACAGTCGCTGACCGCATAAGGAAGGGGTCCGTGCACTGTCACGCAACTAAAAGTGGTTTTCAGAGGCCATATGAGACTAAATATAGGATAATCAGACAGTACACAGCTGTTGTAGGAAGCCAAATACACTTTTTTTGGCTCCCTACAACATTTGCAAAGTAGACAATAGAGATTGATCACAAATGGTGTAGTGGAGTTAGTCCGGAGGTAGATGGGATCACTTTGAGGTCACATTTAATGATGTCTGTAATCTTTTCTGACACATCTACGTTACTGAAAGTGATAACCCCTCCACACACACTCACACACACAGATAGAAAATGTCCTGATCTCCCTTTACTCACGACACTCGGACACAATCAATTACCCTTTAACATCAAATGGTTCATCAGTTCTCCGGCCCATCAGACAGTGAATTAACCTCATCTACCTGGAGATGAACAGGCATGAGGGTGATAGCTATAGCCTTGCCCCAGTCAGAGCTGTTGCTACAAAATATGCCATGTTCTTTCCACACAGCGTGATGCTGGTTAATCAGCCTCAGAGAAATGCAATAAAAGCAGGATTATGATGCAGTTATTTATTGCCAAAAGTGCTTACTCTGTATTTTAACCAGTCACTCATTTAATATGTGGCTACATGTTGTGTCTGGGGAATCAAAAGGGTTATTACATATTTCAGTGCTAAAACTCAGTGTGGAACTTTTAAAGCCGAACACTCAGTGAGTCCCCACTGCCTTGAAGTCAGTGAGTCCCCACCCAGAGAACTGCAAATGAGGTGTGTCAATGCATGTAACAAACATTAAAAGGAGCTTTCATTTGGTTAATGCTAATGTTCATTTTGACTATAAAATGACCTTATTGAGGCTGTTAAAGCTCAAATGTGTGGCTTTCAACAGAATCTACAGATCTGTGTCATGACTGAGGACTTACTGATAGCTTTTGCAGCTTGAATGTTATTGGAAATTTGAGGTTATTGGCAATCATGATGAGGACAGTGAAAATGATAATAGTGATGGCAGTAATCACACCTGCTGCTGCCAGCTTTAATCTAATTCTTACTGTGAAAGCGATTGCCTGTTGAGACAAATCAAGTGTCATTACTAAAGCGGGATAATCAGCAGTCTCTGGAGAAACGGCACCAGAGCTGTGTCTGACCGAACCTCGGGGCCAGAGCTCCTGCTCCAGGCGGCCACTGATACATCTGTAACCAAGCTAAATCCAACTTTGGCCAACCCCCAAGGGCCCCTGGCTCAAATGTAAAAAGATCACATGGTAAATCCACTGAGACGCTTGCTCATTATCTAGCCTGAAAGCCAGAAGACAGCCTAAAGACATGCTGACACAAGCTCATTGCATTTATGGGTTTTGTATTTCAGATTGTGTGATTCCTGTCATGGATGGGGGAGCTATGCCATCAGCCAGACCCAAAAGCATCACTGCATTTTCTGATCACATACGGATTTTGTGTCCTTAGGTGAGACTGAGAGAAATACTTGAAAATGTTCTGCTATTGCACAGTATTGATTGATTAACTGGGTTGTTCTTGCCCTTCAATCACATATGAAACATTTTTATATCATGGTTATCATCAGTACCAGTATAATCACAAAACCCCTAATATGAAGCATGGAAATACTTGTGAGGATATAAGTTTGTACTGCTGCTCAGAGAAGGCCTCTGCCGTCCAGTGCTCTGCACTTTACCTTGCCCTCTCTTTTGTATCTGCACTGATAAAATTGTGGATAAAAACAGGCTTTTGTCTTTTGCTGAGGCTTTAGTGACGACTTAAGGTCACAATGTTGAACAAGTTTTTAATTGTTCATTTTACTGTCCATACTGTTCATCTTCCTCCACAGCCTCCTCCTCATCATCCAGCTCCTTTTCCCACAATTATTGTCTCTTTCTGTGCCCTTCATGCAGTTTCTGTAATAATGAGTTTGTTCAGGGGACCCACCCACTCACTGTTACTCACAGGCAGGTAATTAACACTTGGATTTAAAATAAAAACCAAACAAAGGAGGGAAGATAATGAGGAGTCAAATAAAAGATCTGGTATTACTGAATGCCAGTGAGCTAAGTGAGATGCTATGTCACGACATGCGTATGTTTCCAGACAACAGAGAGGCATCTCAGGGCCCTAAACCTGCTCAGCAGCTTGACAGGGGGCCCTCACTGTCATCCTACAAGACAGCTCTTTCCTTCTGTTGCTGTGACATCCAAGTGATCTCTTCATTAATTCATAGCAGAGCACTGAACTAAATTAGCACTCGTTAGCCACCCACTGTTTACTTTTCTTTATTTACTATCATTAACCCTCATCCCATCAAATTGTGCACTGTGTGTGTGGGTGTGTGCGGTTGTGGGGAGGCTGGGGGGTAAAGACTTGGGGTGGGCATCATATCAGCCTCACCTAGCAACCTGCTTTGGTGAGATGCTCAAAGGGTGTGGATCACTGGGGGTGGCACATACACACTGAGTCTCCCGCCCTGCAGCCCCTCAGAGCAAGCGTGACTCAGGTGCGTTTGTTGATGACGTTCCACCAGCCAGATGCTTATCAGGCCCAGACAGCGGCCAGATCTGCAGAAACCGGTCCTTCCTAACACACTGATCTTCATTCTCTGTTGCTCATCTGTGCTGAGGCCTTGCCAGCGCATTACAGGAAACAAGGTGCATACTGATCATCCAGTGAGGAAGCGCAAAGGAGGCGTGTTGTGTCACTGAAGGAAAGGGGATGCCATTGTTTCCTCATCATCACTTTGGACATGCATATAGTTTTCATGGCTGCCAGATGAGAGCTGCAGCACAAGAAGATGGCCTTTTCTACTTTTCTACCTTCTAAGTCTTTCTGACTTTTGGGGCTCAAACAAAGACCAGGCTTTCCAAAATAAGCATTTAAACGAACTGTCAAAGCCAACCGGTACCTGTAATGGTAATAACTAGATTTGGCTGATTTTGGGGCTGAGGTTGCAGTGAGATGTTCGTGGACTATTTGGAAGCCTGTGTTTGTGCCAGCGTTGGTCCTGGACCTACAGATGTGATTTTATAGACACTGACTTTCACACGCACATGCGCACGTACACAGACTGCGTCATGCCCTGTCCTTCACCACGCCTCCATTACCAGAGGGACATCTTGCCCACCTGTGGCTTCTGACTCTTGGAGCCAGCCATCTTCTCTCTACCGCCATTTGTCTCTCCTTCCAATCATCTGGCTTATTTCCTTCCTCTGTATGTGAAATTGTCCAGTTTCACACCTTTCTGTCTTTGAAGGAAAGAAGGACCATTGCTCAGAAAAGGATTCCCAGAGGAGCTCAGAGACTTTCAGAGTGGTAAGACATTGGCCATTTTGAATTTGCGTGCTGTCCTGGAGATGAAACTTGGCTAAGTCTAAAAAAATGTAAGCAAAAGGCCGATAATAATGACTTTACATGCACAGGGAAAGTCTAAGCCTGTTCTTGTTGAACTATTATTGAGTGATGATAAAAGTTGCATTATGTGAACAGTAATAACAGATCAATACTGGGAAGTAGTCAGCTGCTGGTGTGCTAAATAAATGATCGCCGTCTCCCCATATTCTCTCTCTTTCTTGCTTTGCCCCTCCATCTGTTTCCTGTTGGACACTGAAGCAACCATATGCTGTTTATGTATAAATCATCTACGATAGGCTGCTCCCTGTTAGTCTGCTAAAGCATGGATTTAGCACTTTTTCTTTAGAGCACGCCTTTAAATGGAGTGTTTGTCTTGTCTTTACTTTTGTCTTTCTTTAAATCCTTAAGTTTGCTTTGTTTGTTTGTTTGGACTTTGTGAGCAGATTATTGTTATCGTCTATCATATGTGATGTTTTCAGTGTAGCAGCATTCCCTACTGAGGGCCAAGCAGAGATTCCTAAAGTCTTCCTTCTCGCTGAGATTTACTTCTATGATGGAAGAGTGGCTGAAGGCACATGATTTGGTCATGACCAGGGCAGCTCTCCCTCAGTGGAGAGTTGTCATTACAGAAGGAAACTGTTTGTTTTATGTGTGACGGGGAACTTTGGCTTCTTCTCCATGATTCAACGATTAGTGACTTGACTCCAAGTTGGTCTGCGGCTGTTGTTCAGACACAGATGTGCTGTCCCTCATTAGCGTTTGTGTAGCTCAGAGGGAGAGCCTGAAGTAGTGAGTCATTCAAACCCACAAGTACATAGATAGATACACACATGCACACGTGAAAACTACAAATGCGTCATTTTGCAAGCCTATTGAAAATATCCTGGGCTATCTGGCTGTCATTTAGACTGTTGTCAAACAGCTTGTGAGATGTGTAGGAGCAGTATGAACAGTTTTGGTGTCACGTCTCTACAGGCTGTGTTTCCTTTTGGCACATCTACTGTTACAGCTTGACAGCTAAACAGCTTGAGTCTTTTCCCGGCTGAATTGAAGACAGCTGCAGAAAAGTTGAAACAAGATGAACAAATATGATTCTAATCTCATCAGATTTCTTTTTGGTAGGTTTGTTGAATTTTATAGCTTAACCGTACCTCTGTTGCAGGATGGTCACGAGTGATAACTCATCCCATATACAGTATACTGCAGCTGCTGTGCCAGAGTTTGTAAGATCTCTTCTCCCAGCGATTCTTAACCAGGGTATTATCTGTAAATATGTCCAGTACCTGATGCACAAAGCAGGCATGCTTTAGAGAAATCACAAATTCTGGCAAACAGAAACACACATATTGTCTGTCGATGCTGTGTGTGAATTATTGATGGCATTGAGCTGCTTAAAAATGCATTCCCAACCTTTCTGTCACACAGAGAGGGGAAGCAGTAATTAGTGTTAGGATATCAGAGGAGACGAGGCTAATTATCAGTGGGGTAAACACAGCAGCCCCCGTGCTCTTTTTGGAGCAAACTTTCTTATTATTTTGAAATGATGTAACTATGTACTACAGATTCTGCATGTATGTTAATAATAAATTTGTGAAAATGCGATATTTCTAATTATTGTCTGTAATTCTTATCACAAGATAAAGCTGGTTTGGTTTCAAGGGAGGGAGCAGTTACGTATAAGAATAATAAGGTGAGAGAAGGGAGGGGTGTTTCTTTTTTCCTTTTTGTATAAATGTGAAAAGCAAAAAAGGTGGAGGTGGTGGTGATGCCTGATTATCAAAAGATAAATACAGAGTTGGAGGAAACACTTGAATGAGCCACAGACCGTTATGTTTTCAAGGACAAGATTGTGAATTTATTAAGCCAATTTGATGCTGACTTGCTCATTTGAAAGCGGTGACTATGTGCCAGAATCTGATTACCACACTCACAGCTGGAAAAAATGAAGGTATGGATGGGGAATGAGAACCGGTGATGAAGGGAGGAAACTGTGAGTAGGGGAAGAAAGTAAAGGCAGGAGCAATGAAACGAACGACAGCTCAGCCTCAGGTCTAACTGGCCGTCAGGATGCATGAGAAGCTGGTGGTCAAAACTAGTGAAGGAAACTGGTGTGACAGGTGAATCTGCCTGATGATTAGGTGCGACTATGGGCGTCCTAGATGGATCTTATTTAATGGTTTTATTGCTCACTTTTTGAAACCAAAATAGAAGACATCCAAAAAAACAAACAAACAGATCTATTAGATCAAATAATACTTTTTAATACTTGTATCTTTGTGTCTTGTTTTTAAATGTACATTCTGCCGTTGTCCTCTGGGTGTTATTTTTCTCAGTAACTGGAAACATTAAGTTGGTGTGTCTGGGTAATATATTCATAACATCTGAACCTAAACACTTGTTTTGTTTTGTTTTTTGTAATCTAATGCAGTTTGTGAAAAATCCCCCCCCAGGGATTAGGGTTATTTTATTATGTTCCAATACATTTCGAGAAGACAGAAGGAATAGATTGGAATAGCAATAAAGGGAGTTCACTGATAGAAGAATTGTGTCATCTCACTGGAAATAAACTGCCGAGACTGGCATTATGCAACCATATTCAGAGTGCATGTTTTCAACATATTGCATCATGCTTACAGGATAAAGGCAGCAGAATCAACAGGTTTTTAAAATAACATGTACATGACAATTCTTAGGAATTGGGAAAAATCATGTCTGTGGTGGAAAACCTACAAATTATTGTTATACTTTTAAAAAATTGATTTGATGAGCACAGCAACTGGAAAGAACAGCGATGATGAGTCTGTTCATGTCATTCTGAAGAACAATAAATGTTTTCTGACTTTCTTCTCTCTCTCTCTGATTTTGTCCTCCAGAAGAAAATGACGAGGAAATCGCACACCAGAAGAGTTCTGACTCCACTGTGTACAGAGATGAAGGTAGGAAACACACTGCTGGCTCCCCCAGGATCGTCAACACAACAGACAGTGGATCAGGAGAGAAAAAAGGGTGATTTTAGAAGCTCATCTGCAGAATTGTCCC